>NW_028277085.1:2743125-3047916 GCF_059951505.1 Python bivittatus
TTCAAAGGGGAAATTAACTCCTCCTGCTATCTTTGGCTATCGCTATTCTAAAAGATTAAAAAGTCTCATCATTTTGAGAAATGATGTTCGACCCAAAGAGAAAGACAAGGCGACCTGTGTAAAAACATTCACAGCTACAGAGTTGGAGGAAATCTGATGTGGCCCATAAGATCCAAACCATTGGAGCATGTTCTCCTGGGCCAGAGGGTTGATCTCAGGCTTGAATTCTGTGCTGTCTCGGTAACCAACATTTATCACTGGGAGCTACGCTTGACGAGCTTGCACCAGCATCTAAAAATCAATTGCTGGGTTATGAAAAAATGGGGTCCAGCCTACCATGATGCCACTGGACATAATATTCATTTTGCATGTTTTTCAGTTTACAGGCTGCGATTACCAGAAGACAACGCCTCCCTCATTATGAAACTGTTAGCTGCCCAGCCATAGACGATTTTCCACCCGTCATAAAGCATGGTATGGTATGCAGAAGGCTCCCGCATTTCTTGCTGTAACTAAGAGTCTGGAATTAGTTGTCAAGTAACTAATGGAAGGCTTAGATGCCATTCTTAAGAACCAAAGGCAGGACCTCTGGATGCCCACCCTGTGATCAGAGAACAATGGCAATCAGACCAGAAAAAGTGAAGATTCTCTGCCGGTGCGTTTTAATGTGATTTGTGTGGGAGTTGTTCCCATGCATCTATATTTACCAATTCTGATTTAAACTATACAGATGCCGTTTGTAAAATGGTTAAAGTGCTGTTATTCTCTGCCCCCCCCTTTTTTTCTTCTTAAACAATTTTTCTTATATCTCAAATGACTCATCTTCATCTTTCCTCGCTAGCTTGACTTCGCAAAGCCAATTTCCATCTTGAGACCAAGTCCCACTCACCCACCCCACCAAGTTCCTCCGGTTGCCAAGAAAAACGACTCCTTCAGTCTTAGAGCCGTGGATAAAGATAGAGGCAATTATAGCCAGCAAAGGGCAAAATAAATTTATAATTATGCATCTTTTAAATATGCATGACTGTGTGTTTTAAGAAGTTCTATGAATGCCATAGCTGGGAAGTATAATGGCTCCCTGCTGTAAGAAAAACTTTTTTAACGTTCTCAGTTCTATCTCAGGCATGGAAAACCTAGGGGAGCAACTAGCGATCACAGCTAAATTTAGATCCCAAAAGACTTGTGCCCCCAACCCCTGAAATAGTTGCCAAATTGTAATTGTAATTTGTAATGTAACAGAAAGGAGGAAATTGGTTCCATGACCAGAGAGTAACCAGGCTGATTATGTTTCACGTTCAGTACCCGTGAAGGTAAATGACCCAAAATCAAACTTATGTTTTGCCCTGGTTGCATACCTGCTATTTTTTGGAGCATGGCCTCCAAACCATCACCCAAAGGCTGTGGAACATCCTCAGTTTGGTAAAAGGTGCACACCTCAACTTCATAAGGGCTTACATAAATCCCATTACGTTCATGGAATCTACTCCAAAATAAACATACGTAGGATGACAACTTTCATGTGTTCCACAGACAACTGGGAAAGAGGGGAGTTTGGAGTTTATTTAACCTGTGTGGTATGGGAATCTCCCTTTGCAGGTTGTAAATCACAGGATCATAGAGACGAAAGGAGGCATGGAGATTGTCCAACTCAACTTGCTGCTCTGTGCCGGAATCCACATTAAGGGGCTATCTTCTTTACATCTAAATGAAAGGACTAAAAGCTTTGTTTCAGATGACGTGTTCCTTGTTCTCATGGTTCCGTTGGTTTTTGTTTTTAATGTTATAAGGCACCAGGGTCTTATGAAATCGGATGGTCTCTAAATTGAGCAAACCAATAAGTAAGCCTTCACAGTTGGCTATCCAGCTTCTATCTTAATATCCAGAGAAGGTGAGCTCACCATCTTTCGGGGTCTTCAGTTGTACTCCTGAACTGCTCCCGCTGATAGATAGGAACTTGTGTTTTCTGCAATCAGTTTTGTTTCCAACTGCATTGTATAGCCAAACTCTTTGGTTCCCAACCATGGGATTTCTTCAGATCACCTGAAACTAGGTATAAGGAAAGGTGTGCTAAAAATGAGCCGGTTGGTGCCAGTTGGCAGTGAATGCATTTTGGCCCTCAGGAAGAGAACCAAGATGGTGGATGACTCTATTTCTTAGGATCAGTTTCCAGACTGTGGTGGATGGTCTTTCAGTGCTCTGCAACTTTCCTCAGGAGGCTTTTTCAGAGAAGAAACCATGGGCCACCAGAGAGTGACAGAGAAAGGTGTACAACATCAGAGAATGTAGTAAGCAAAAACACGAGAGAAGGAAACTTCCTGGAAATTAGGTCCAGTATTCAATGGGAGATACCATGAGAATTCTGAATACTCTGCCATTGATCTCATGATGGAAGGCACATGGAATATAAGAGCCCTAAAGAAGTTTTAATTTAGTTGGTAACCTTCATTTAATTACACAGACAAACCCTTCCTCACTCGATCAGCATCTTGTGAGTAGAGGATATACCTCAGGATGCCCTAATTTCTCTCCAGTGTGAGCCTTGCCTGTTCATTTCATGGAAGTGTGATTCTGAGAGCTACCTCAATCTGCTTTGAACGCACAGAGCACATTTTTGATAATAACCAGGGTAAAGAGAAAAAGAAGGGCATTTCTTGCCCTAGGCATTTTATACAAGGAAATTGAAGCAAATTCCAGTTCTCTGGCTGTAGCTCCCATCTTGATGTAGGATGGTTTTTGTTTTTCTGTTTTTAATTGATTGGATAGCTGTATGCCATTTTGACAACTGGAGAAAGGCTCTGGGTGTCACCTTCTACATCAAATGATGGCTCTATTCATCATTTCCATCCTTTGAGCATAATTTAAGGGCTTACAGGACCAAAAGCTAAATTCCCCCTGCTGGCCTATTTTGACCATATAGCCATGCAGATTCTCCCTTAATCCAGAGCAAGATGTGGAATGTGTGGTTAGCTGCAGTGTTATGATATTCCCCTTAGCAGCTTCCTTTCCAAAGTCCATGAGGGGCTGTATAAATGAATTTGTCCAGGCAGACATGGTGGTTGGTGGACAAAGACCTCTCAATCCTTTCATGGAAGAAATAAGCCACATCTGGGGAAGGAAGGAAGGAAGGAAGGAAGGAAGGAAGGAAGGAAGGAAGGAAGGAAGGAAGGAAGGAAGGAAGGAAGGAAGGAAGGAAGGAAGGGAGGGAGGGAGGGAGGGAGGGAGGGAGGAAGGAGATGTGGGAACAGGAGGAAGTGGATCTCAATGTTAATAAAATTAACATTGGTCCATCCATAATGCAGATGTTGTCCTTCTCTAAAGGAAATTCTGGAATCAGCACCCCTAACATGTCCTGGAAAAAGCAGGAGCAGGATGGCATTCAGAATAGAAACCATCACTACTAATGACTTCTGTACTGTATAAATCAAATATGGAAGAAATAGCTGGAAAAGTATTCAAAAGAGCGACAATGAGCATTGACAGTTATCAGAACATATTCAGCAGCATAAAAGGTTTCTAAAAAATAGAATAAAATTTACAGGATGTTATTGTCACCTGGGGAGGCATACATTTTTGCAAAGTAAAACTTGACGCTTTGGAGGCCGCAACACACTATGAATGTGTTATGAATTCTTATGCAGGTTTCTCCATCTCTTGTTGCGTATGAGCTAATTTATCCAAGATCACGTTTCTTTCCCCATCATAATCTTTCCAGCAGATGGACATACTTTCCATTGCAAGATAAACAGTTGGTTTATTAACAGGAAGATCAATATGATTTTTTCTGGCACGACATCGTATCATTTGTGAGCCTGTGATTAAGTTCCTTTTCTTGCATTTATCCACTGCTGAAGATGAACAGGGAGGGGAAGAGGTTGCATCTTTCTTAACTGTGTTGGTGATAGTAGAATTATTCTTATTGTTAACACCATCCTTGAAAAATAAGCGAGCAAATGAACAAAATCCTTTGGGACAATTCAAACACAAACGAACTCAAGAAGTTGGCTGCCGCAGAATTACAGGGTGATAGGCAGCAGCGGGCAGGAGATTTTCAGTGGAAATTAGATAACTGAGAGATGGTTCTGTCATGGGCTGCTAGCAATGCTGGTGAATACAGCTTCCATTTACAGAGGCCATCTGCCATTTTATGCCACTCCCTGGAGAGAAGAAGGAGGAAAAGAAGAAGGAGGAGAAATACTTTCATGTCCCATTTCTTGAAAGAAATGGGTTGACCATTATGGGACCCCATTTGTGAGATTAGAGAAGCTGACCCTTGGATTCACAAGGACTCTTGCTATGCTTTGATTAGAACCTTCAAATTCAGAGGCAATCTACCTTTTAATATACACATTGCAAGGAAATGAGCAAAGAAAAAGAGGAGATGTAGTCCATCTCCATATGCTGCAAGGGGATTCTTAGATTATTCTGCTTGACCCCATCTAAACTTGAAGTAAATGGGTCTTTGATCTGGCCTAGAAGAACTACTCTTACAGACTTAAGTTCTTCCCCAAGCAGGACTTCTAGGTTGCCCAAGAAAGCTCATGCAGATTCAAATAGGCCATCACCTCCTCTGTAAATATGCCATGCAAACCTTCAATCTTCTATCAGAGATTTGGGGTCCTGTATCCCAATCCCAGCTGTGAAAAGACTTACCACTAGCATCCTATCATTGCCGCTGCTGGGTCCCAGAAACAAGGAATGTTCCTGTCTCCCTAACCTGAAAATAGTTGAGCTCTGTTGTTGATCCACCAAAGGCTTACCTGAAACTCAATAGGCAAGGAACTGTACTGAGCAGTTTTCTGTCACGAAAGCAGCACAAAGCACCTCGCTGAGTCAGAGGTAAGATTAGTTGCCTTGACAATGCACTTGGGGTCATCTTGAACTCTTTCATCACTTCAGTTGCCAGAAGACACTAACGAGGAAGCTTCGGAGCAGCCTGACGGGAGGGTCCTGCTCTTTTTAAAGCAGCTTCATCAAAGCAGCCCCCTACTGCCACCAAGGTGTTCTCAGTCCTGGAAGTCAGTCTCAGCTGACAAAGTTAAGGCAGAGGCCTAGTGAAGAAGAACCAGCAGGAGCTGAACCTTGGATAGATCCATAGGTGAGTCCTATGTTGTTGTCTCAGCAGCAGTCTGATGCTAATTGAAGCCATAACAAGATAGACATAGTCTTCTGGACTCACTGTCTGCATTGTTACATGGTCTTTGAAGCTTTTGCAAACTCTCACAAGGCTGAGGGTATTAAGGCTGGGTTGGAGTTCCTCTCCTAGGCCAGAAGGTGATGGCAAACCTGTGTCTACCAGCTAGGAGGGCAGTGAAGAATAGACTGAGAAGTCCTTGTCAGAATGTTCTGACCCATGCTTGGAGATCTCAGAGCTGAAACCCAAAGCAATTGTTGCATAAAATCCCCCAGTGTGCAAGGCGTTATACAAAATAGTAAAAGAGACCCATAGATCTGCCAGCTCACCTGTGTAATGTTCTTTACAAAGTGGATCGATTATCCGTGTTGAGTTTTTTCTAAGCAGGGGACTAATTGATTATTTTTCACTCTTCAAAATGACATGTGGAATAATGGGTCTGAATTTTCCTTCACCACTTTGGTTATCTACGCACACAATCCCGATATACAGATAAACAGCGGCTTATGTCTGATTTATAGGTGATTTTTTTTCATTGTCCCAGGCAAGCAGCCTTTTGTGGGCAAACTTTCTAGACAATGGATTCTATGCCTAAGAAATAATGACACCCAGTGAATAAACATCTTTAATGAAGCAAAACCTAGAGGTATTCATGAGAATAGGCAACTTCCTTGGGATGATCAAAAATATCAAACACCACTTGTTTCTTATTGCAATGATTAAAATGTGTTGCATTTACATTTGCTGCCATAATGCAAACATTTGTGTTCTGCTCTTGTTTTGGTCTCTGTCTTCACTTTGCCATTTTTTACAGGAGTATACAAAAAGCATTTTAATTAAAAATACAGTTCAATTTATGGAAAGGGAAGTTGCACCTTTTTGACCTCTCCCTTTTTTCTGGCTGCGCAATCTGGTGTTTGTCCTTTTCTCTGCTCGGTACAAAACAACTTAAAATTTGAAATGTCACTGAATTAATTTTGCGACAAGATAAATACAGAATCTGTTTGCATCTATCATCAAACACAAAAGAACAATCTGCTGTGTGCTGCGTGACAAATGCAAGCAAATTGAAATCAACTTGCCTGCAAGCAAACGGTATATAATTGTTAGCTGTAAAATTAAGCCAACTCTTTTAAGTTTCTTTGGGGAAATATTTTCCCCAATTCATTTAAATTTCTTTCACTGTCCCCCCAGTAGGTTTCATCATTTCACTAAAGACTGGTTTCTCTTGCTCTGCTACTGTTCAGGCTGTCGTCCCTGATGGGTTGGGACCAGACGTGTGACTAATGCTCATTTTAAGCTGTTTTCTGCTTACTCTGCTCTGTGAGATATAGCAACAGGTTGTGGGAGTAAGTTCCTCTCAAAAGTGGGATCCCCAGTTTGAAACGTCTACAGAGATATCATTTTGGCACAATGTAAGTAAGGTCAACCTTCTCAAGTCCTGCAAGATACATTGAGCATGTAAGCTGAGAATAATGGGAGTTCTATAGTGGGGGATCAAGTTAGTGAAGAGATGTCTTAGCGATTTTTCCTTCTCTTCCCTCTCGTTTTTTACAGAAATGTCTAGATCATTATTTTAAACCAATCACTCCTGGCTTTCTTGCAAGCAGCATAAATTATTTAGAACTTGATGTATTGGACTGAAGATGAAGGCATGACTAGGTCAATAAATTAAAAATGCCAGATGGTACTGTACATCAAAATGTAAATTTCCAGCAAAGGTCCCACTGGTGTGTTAATTCAAAGTTGTTTACCTTATCAAGACCTATTAAATATAACACACATCTAGAGAATGATTAATCTCTTAGAAACAGAGAGTAGGATTAACACCAGGGAGAAAATAAATAATTTTTTTTTAAAAGAAGAGCTCTTCTTCTATTAAAGATTTTTAGCTGGTGATTCATCTGTCTTTCAACTAATTAATTGGCATATCAATTCATTAAATAAATGGGCTTCTCTAATCCTCATTCTGAGCTCCTTTTGGATATATTGAAAGAAATCAAGAAGAAGACAGATATTACCAACAAGAGAATATGATTAAATCCATGGAGGACAATGCTAAGCCCACGGACTGATAACACACTTATTTGGTTCAATTTTAATGTGAACTTAGTCCATTTTGAACTTGCAGTTCACTAAGCTGAGACACAGTTGTCCTTTCCACCTTCAAAAACCAACCCCACTTCAGAAAAGGTTCAAAATTCAGGAGCAAAATGACTGAAATTTGGGGATGTGGGTTGGGGTGGGGGGCAGGGGGTTGTAAGAGGTAGCATGGTTATTGAACCAGTTTGTCTTCCAAAAGCCATAGCTCTCATTTGCACCCTTGTTTTGCAGGGATCAACCCTTTTGCTGTCTAATGGCATAGAACCAAGTTATTTGAGGGACCACACTTTCTGTCCATGCTATCTTCCATGTTTTCTGTCCATCTGGCAAGATCAGGCAGAGTCAGGGCACTTCAGGTTTCCCCTCTATCAAACAGTGCCATCTATTGAGACCCAGGAAGTATATCTCCTCGTTTTGCCTGCCCTCTGGAATGACATCCATGCAACTCCTACCCTAATGATGTGCTGGAGGTCTTGAAAAACTTTCCCTGTTCTTCTAGGCCTTGGGGTAGGGTGGATGTGGAGGCCCTGTTGGCTCTGTTGATGACATGTGATTTGTCCGGACACATGTTATATTTTTTTACTGTTTTCTATTCTTTTTTAAGTCATTCTGAAATCAGGCAGCCTCTAAATTGGAACAATAATAATAATTTTCAGCAAGAAAACCTCAAAGCCCTGGGCACCTGCGTACAATTCGTCTCCTGCTGGGCAATACACAGAACTGTTACCCTTTTTGACCCTACTGTTGTGACAATGGGTTGTTCAAGAAAACAAAAGCTGACCAGGTAATTATATCCATGTGTCCTAGAAGTAAGTGTCATTATACTCCATGGATTTCTTCCTTGAGAGGTTTGCAAATCTTCCCTGCTTATGAATTTGCAAGGATTTACTCTCTTGTGGGTGCACGTGGAATATTGCAACATTATATTTTCGGTCACCGCTGTTACTTCAAAGGTGCTTCTGTAAATTTGGAATTGATAAGAATACTGATTACAGTCAACATGTGTTTGCACCTGTAACTGTAAACTATTATTAGTGATCAGTAAGGGAAAATCATTCATTTTGAGTTTTACAGATAGTGTGTGATTTCTCATTCAACCTGTTGATTATTTGTTTTGGACAATAAACGGTTTCCTTATGAACAGTCATAGAAGTCTATAATACTCTAAATAAATGTGTTTCTTTGGAAGAATTCATTTATGGCCCGTGACAAACAGTAACTAATTTAAATTCACAAAACAAGGAATTCACATCTCTGTGGAACGCCACCTGATTTGAGCAACCCATGAAAAGATGGTGCTCAATTTTGCTGTATATGGATCTCCGGATACCTTAATATGGGTGCCTTCCTTCAGGTTTGGGACACTAAGTCCACCCAGGGGCCTCCACTGGAAGGGTCAACAAAGTCAAGATGGCAGTTGCAACTATACAATCAAAACCCACCCCTTTTTTGCATATGTTGTGTGCATCTTGACTTTTTTGACTCATCCTGAAAACACCCTATATTCCCTCTTCCAATGTCATCATTTGTCTGGACCCCCAGAGAAAAATACATTAAAACATCCTCCTCATTTTTCAGCCTCCAAAGATGAGACTGCAAGAAGAAGAGGGGAATCTTCAGTAGACTTAAATGTAAGAAAAGATATCTATATTGTCCTTTTCCTTCCTTCACCCAATGCATCAGATGTTTCCCTTCTTCCTCTTCTCTCATTTTCAGTGCATTAATATTAACTATTTTACCACCTTCTGACTGTGACATACCTTTCCCCTCACAGGGCCAAAATTAATCATAAACCGTAATTAAAGTTGTATATTTTACGCAAGATAAGCCAAGGTGATTTTTAGAAAAAAACAGAGGATCTACAATATAGAGAGAAGTCAACACAGGATGACCCCTTTATCTGCACAGAAATTGCTGATTATTACTGTAATTTGAATCTTCAGGGCTCTGGGCTCCCACAGCCAACTTTTATTCATTGCAAATCCCAAAAAGAAATCAGTGAGCTGAAAGTCTTCTGAAATGAACAAGCTTGGATTTTTCTTTCACACCATACAACAAGCAGCCTTTTGTCTTCTTCGTTGTTGGCCTAGAGGGGATAACAATGTTTCAAACTATCTTTTGACAAGGTTTTATTCTTTCTTTCACCTGGAAATTCTATCTTTGTAAGAACTCGCTGGCCGTTACTGCTGGAGATGGGGTGGGGGAACCAACAATGCGGGGCAGAAATGAAACTCCATGGATCCATTTGAAGACGTGGCCTTGATGGAAAAATGTAATCTCTTCTATGCTGTAGAACTACAACTCCTAAGAAGGGTCATTGCTGGCTTCTATTGTCAGGCAACATTTCAGCAACATCTGGAATGTCACCAGTTGCGTATCCTGGTCTACATAGGCTCATTTAATCTAGATCTCCTGAGAGTTTCCTCTCCCTCAAACATTCATCCAACAGCCCTTCCACTCTGCTGTGGCAGAAGGTAGGATAAAGACCTTCATAACATCAAGAATTATTTTACTCTTCTTTACCTGCCCCAACCCTTTTTTTTTTTCTACTTTTGCATCCTGCCTCTTATGAATTATGAATCCAAAGCCAGGGCAATCTCACTTTATTAGTCCATAAACCACAGTCGCAGCCTTACCTGATGAAGTATGGATTATATAAATTCATTACATGAATAGAGACAACTCGTTGTTCATCGAGCTGCAAAACATAAACTCTGACAAAAGTGCTTGCTCAGTTTGGGAAGGTACTTGATGTACCCTCCTGTCCCATTTAAAAAAAAATGAAAGAAGGTGCAATGATTTGCAGTACTAAGCTTATTTATTGATGTATAAATAGAGGGGATTTCAAAATGGCAACCAATAAAATGGAATAAAATAGTCCAACCGATGGAACAGCGGCAGCAGACAGAAGCGGTCCCAACAGTTGGCTGTTCAAGATAAAATAAAACACAGAGTGTCATTAAAAGATTATCATTAAAGATCTGAAACATTTGTGAGAACAGGATTGGCTTGGCTTGGCTTGCCACCACTGAGAAAGCTTATCTGTCTAACCTTCAAAGGCAGAGGCATCTAGAAGATTTCTGATAAAAAACTGATTTGGCTAGGGAGCTTCATGTAAAAAACAAAACAAAACCTCCTTCAGATCCTGTGCTTTCTTTATATTAAACTAATGTATTTTATAGAGATAAAATATCTGATTAAAAACCTTTCCTGGAGAGACATCTAGGCTTGGTTAGCACACACCACAGAGAAGATGGTGAGGTGCTAGAGATTTAATGTGGAGGATGGAAGAACAGGGTAAGCCTTGATAAGAAATCCAACATCAACTATCAGAAGGGCTGTCCTGTTGAAGCAGTCTATCTGTTCTTGGTTGGTCCAAAAAGGAAGACCCAATCTGGAAGGCTCATGTTACCAGAAATGTCACCTCGCTATGAAGAACGCTATGATGGTCCAGACTACAGTGGTACCTCTACTTACGAACTTAATCTGTTCCGTGACTCTGATCGCAAGTCGAGTTGGTCGCAAGTTGAAGTAAATTTTCCAATAAGGTTCAATGTAATTACCGTTAATCCGTTCCGGTGTCCATGGACCATGCGTCACGGGCGGAAAAACGGCCGCTGACCATGCGGCAGGGTGGAAAAATGGCCGTGGACCACGTGTCAGGGGTGGAAAAATGGCTGCAGACCATGTGGAACGGGTGAAAAATGGCCGCAGACCACGTGTCAGGGGCAGAAAAATGGCCACGGACCACGTGTCAGGGGCAGAAAAATGGCTGCGGACCACGTGGCACAGGCAGAAAATGGCCATGGACCACGTGGCATGGGTGGAAAAATGGCCGCAGACCACGTAGAATGGGTGGGGAAATGGCCGCGGACCACGTGGCACGGGCGGAAAATGGCCATGGACCACGTGGCATGGGTGGAAAAATGGCCGCAGACCACGTAGAATGGGTGGGAAAATGGCCGCGGACCACGTGGCACAGGCAGAAAATGGCCATGGACCACGTGGCATGGGCGGAAAAATGGCCGCAGACCATGTAGAATGGGTGGGAAAATGGCCGCGGACCACGTGGCACGGGCGGAAAAATGGCCGCGGACCACGTAGAACAGGCAGAAAATGGCCGCGGACCACGTGGAATGGGCAGAAAATGGCCACGGATCCGGTTCGTAAGTCAAGGCCAGTTCGTAAGTAGAGGTAAATTTTTGGGGCCGGAGCTGATCGTATCTCGAAAAATTCGTAAGTAGGGGCGTTCGTAAGTAGAGGTACCACTGGATTTAGCAACGAGACAGGCTGCCTTGTAAATTGGTGGAGTTTTCTAAGACTGGAGGGTTCCAACATGGGAAATGCACTACATCAGCATTTCTCAATCTCAGCAACTTTAAGATGTGTGGACTTCGACTCCCAGAATTCCCTTAAACCAAGGAAATCCCAGGAGTCGAAGTCCACACATCTTAAAGTTGCTGAGATTGAGAAATGCTGAACTAGATGATCCTAGAGATCCCATCCAAGCCTGTCGAAAAGAAAAGAAAAGAAAAGAAAAGAAAAGAAAAAAAAGAGCTGTAGCAACAGGTTCTCCAATTCCACTTTATCTTTCTTAATTTGTAAAGCAAGGGAAAGTAGGGGATGGGCATTGGACAAGCCTATGTTCTACTCAAAGGACAACTTTTTGAAATAACAGTGATATTTCTGGGTCATTCTCCTAAAGAGCATTGATTTCTCCAGATTACAACAACAAGCGTTCAGAAGAAATAGCCTTCTTCTTCCCCATTGCTTGCTTTTTTTGGTCCCCCTTGAAGTCAAGCATGCAATATTTGTGTTTATGCTACAAAAGATAACCACGCCAGCCCTTATGTTCCAGGTTATTAAATGCAAAAGCCATCCTATATTGAATTATCTCTGACAAGACAAACAACACTCTTATCATCGGTATTATCCCATCACAGATATGCTTAGAGAGCCTTTAAAAGACCCCAGTAATATAAAGGCAAGGAAACTCCCCTTTAGACACAGATAAATGTAGAATAAGAATAAGAGTGAAAAGAAGTCCTGAGTTTGCCACCCATTTTTCCTTTTTTTCAATTTACTCTCTGGGTCTAATTCCTTCAGCTGAGCTGAACCTTATACTGTAAAGATTTCTCAAATGAGTTTAGATTGCTATGGGAAGCAAATAATGGTTGGTTCTTTTTAGCCTTTGCATTTCATGGAACAGCGTGTTGAAGAGTGTGCGCTATTCTCAAGAGTGTGCATTATTCAAGCATGGTGCTATGCAGTTTTCGTTTGTGTTTCAAACAGGAGCAAGCAACTTGTACCTCCCTTTTGAAGCCTCCTCTGCTCATGGGTGTCAAAACGTTTGACACCCTTTCTCTTTTGAGGTGGGGTAGAGAGAAACCTAACATTTTCTGTTAAAAAGAAAAGCAAGCAAAGTCTCAGCCATGCCTCCATATATGAAGTGACCCTTAACAATCCCCCCACCCTGGAAATGAAGGCTGGATCTTGACCATCCCCAGTTTAGCATGTCATGGATTGTAACCATGGTTTCTGACTTAGCACAGAAATGCTGGACCAGGCAGGGCAACTCTTAGAGGCCCTCCCAAAGTTGTACCCCATTTGCCGATTTTAATGGGGCAGAAGCACTGAATATATTGTGGGAATTGGCCCTTATTTCAGTTTAATTCAACAGAAATAGAAGGATAGGAAAGTTAGATTTTGTCAGTCCCACCCAGAATTTTGTGCTGAACCTAGAGCCCGATGAGACAAAAACCAAAAGCCCATAAAAGTACTAGCTCCCTGACTTAGTAGTTTATGTGAATGCAGCCCAAGGTTGACTTACTCCATTGTTATGATGGCTAAAACCCAGTCAGTGGGTCTGTGCTCAAAGTGTACCATCTAACTGTAGGAAGTTTAGATTCTGCTTTCAGTGGATTGTAACTGAAAATGTATCGCAGGAGCCCTGGAAAACATGACTAGGAAAACAAAGTTGCAGCCCATCTGCAGTGGTTGGACTTCCACAAAGGAGTCTGTGCTGGTAGTGGCTAATAATAGGGTCGCAACTGATTTAGATCATTTTTATTAATTTTATTGAAAGTATTTTTAACTCTGTGCTGGAGCCCCCCAAAGTCTAGCAGAACAGCTTTTGAACATCAGTAGTATAGTATGTCACTCTGTGTCTTGAGAGGGATTAGCTACTACAAGACTTAACACACAAAGTAAAAGGGATAAAGTGCCCAGAATTGTTGGGAGGTGGGTGGTATACAAAAGGAGGAGGAGGAGGAGGAGGAGGAGGAGGAGGAGGAGGAGGAGGAGGAGGAGGAGGAGGAGAAGAAGAAGAAGAAGAAGAAGAAGAAGAAGAAGAAGAAGAAGAAGAAGAAGAAGAAGAAGAAGAAGAAGAAGAAGAAGAAGAAGAAGAAAGATGAGGAGAAGGAGAAGGAGAAGGAGAAGGAGAAGGAGAAGGAGAAGGAGAAGGAGAAGGAGAAGGAGAAGGAGAAGGAGAAGGAGAAGGAGAAGGAGAAGGAGAAGACAACTTCAGGTACTATTTTTAGATTTACAACTCCACAACCAAGAATGAGATACTGTTCAGGAAGATTTTTGGAATGGCTGTTGCCAAGTTAATGGAGGAAAACTGAAAATAGCTGAGCTCTTCAGAGCAGGGATCAAATAATCCAGGTTCTATTTCCCCTCCCTCCTTTTCTATTCATTGGAAAGAGGACTGCAGAATAAGCGATGACGATGGGCCAATTTAGTTGGCACCATTAGCATGAACCACAGCTACATCCAAGGCTATATTAACAACACCTGCTTAAGCCCAGAAATGTAGATTTACTTGCTTGGGATTAAATTGGCCACTCCAAATTCAATCAGAATTGCTCTTGAGCATCACTTCTGGAATAGAAATATTAATTACCGTTGGATGGACCTGGCTAGTAATCAGATGAGGCACAATTAGGAAATCCTAGGGCAGGAGGCTAGGCTGGGAAATTGAAAAAGGACCTCAGAGATTGCAAATCATTTCGACATTATTGCCAGAAAAGTATGGATGTGTCACCAGGAATAAAGCTCAATTTGAAGAGCTGTTTATCTCTATTTTTTAATGGATCTCCTGCTAGAAGCTCGACATCCTTGAGCTAATTGCGATATCTGTATGAAAGGTATCTAGACAACATCAAGCGTCCATAAGTTCGACTGATTTCTTTGAACATGGGTTCAAAAGCCGGAAGCACTTATTTGAAACAAGCAAAGGTCAGCTGGTGTCTCGTCTTCTAGCACAAGGCAAACCTATTATTGGTATAATCCAAATGCATCCCAATGCAGTTACTTAATTAATGTAAGGGAAAGATGTATTAACACAGTTAATACAGCAGCTGCTTTCCAGAAGAATGTTAACAATGCCTTCTGATCTTCTTAAAGAGTAATTAACAATGACAATAACCGAACTGCTCTATGATGAATGCAATCAGCAGAAATTATAACGAATAGAAGCAATATGGGAAATGACTGCATGCTTAGCTACACCTTAAAAATAGAAAATATTTTCCTGTTTTGAAGGAAGAATTACATTATTTCTCCGTGATTGGAGAGAGGCCCCCAACAACTTAAAACCACCCAACTGTTTATATGCTGTTCCGGTTTTTATTAAAGGAACGTTAGGTTCCATAAGACAGAACCAACCCATAATATTCTTTTCCCAAAAGCATGGCCTGTATATAGGGGCGCTGGAATCGTGTATAAGTTTCCTCCATCATCCTTCCTCAGCTGCCCATTTATGTTATTTGTACTATAATACAGGCATTTCCCCAGATCATATGAGTTTCTAATTTGCCTTTTGTTCCTTGAAAACAGCATTGCAGAATCAAGAGAAGCGCAGTTTCAAAGGTCAGTTGTGCTTTGGGTGGCATTTATTGTTCTGAAAGCACAAAAATGGGACGAATTTGCATTAAAATTCTAATGGGGTGGATTTGGCCTCCAAATCCTCAGTCAACCAACAGAGAGATCTCTTTGAGTTCATCTCTACAAATCTCTGATTAGGCTAACCGAGGCATAAATCTACTCATTGCCAGGGTATAGTAGAACCCTTATTCTTTGCCTAAAATATCTTTCCCCCCAAACAATAAATACATTTTTGTCCTAGGGTTATGACTCAGACAATGCTTAAAGACTGCTTAGCTTCCAGCCTTCAGAGCTACTCATCCAGATATTAAATGATGTTTATGGCTTTTGAGAGTTGTAATTTGTCCTCCTATAATCACAATCAAATCTGCTTTGACACCAAGCAGTCTATTGAACCGTCATTCCCCGCTTTTCCAAAAAAGAATCTGTCAACCCAGCTCAGTCATCTCAGAAAATGTAGAGAATTTCTCATTAATGAGAAAAGTTTATACAATTATTTCCCACCAGGGATTTGCAAGGTTCGTTCCCTAAATATGACTCAGCCCTCCTTTTTGTCTGAAAAGTGGAAAATCAGTTATTTAGAGTTTCGTATTAGACTCTGTTAAGATCAGCCTCTTCAATTATGAGAAGAGAGCGCATTAAAAAAAGAGAGAGACAGAAATTGCAGCCTGTTGCCGGATGAAAGAGTGGGTGTTATTGAGAAATAGAAGGCTTTCGTAGTTAGAAGGACAAGATTTGAGATTTGGGTGGCTTGGATATGTATGGTATGATAAAGCTAAGGTTAATGTGGATTTTAAAAACCATTTTGTTAGACGTGCCATATTGAGAATATGGAATAGATACAAACCCAGGTTGTACATGAAAACACCTCTCTAGCTTTCAGCACAAGAAGCATTTTATATATGAGAAATGATAAGTAAATACAAATGGCTAAGATATTGTGTTATTTTGTCAAGGAGAATGTAAAAAAAATCAAGAGAAGTTCTGATGACAGAAGGATATGTTGACCAATGGTTCTCTTATATACAATTATTAGAAAGATTCAATGTAGACAAAATAATTTTTGATTCTGAAGAGTGTAAAACTGAGTTTGAAATAGAACTGTGCACAAATGATGAACATGTTATTGCAAAAATGTATAAACTTTTATTGAGGTTTGAAACAGAAGAAGAAGAAGTGAAAGAATATATGAAAAGAGGGCTAAAAAATTTGGTTACAGTATACAAATTGGGAGAATATGTGATTGAAAGGAATGAAATTTGCATTCTGTTATAATCTGAAAGAGAATTTTTATAAAATGATGTGTGGTTGGTATAGGTCCCCAGAGAAATTGTCTAGAATGTATAAAGGTAATTCAGATGTAGGCTGGAAATGTGAACAACAAGAAGGGACGTTTTATCATGCTTGGTGGACATGTAAAAAACCCAGAAAGTTTTGGATTCAAATACATACACTAATTCAGAAGATTTTAAAGATTAATACACAGTTGAAACCGGAGGCTTTCCTTTTGGGATGGACAAACAGTTGGAAAAAAGTTATGGAACTTTGTTTTTATACAGGAGAGCTGCAGCGAGGTTGTTATATGCACAACGGTAGAAAGATTCAACACTACCCTCAATGGAGAAATGGATGAAGTCGATGGAATTCGCTGAGATGGCCAGATTGACTTCTTTGATTCAAGAAAAGACATTATCTACGTTTATGGCTGGCTGGAAACTCTTGATAGACTTTTTCTGTGAAACAGAAAAAAATGAACTTATGATTTATGGTTTTAATGATTAGAAAAAATAGATTATAGAAAAAAGTGAGTTATGCTGTAATCACCGAGTAGGGTTATAAGTAAATTTATATTTGTACTTACGACCGCAGTAAAGAAAATCGGAAGCTGTTTCTTTGTATCTTTTTTCCTTTTCTTTTTTCTGTACTTTTAGCTTTTTCTTTTTTTCTCTCTTATCTTTATTCTATATTAGTTTCTGTTAGTTAGTTAGTTAGTTATTTAGTTAGTTAGTTAGTTAGTGACTCTCCCAATAAATGTGTACGAGATTGCAACCATAATATAATATCTAAGCCATAATCTTAGAAGACACACAACTTTACCCAAAGACATTATACCTGTAGATATCACGAGAGAGTGACCTGGCTGCAGTGTAAGATCAGTTTCAGCTGATCCTCGGTTCCTTATTTAAAGGGGGCCAAAAACTAAAAATCTGGACAGAAACCAATTTAGGCAAGCCAAATGAAAAGTTCGCAGAAGGAAAGGTTTGCTTTGGCACACTGGCTTTAAAATAAGTGATAAATCTTGCAGTCTATTTCTCTGTTTACTCTGTTTCACACGCTGCTATTGACAAGCTAAGCAATATGGAAGGGCATGATGTGGAAACAGTTTTGTGCTTCATCTGAAATGTAAATACATTCTGGAACAAATCCATGGACTAGCATGGAAATATGAAACTGCTAAATCCTCTCATTGCTTTGAAGAGCACACGTCGTCAGATTTATCCTTAAGATCTTATTGGATTTACATTCTCATTCATCAGAGCCCCCAAGATATTTGAAATACAACTAGGCATTTTTTTTAATGTGAGGGATGTTCTCCATCAATTCCTTCTTCCCAATTTTATTCTAAAAATTGCAGAAATTTTATTTGATGTGTCTAACTCCCTCAAAAAGAGGGAGCATTTTATGAACCCATAAACTTAATTCAGTGGGAAGAATTTGTTGCACCATCACTCTTAATGCAGTTTTCCTCAACTTAGTACCCAGTGAATGTGAAGGCTACAACTCCAGTCATTCCCAATTAGTATGGTCACCAGAGAGAAGCGAGTTGAGCAAAATGTACCAGACAAGTTGATGCTTTCTTCTGACTGCACAGAGATTTTGAGACCACAGAGATTCTGAGACTTTCTTTATCCAGCTGAAATGTGTAATTATTTACTCTTTGTGAGGTCTTCCTTCTTTCCTTCTTTCCTTCTTTCCTTCTTTCCTTCTTTCCTTCTTTCCTTCTTTCCTTCTTTCCTTCTTTCCTTCTTTCCTTCTTTCCTTCTTTCCTTCCTTCCTTCCTCCCTCCCTCCCTCCCTCCCTCTTTCTTTCTTTCTTTCTTTCTTTCTTTCTTTCTTTCTTTCTTTCTTTCTTTCTTTCTTTCTGAAAAGTTCTAGAAGAGTACCCATCAATACCAGGATAGACCATCTCCTTGTACAGTAAGAAGGAACAAGGTTGGAACAAACTCTGAACTTTTGGAAATTAGCTGAAAACAGAGTCCAATCAAGACATCAAAAAGGTGAAATTAATGGACTGGACCAGTGCTCTCTGTCAACTTTTGATTTAGTTGCAACACAGACCACCAGCTGTGTTTAATGGTCCACCAGGAGCCATATGAACTTACAATATTCTTTTTCTTTTCTCTTGGTCTGCAAGGACCAAGTACAATTAATATAACTTCTTGAAAATTCTTTTCAAAATCCTATCTCTCTTATTCTTTCTCAAATAACAGAGAGGGAAAATGACTCAGAGCTCACAGTATTGATGAAGCCACCGAGCTGCTTAAGGCTTCCCAACTGAAGAAAAACTGAATTGCATCCTGTTTCCAACTAATATGTAGCCAGTGGGGAACAACAACCATGAAGAAGTAAAGTGTTTTCTTTCGAGTGTTCGTTGTTTCAGTAGCATAAAAATAAAATTTTTACAGGGTCGGGTTGCTAGCATGACATCCAACCTTTCCACTGCTACTGAAACATCTAATTCAATTCAGGGAGATCAGCTGAACAAAAAATTATTGGAGAACGATTGTTGCCCAAAATACTCTACAGCATTAGGCAAACCAGTAAGTAAGTTTCTTTCAAGAAAAGTGCCTGGTGGGACTTTGAGATCCCACTGCAGGCTTGGTAAAGAAAATTCCAAATCCGTGTTATTACAACAACAGAATAGAAGAGTGGTCACTATTCTCAGCTTCAACTGAGTCTTAAAGCACGTCACTTCTTTGCTGAAGTCATTAATGGAGCACAAATTCACTCCAGAAACAAACACTTAGTAGGGCTATGTGAATGTTCAAGCTTGGAGATGCAGTTCAAAGACAGTTGGGTAGAAACTTCCAATCTAACGGTAACTGTGAAAGAAGAAGAACCTTCTCAGAAAATAAAAAGTAGCATCTCTCGTTCAGCAGAATAAAATAGGATGGATGAAGGCTGAGTCACACCCGGGCTTAATAATTAAAATTCAGCATCCTCTCCCTAGCTGGGCATAACTGCCAGTTTTTCACATGAGCATTCCAGGAAGCACTGTCGTCCAAGAGACATCCTTACTGCAAACAGTCGGAATATGCAGGAGATTACAAAGGCTAAAACATATAAAACATATAAACGGAAGACGCCGCCACCACCATTTAGCTGAGCTAATTACAATCCCATATAGCTCTTTTTCCTCCAGATACACACACACCCCGAGAATGTCTTTGGAAGCTTTCTTGCTCTTTTCTCAAGGAGCAAAACAATATTGCAGAAGTAAGAGGGAGAGTATTCTGTAATTCCTCCAATAATTTCAGAAGGAATCCAAATTGAGCTAAATCGCTCTTTGCTTTGCTTGTATCTGCAGAAAACTATACGGGGGCACAAGAATAAATCAAAGGGAGGAAGGCAGGAAGGCAGGTAGGGAAGAAGGAAGGAAGGAAGGAAGGAAGGAAGGAAGGAAGGAAGGAAGGAAGGAAGGAAGGAAGGAAGTAAGGATGGAAGGAAGGAGGGAAGGAGGAGGGAGGGAGGGAGGGAGGGAGGAAGGAAGGAAGGAAGGAAGGAAGGAAGGAAGGAAGGAAGGAAGGAAGGAAGGAAGGAGGAGGGAGGGAAGGAGGAGGGAGGGAGGGAGGGAGGAAGGAAGGAAGGAAAAAGAGGGAGGGAGGGAGGGAGGATGGATTTTCTCTACTTTCTACTCTGACCAGCATGAGCCTAGCAGAATTTAAGAAACGACTGATCTTCATCCACTTTTTCCCCACCCGCTTCCACTGGATTGCTCAGTCTATATTATAATCTTTGAAAATGCACATTGCTGAAGCTGTTTGGAGAGCAGCGCCTGCTCTGCCTTCCTGCTTCCTTGGGACTGAAAGATCATTCACACAAAGGAGAAGAGGCCAGCCACCCCTTTTCCTCCTCCACCCCCTCATTAGACTGACCTCAAAGGATCAATGCGAAGTTCAAGGGCCACCAGCTGTTAATAAAAAGAAAAGAGAGAAGCCATGAAAGAAAACTCCTATAAGAAATATGTCTCCCCAAGGAATGCTTGGTTTCATTTGGAGCATCAATTCTTCAACCCACGGACCAATTTATGGTGCACACGTGGATACATTTGCTTTAACTGTTCTTCTACTGGGTTGCTTTAAATTTTGCCTTTGCCCAATCCGATAACCATCTCTCTGTCTCTCTCTCCCTTTTTATGGATGTTGGATGTCCTTGTTCAAGCAATATATCTCTGCTCCCTGCTTCAAGAGAAGCCAACAACCAAAACAGATTCAAAACAAGTTTACTGGGCAAATACTAGGAATTTCAACCGTGAAGAGGAACAATCTCATGAACATCAAAGCTAATATGGTTTCAAGGGCACGAGGCAAGAATTCAAGAGAACTAAGTAGAAGTCTTGTGGCTTGAGAAAAACCAAGGCTTTATTATCTCATCAGCTTTTGTGCATCGTTCGTGATGATGAAGTATTCCACGCTAATCCACGCGGGAGAAAGTCTTAGTTTCATCTCTGCAGCAAAGGTCTTCAGTGGAAAATTCCCTTCTCTGAAGCTCCTCCACAGGGTTCTTGTGAGGATGATGGGTGGAGGAGACCTTTGCTCACAGATCCTCTGCTGGAAGAGACAACGCCATATAGACATATTTTCATTCATGCTTCTCTTAGCATCTACCACAGATATCCACAAGGTATGGTCAAAAAAGTCAAGACAGCAGCTGCGTTGGTGTGATTTATGTGCAATACCCCTAAAAGCAGGCAGAACTTCGATCACACCATCGCAGGTGCCACCTTGACTTTTTCAACCTTACCTTGATATCTATACTTCTACAAGTGATTTTTCTCTTCTATGAGGCATTTCATGGGCAATTTCTCTCTGGTGTTTTCTGGGCCATTTCCCCCCCCCCCCGTTGGGGGTGTGTCTCAAACATTGCACTACTATGACCCCCCTCCCAAAGGATAAATGAAATCGTGTGACCCCTTTCATGAATCAAACAAATGATTGCATAGGGTTTAGGGGTTAGACATTTCATTGGCGTTAGGGTTAGACAAGTAACTTATTTTTAATAATAAAATTTTAATCCATAGATCACAGAGGTTCCCAGTGGCTGAGTCGGTGCAGGCAAAGCAGAGATTGAGTCTGGAGTGAGTTTTGATAGCACTTAAACCAATAAAATGTTGTGATTCCCTCCCATCCCACATCCTCTTTAAGCTGGTTCCTACTTCCCTGAAGAATCACGACCCATGATGGAGAATCCTGTCCTTCAGTACCCATATACATATTTACATGTATCCTTGGCTATACATAGCCATGCTTAAACATACTGCATACATATTTTTTAAAGAAGAGGTGGATTTTTGACAGAACTAGCAAAGATGGCAAAATTAACTTCTTTGATTAGAGAAAGATCAATAACTACATTGATTAGTGACTGGAAACCCCTGATGGGCTTTTTGCTGAAAAAAGAGAAAAATGAACTTGTGATTTATGGGTTTGACGATTAGAAAGGGTAATGTTATGCCTATTGGAGGGCTACATTTTTCACATGGCCCCTACTGCATAATGATTGGAAATTATACAGTTTGGAGGTTCTACATAGCCTGGAGATTTGCAACTCAGCCCCAAACCCCAGGCCATCTACTGTACAGTTCCAGGTGATCAAGAGAATTTATGGGGGGAAAGGAGGAGAAGATGCATCTGAAATCGCCCTGAGAATAGGTGGGTGTTTGAATTAATAATAAACTTTAAGCTCTTTCTGCCCTATCTCTGATGGGGTGATCAACCTGGTTTGGCTGGAAAGTAATGGACACTTATCCTCCCTACAAAGCAAAGCACAGTCTGAATTCTGTGCGTCCTGAGAGCAGTTCAGGACTGATTAACTAATGACTTGTAATTGCAGCAAAGACAAGAACAAGTGGGGGGTTTCTCTGAGCCCGTGTTTCTCAACCTTGACAGCTTGAAGATGTGTGGACTTCAACTCCCAGAACTCCCCAGCCAGCATGGTTGCCAACTAGGTTGCCAAGGTTGAGAAACACTGCTCTAAGCAATAGGCTTAGGTTAGATTTTTCTCTCTCTGTTTCTTCCTGGGAGTTCACAAAATTCCCTGTGATGTGGAAAGAATGGTTTAACTAATAAAATAGCAAGTGGAGTAACAAACCCCACACATTGGTATGACATAGCAATGGCTCAGGGACTGAACAAAAACCTTTGCCAGAGTTGCAGCTGAAACCCAGCCAAATGCCAGTTCATCAAAGACACCCCCTCCCCAAATTAATTGCTCATTGCTGCCCATCAGTGAGACTCCTTTGGGTGTCAAATGGCTCGCAGCACGCTCAGATGCTGCTTTCTCTTTGAAGATAAATTCAGAGTGCCTGCGGCATTAATAATCCAAAGTTTTGTAAAGAAATCAAAGCAAGCTCTTCTATCCAGCTCAGGGAGATGCGGCAGAAGACGTCCAGGCATCCTTAACCAGAAAGGGATAATCCTTATCCTTTCATTTATTGGGATTTCTTTATTTCTTTATGCAAATATTATTTGTTTAATTTGCATACGGCTGTAAATCAGGCTTGCCATCATAAAAACACTGCACAAGCCAGGTTTAAATGCTGACCTACAACTTCAGCATTGAAAAGTTAGAAGAAACAATGTAAGGAGATGATGACACCACTCTGCACTCAGAAGCCTTGTGGGACAACTCCTACTTAGCAGCTTTTTGAAAGAGTGCTAGAATGGGTATCATCTGATGTGCAGCAAGAAGGGGCCACTACAGGAAAGCACCGTTTGCAGGCCCTCACTGATCTCCCCTCTCATAGGTAGCCTCCGTGCCCCCATCTGGGATGAGCCAGATGGCTGGTTCCACCTGGAGGAGGCAATCCTGCAAGAACCTAGGAGCCAAGCCATTTAGGTCTTCAAAGTTTAAAGTCAACACTTTGAATCCTACCATGAAGCCATGGAGATGACCTTGAAGAAGGCATCCAGAAGCCATTTGGACAATTGGTACAGAAGAACCATGTGTTTAGCTTGGGGAGGTAGGAAAGTATTAGAAAAAGACTCAGACTAGCTCCCTGGGGTATATGAAGGGAAAATATAGGTGCGCTTGCAAGGTTCTGTTACTATCCCCTATGTCAATAAAGGAGAGTTGTAGTTTTTCTGTGGAGTCAGTTCCCTGATCAGGTCAACCTCATAGGGCTGACACATACCAGGCTGAGTGTCAGAACCTCTGTGGTAGTACTGATTAGCTATTTGGGAGGGAGGGCAAGGAACTGTGCTGAAATACCCCCTGTTCACCTTCTTTGCTAGTGATTGGTACAATTCCTGATTGTTAAAAGGGTTATCATTGTCCCTTCAGTCCTGAACCCAGAACATTTAGACAGAGTCACAATTCATTCTGAAGGATTCCAATTTCCATATCATGGATCTGAATTCCAGGAGAATTTCACAGGAAGCAAAAGGAGTATCCAGAAGACAAACAAGAGTAAACACACAATAAAATTGGAAGGTTTGTTTATATTGAGAACAACCTTCCAAGATGTCTTCATCATTGTTCCAAATTCAACCTAGAGATGCTAGAGATTGTAGTCAGGGCCAGCTATGTCCGAAGCAAGCATTCTTCATTAGACAGCTCAGGGTTTAATAGTGGGGAGATATGAAAGGCATATCATGTAGTGGTTGAAATGTTGGACTTGAATCCCACCCTCAGCCATGAAAGCTTACTGGATAATTTTGAGCTCCTCACTCTTCATAGGCTTATGGTGAAGAGAAAACTGGAAAAGGGTCTATATTGAGATCCTGGAGGAAAGAGAGATATGGGGAGGAGAGGAGAGGAGAGGAGAGGAGAGGAGAGGAGAGGAGAGGAGAGGAGAGGAGAGGAGAGGAGAGGAGAGGAGAGGAGAGGAGGGGAGGGGAGGGAAGGGAAGGGGAGGGAAGAGAAGAGAAGAGAAGAGAAGAGAAGAGAAGAGAAGAGAAGAGAAGAGAAGAGAAGAGAAGAGAAGAGAAGAGAAGAGAAGAGAAGAGAAGAGAAGAGAAGAGTAGTTTGGAGTTGGGTGGCACCAAATCAAATCAAACAAACAAACAAACAATAAAATTATTGTCAATTCCTTGAAAACAAAAACACTAGAAGCTGAATAAATAATGCAAATGAGATGCAAGTTGAGTTTATTTAAAGAGTTTATTCAGGACACCAAAGCTGGTGAGGTCAGGTCGTGATGGAGGAGCACTTATGATACCTCACTGAGGTTCTTAATAATGAGACTGTCTTTTTTAGCCTGAACCTTCACCATCACTCCCCCCCCCCAAAAAAACAAAGTTTGCATCCACATATCCAATATAATCAAGTGCCCTGAATACATTATTGCTACATAACAGATTTTGAGAAATGGCCAACTTTGGGGTTGGGGACAGTCCCCAAGTGCAGGTCAAGCAAAATCTTTTGAAACAGCCTCCACAAAATTGGGTGCCGACATCAGAATGCCAATGGTGCAGATGATGGTGAAGACCGAGAACGCCATCAAGCAGAGGCGGTCCACAACAGATGCGGCAAACTTCCACTCATTGCAAATAGCCTGAGCCTCATCCTGGTCTCTGAATCTGTTGGCAATGTATCGGATCTCCTCGAGGATCTTTGCTAGATCCGAGTCAGTTTCAGAAGGGTGGCCATTGTGAAGGAGGTTGTCATCATCTGTGGGGGAACAAGTCATTCTTCCACAGATCACCCCAGAATCAGTGGTTGGGGTGCAGTGGACACCTTCCAGGCCTCTGAACCCAATATATAGCATATTCCCATTACTGGATTGCTGACCACTGACTGTATTTATCTCCACACTTGACATGCTACAGCGCCGTTGTTTGTGCTGGCAAGCCGGGCGCACTCTGCCTTCTCCAGGCCTTTTCATCCTCAGAAACCAGGCACACCAGTTGAGAAGAATAATTCTGGTCTGGAAAACACAGAGAAGCATACGGTTTTGATATACAGAGCCTTTCCTTACCTTACCTAAGCACCTTCCAGAAGTGGTTGGCACTACAGATCTCCAGGGTGACCAAATTTGAGGAGGAGATAGTCTAATCTAAATCTAATCTAAGTTTCAAGCTCTTCCTTCTGGGAGCAGGAGTTGCAAAAAGCTGAAGATGGATTGTGTAGACCATCAAGGAGATACTGCCCCTTGAAGAAGGCTTGAGGGACTCCCTCTCTTGAAGCTCCTTCACAAAGCCATGGGGACTCTCGCTTCTGAGAACAAAGAGAAGCAGTGTGATGCTTCACTTTTCCAACTCAGATTGTTGTGCCTACTTCAGGAACCACCTGAGATTTTGATGTGGCCTGAATTGCATTGCCTGCACAAAGGAGATCAAAGCTGTTTGGCACAGGCTTAACTTAACACTAAAGTTGGGGAAGGGCTGAAAGCCACAGGACTGTCAACATGACTTTGATCCATCCTTCCTGTTTAAAGATGCTTCAGTTCTGCTTGTCTATATGCCATCTTCTGGAATCTATCAAAGCTTGAAGAACTGTGGGTCTTTTTTTGCCTGGGGATGGCAAGAGGAATTATTATGCAACCTAGGAAGGACAAATCTACACTTGTTTTGCAGCAACTGAGAAGCATGATCAGACAACTTTTGAATTACATTTGTTTTATGTACAGAGGGACAAGTGACAAGTCTTCCAAGCAATCTCATCAATGTGGGGGAGCTCTTTTGTACTTGAAATAAATTTCCAAGTCTTCTTCCTCTTTGGGGTCTGGGGTTCCTACCCTTTTTCTTTAAATCATGATATCATTAAATTTACTCTGTTTCCATGTATGTTTCTTTTTAAAATTCAAACTGTTTGATGCAGTTTTTTTGAAAAAAGGTCACAGGTGAGCCTTTGAGGTTGGTAACAGTAAGAGAAGACTCCCTCCTCAAATTAAAGAGGCAGATGGGAAATGTTGACGTGTCTGTCCTTATTCATTTTTCGCACAAAGGCAGCAGGAAATCATGTTTCCCTGTGATTTGCTGCCCAAATGTAGCGGTGTGGATTCCATAGTATAATAAATTCGTTTGCACACTCCTCCCGTAATAGATAGTTGGTGAGGCAGACTTTCCAAAGTTCAATCTAGCATGCATCAAAATGCACTTATATTCCATTTCTTTAAGAAAATTAACCCTGAGCTTACTGCATCAATGGACATTAAACTGAATGAATGACTTCGTGTCATCCTATATCCGTTAGGCCTGTGCAAAGCTTCAGTGCAAAACTTCAAAGCAAAGATGATTCGACTGAAGCAGCCCTGGGAATCAAAATGCTCAATGGATTGAATCAAAATGGGAACCTGCAACTCCATTTCAACAACTCAATGGACTTTCCTGCAAGAGTGTAGGTGTCAACTCAAACAAATCAAATTGGCTCTTTTCCTGGAATGAATTCAGCCTACGCATCAACATATTCAACCACCTGAGTTAAATGGATGATTTTGAGTAAGAACAATGTTCTGGAGCTTTGAAACGGAGAGGGATATGGTGGCTTCTAATGAGAAGTCACTAGAAGGAGATCTAGTGGGGACTACCTTCACACCCACCATTATTTATCTTTCAACCTCTACCCTATTTCTCAGAAATACTGGGAGGGGGGTTTCAATATCCATGTCATGCCCCATTTCAACCAGGAAGTTGAGGATATAGAAAGGAACTGCCTTGTACCAAGCTAGAACTCTTGGTCCATCTGATCCATCTCAGCCCAAGCTGGCAGCAGAAACCGGGATCTTCTGCTTGCAAGGCAGATGTTCTACCTCCTTTTCACCCAGTTATGTTCAAGAATGTTCTGGTGCTTCTTAATGTAGGAACCATCAACAAAGCTGACGCTCTCTCTGTTACCAACTTGCCACTAATTCTCCCTGATTCACCAAAGGCAAAGTGGGAGTATAATCATCTTCTGGCCTTCAAAGAGTTGCACTAAACAAAGAAAATATACGTCCCTCCATCTTTAGAACACCTTCAAAGCACTGGTGGACCACTTCCTTTTGGGGACAGACCGGATCTGAAGTTTTATGGTGGGGTTTGTGGGATGGGGAATAATCACATTATGCTGTGCTTGCAAAAACTGTGCAAAACTGCACAGAGAAGAAAGGATCTTGGACCCGTCCTCAGTGGTATTCCAGATGCCTCCTGAAAGTTTAAATAATCAGCCTGTGCAGCAGAAGAATTTTCTGCCTCCTGGGGAGAAAATATACACACTCCTTTGTTTTCAGTGTTGTTTAGTTATTAATGATTTGTTGGCTGCTTGACTGGTCTTCACAGATGAAGAGGCAGAGCAACATATCTGAATAAATAAAATATACATTGCTGCTGCTCCCTGATACTTTGCAGTGTGAAATGGACTTACATTCGATTGATCTCCAGGTAGCAGAAATTGCAATGCACCTTCTCTCCTCTGCCTGGAGAATCTCATATTTGGTATACAGGGGATACTTACCTGCCTCTCTGGCTGGTGGGGTGTTTTTAATGGAGGAAAAATAAGATTCCACAAAAAAGTACTTACCCATTTGGGCATTTTGCCACCTTCGGGATCATGGTGATGGTATTGTAGGACAATGACTGTTACAACCACCGAAAGCCCGACAATAATCATGGTGCTGGCAAAATACTGGGCTGCAGAAGGAAACAAGGAATACATTAAAAAATAATAATAATAAAGAGATACCACATGACTGACATTGTAGATCTACTGATTGCTCCATTGGATATGTTTCATCTTGGGGGTACAAACCATTTCCAAGAAGCAGAAATATTTATTTAAAGACACTTCTCTTTTTACTGGGTCAGTCAGATGGATAAAGCCACCCTATCAGGAATCCTGTACCAAACAGGATGGCATCAAAACAAGGCATAGCCAATCAGCCTTGGGTTTTGAGATAGCATCATGGAAAATAGGTAAAAACAGATTGAAAGTGGAAATGTCAGAAAATACAAGTCCAGGAGCTTCTGTACTTTGAAACTGCATTCTATTCGTGCTCCCCCTGCCCACCCGCCCCAACTTCTATGCCAATGAAAGAAGGGATTAAGGTTCCCACTTCCAATCCAAAAGCCAGATTTCTGAACGATTTAATCTAAAATTATATGAAGCTAGAACTACATAAAACACATACTTCCTAAATTAGATCTTTGAGGCGATGTCGCATGATTGAAAAGATATTAATCCTATGAAAGAGGCTTACCAATTAATGGCACAGAATCCGATGTTGCTGGCATGATTTCTGCCACCAGGAGCATAAAAACAGTGAGGGACAACAAAACAGTTATTCCTGGAAAAGAAATAATTGGGTTTGGAACCAGGACCAAGGAAGGAAAATTGCTCTCTCTGCCAAAGGGAGCCCAGCCTTACCCATCCCTAATGCCCTTCAGATGTTCTTGCTGGCAGTCCAAACACATCTAAAAGATGCCTGGTGCAGACCAATTGGCAAATACCCAAAGAGATGCCAAGGAACTGATAAGAGTAAAGTTGGCGAGACTGGAAATGTGACGTTGGACAAGAGAAGACAGAGGGAAGATACAGATGGAGTCTGGAACAGTTGGGGTTCTTCACCAATGTCCCAAAGAAGGGAAGGAGAAGGGGCTTATGGTACTGGATGGTAGATTTTGGAGGGTGAGACTCCTTGATGGTAAAGGACGTTGTGAAAAGATCATTCCAGCTGGGGGACTTATCAGTGTCCTTTCTACCACTTTCTATACAGCCCACCATCAGTGTCCTTTCTACCACTCTTCACACACTGTTTTCCATGCTGTGTCCACTCTGCACAGCCACCCACAGGGTGAATATAAGGCCGGTGAAATCTTAATTCCCTTGCAAGAATGCTCTGAGGAGGAATAAGACACCCGCCCCCCTCACAGAGGATGATCCTTGTAGGCACCTGGCAATACCAACCTTACTTATACATAGCAGGGAAATTAGTATGAATGTTTTCCATCATTCTGGCTATGTTGCACTGCTGAGTAACAAAATACAAACTATTTAATAGCCATCATGTGAATCTTGTACATGTTGTTGAAAACATAGGGGTGGGGGGAGAGAGGAAAAGAGAGAGAAGCCAGCAGACTCTGTGCAATATGGATTTGGAAAAAGCCCATACATCATGACGATGATGACGATGACAATGACGATGATGATGATGATGATGATGATGATGATGATGATGACGATGCAAGGTTGCAAATGCTGACCTTTGGCATTGCTTATCTACTCAACAGAGAAACATGCCAAATTGGAGTCCCAAAATGAATCTTCCTTAGAGTCTTTTTTCTTTTTCAAACAATTGCTGCGCACATACATTAACTCAAGTTTTTATAGAATTATGAGATAAGGATGTAAAACTGGGGCTATGTCTACACTCTTCATTGGGGAAACTCCAGCAAGGAGGCAGTTGTAATCCTCTATGCGTTTACCTGGGAGCCATTCTCATTGAGCAGAATTGGGCTTGCTTCTGAGTAGGTTACAAAGAAGCTACAAATCCGGAAATGCCTGGACAAGTATAATGAAATATGGGACTCACTTATACAAAAATACACTGGGTTTAAAAAACAACAACAATAGGATAGTCATATAACTCTATTAGAAGTATATATACACTTGAATAACATTTGTATTAGATAAGCATAAATAGAACTGGAACTGTACTATTATAATGATATATTAACCTTTTTTTGTTGTATTTGTTCACTTTTATGTTAAAGCACTTGTATGTATTTCTTTCCCTTTTTTTTTTTTGTAATAAAAAAAATTAATATAAAAAGAAAATTTGGAAGTGCCTGGTCTGAATCTCAGTTCTGCTGTGGACATAGCAGCATCTTTAGCAAAGTTATTCTGTCTTGCTCAGATCTGCCCACCAGCATTGTGGGAATCAAAATGTTTAATTCCATTGTCCCAGCTTAGAACGGCTGAATTCCTTCTGCTAATGGCAAGAATAAGACTAGATTATCATATCTGGCTCCCAAAATCCAGATGACTATTGGAAGGCAGCAAATAATTAAAGGAAACTCTTTGCTACAACCTAGTGTTCATCTGGATTTTTGCAGTCTGGATGTAGCAACTCTTAAGAATTGGAAGCAAAAACTCAGTTCTCCTCTTTGCCAGTCAGCAAATGAAGTTCACCAGGTGACCAACTTAAAAGAAACCTGCATTTTTTAAAAGGTCTAAGGTTATAAAAATTATATGGACTACAGTTTCCTCAGCTGTTGGTTTAACTTTTCTTCATTCCCCACTCCTGATCCAGTTCTTCTGTGATTTCATGAAAGTTTCCTTCTACCTGTTTTCCAGAAGCTAAAAGATGAAGGCGACCTTCAGAGTGAAAAACAGAGGGGAAAGGCTCCTGCTTCAAAACAAACAGAGTCATCTGTTTACCAAGCGAAATTTTCTCTCCAGAGTCAGCTGGAAGCAGAAAAACCAGAAGGGCGAGAGCTGATATCAGGACGCAAGGGATGAGGAGATTAAGTCCGTAATACAACGTTCTCCGTCGCATTGTGACTGTAAAGGTCACATCTGGATATGGTTCTTTGCAACAGTCATAGAAGGATTCGGTCCTCTTGCCAGGAACTCCTGTATGGGAAGAGCAAAAATGAAGATGGGCCAGCCACTGGAGTCCACCTAGATCAGGCCTAATCAAATAGTCCTGTGACTGAAAGCTCAGCCTTCATGTCATGCCACCCTTTGTAAGGTATGAACGTGGCCAGTTATTTTTTCAAATCTTCAAGGAGGGAAAAGAGACTTCACTCAGGTAGTGGAAGCTCCCTGAGATACATTTGGAACAGTCATGGATTTCCTGTAGGGTTGTTGGAAGGATAACACAGGGAAGGGGGAAGAAAACCACATTTACTGCCTTGAGCCCCTGAGTCACATTTCGGCTTTGGAACTGGCTCTCACTTCAGATGATGGCTGGCTTCTCAGCCCTTAAACCTGGGCTTAAAACCTTCTTGTTGGAATCTGGGGAGTAGGGGTCTCCCCTGATTCAGGACTTCTGGCTTCTGGACTGGCCCCAGGTAGAGGGTTCTTTGGTTTTTATATTGTGCATTGCTTAATTTGAATTGGCTTAGTTATATTGCCGGTAGGTTTCAATTTATCTATCAAGAAAATGAATAAATGGATTGTCAAGTTCTCACTCGAGGCACAAATGACCAGGCTCAAATTATCCTACTTTGTACCCATTATCCGAAGACCCAGCTCTCTGGAGAAGGCTCTAATACTGGGAAAAGTGGAAGGAGAGAAGAAGAGGATGACCAGCAGCAAGGTGAATGGACTCATTTAGTTGCAATGGGTGCACCCTTGGAAGACCTGAAGGACCAGGTTGGGGACAGATCATCCTGGAGAAAATCTATGTGGTTGCTAGAAGTCAACAGTTACTTGATGGCACATAATCAACCAACCAACCAACCAACCAATCAATCAATCAATCAATCAATCAATCAATCCAATTTATCTATTCTTTCTATTGCAAAGTAGTCACCTAGCTGGTATTCCACTACTCCCCTACGGTTTGAGTTGCTTAGATTTTTGATATGTCTACATTGTTGTTGACATTTTTCTCAGTGTTTGTCCTATTTGTTTTTGCATTACACTTGTGTAGTGCATGCAGTCAAGCCACCCACTGATGCATAACGTGGCAAGGACTTTTCTTTATCAGCCGCCTGTCCTAGAACCTGATGCTGATTCGGGCCAAGGGGGAGTGACTGGCCCAAGGTCACCCTAACCACTACACCATACTGACATCCTAGTGTATCTACTTTATATTTTTGTATATTCTTATTTAACTGATACTTCTTTATTACTGTTCCATGTTGAATTTTTAAGTGCAATATAAGTTATTATCATTATTGTAATTGTTGCATCGCTGTTATTTCCATATTAGCAAACTGTTTATTTTCCTCACTTGCCAAACGTCAGCTCCATTTTGCTGTCATCTGTACGTCTTTAGTCTTGGCTGCCAAGCTGTGGACATATTTTAACCCAGACCATAGTTTCATTCCTACTTATTTTGAAGAAGAAGAACAATCAAAATGAATCAATGCATTGCGACCAGCCCGTTCAGCAAATATAGAAGAGTAGAGCAAAGGGAAGATGAAAAAAAAATCAAAATATCTAACTCTTTCCAACTTCAAAATATCCAACTTCATTTATGAAAGATGGCATGAGCGATATAGCTGTTTTTATAAAACAGCTATATCGCTCATGCCATCTTTCATAAATCAGCTACGGAGATTGCAGAACTATTCCCTGGTCTGGTGCTTTGTTATTAACTCTCATCAGAAAGACTGACAAAGTGGCATACTTTTCATCTTCCAACTTACTAAATTACAACTATATATAGGAATCGGAGAGGCCTCCAATGAAAAATACTTCCTGTTCAAATTGGCAGCCACACAAAACTTGGGCTGCTCTTAATGAACTATCAGTAATATGGACAATTAAGAAGTATCAAATCAAGATATCAGCCCACCCCGCATCTGTCATGTTTTTATAATGGGGCAATAAAAACACAACTTTCCATATAGGGTGCAGTAAAGCAGCATCTGCTGAACTTCCTCACTGCCATAATGATTCCCCAGGTAGGACAACACTACTGAGTTTTTTAGGTTTCTTGTTCCAGCCCTGGCAATTCTCAATACTTGGTCATTTTTTGGAAGACCTTTCAAAGCATATTTGACACCAGGAGTGGGCGAGGGGGCCAAGCAGCAGCTGCAGGATCCAGGTTGGCCCAACCGCACCACCAGCAGCCCATTTTGCTCCATGGCTGTGCTGTGCTGTGCTGCTGACCACCAAACAGCTGATCCACACACCAGTAGCAGCGACCCAAATCCACACCCACTGCAGACCCTCTGGATGGCCTCCTCAAATAATGCCCCCCCTTATTACCTGCACCCAGCATGGATCACTCCCACCGCCCTGCTCTTGGTGCATCATGGAGCTGTAGATCCCTGAACAGTCTTAAACGGAAAATCTTCTTCAGGGCATGCTGACTTTATGGATGCATAGTTTTCTTGGCAACCATACCCAAGTAGTTTGTCTACTGCCTCTCATCTTCAGCCCTCAGATTTCCTGGTGGCAGGTATCCACAGAGTATGGTCATAAAGAGTCAACTTGTTGGCTATGACTGTGCATTTTTGTTCCTCTGTTTCTGTTTCTGGGTTGTGTGTGTGTGTGTTGTTGTTGTTTTTTTGCATGACGTTGGTTTTATAGGATTGGGAGTCATCCCCAATTAAACTGGAAAAACAAAATCATGTTTCCAAAGAAGATCCACAGATTTCGCTTACCAACTAAATCCCATTCTCCATTCGAAATGTATCCAGAGATTTCTGCTTCTTGCATTTGCAGATCAAGAGACCAGCCTCCATAAGTCCATGATCCAAACTTCAATTTACACTTCTGGACATCAAAAGGAAACCAGCGGACATCAATGGAGCATGAGCTCTTGAAAATCCCTAAATTGAGGAAGGAAGGAAGGAAGGAAGGAAGGAAGGAAGGAAGGAAGGAAGGAAGGAAGGAAGGAAGGAAGGAAGGAAGGAAGGAAGGAGTCAACCATTCACTTAAAAAAAAAGCAGCTGTCCAAATGAGAAATTTCTGCCCTCCCAAATTTACAACTGATTTGTTTAAAAATATTGTTAATGCATGTTCCCTGCAAAATAGCACAAACTAGCAACATTACTAGTATCACATTGATTCCTTTCAGTACCATTTGTTCTGTTTTTCCCTTCTTGCAACTATTATTTTGTTTTTCATTCTATTTCTGTGATCTTTGTTTACATATTTCCAGCAAGATTGTCTCCGGCATGTGTGCTCCAAGAGAATGACTTCATATGTCCCAATTCCTTATCTGTAAATAGTTCTAAAAATTAATCCTGCCATGACTATCTTGGCATCTCTGTAAGTTTGAAGGACAACTGACCTGAAAATGTGTTTCTATCTATCCCCATGATCTTACTGAAGTCACAGCTGGGATAACAGCAGAAAATCAAGGGAGAGGTTATCTAACTCCCAAGCTTCACATCTCACAGCTGGAAGCATGCCAGGAGCCCTGGGACTGGTGTTAATTTTCCCAGGATCCCAATAATTCATACCTGGAGGGAGATACTGACAGTATCCTGAAGAGTTGACCAAAACGTTTGTATGGAAGGTAGCATCAAAGCGCTCATCAGCACTAGGGAAATCAACAAAGAAAAGAGGAAGGGTTTTATTAGAATTAAAACCAACAAACAAAGAAGAGCCATGTTTGGTCAAAATATCAAGTATCCTGGTTTCTACTTTCCAAACTAAATCCTTTCCCCTCCACGCTGGAGGCTAGTTTTCCACAAGCCTGCTTATAGATGTCCTCTTTTCTTCTTCGGCATTTCTGGAATAGCGTATGGTTGTAGTAATGTTGAAACCAATGGATAAGGCTAGAAGCATAACTGGATGTATGCAGTGTGTGGCATAGCTGGACCCAGGTGGACCATGAAAAGACCATTTCCTACTTTGCCTGGGGTATAACATGAAAGGCAGTTCTTAGAGAGGAAGCTGTAATTTGAGCCATGCTGGTCCAACTTGAAGATGACTCCTTCAAGCTGGCTAATTCCTTTGCTCTTCTTCTGCAATGGAGGACAGAGTTAAGTGTTTCCTACACCTCCCCCCAGGCTATGTTTCCCATCACCCCCAATGTGTTTGCCAGACAAACTCAAAAGAGAAAATGGAGCTGCTAGATTCAATACAGAGGACAGCAGAGATGCTATGATTAAGAAGATCTGACCCTCATCCCCAACCAATCTAACCACGTAAATGAGGAATTTGGAACAGAACCAATATTCAAGGAAATCAAAACTTCCTTTCACTCATCCAAAGGAAGAGGCTGTATTCCACCAACACCCTTGTAAGAAAAACACTGGGTCATCCTGTCCTGTTAGAGACATCTTCCCCAAGGTATATCATACTTTCATGATATACCTTGGGGAAGATGTCTCTAACAGGACAGGATGACCCAGTGTTTTTGCTTGCCCATTTCTACACTTGCCCTGATATTTTGAAGAAAATCTACTCTGATTGAGGATTTAATTTGCAAACGAAGTGAAGCTTTAAATTCCAAAGGAATGAAGTGTTCAGCCGTTGCTCTCCAGAAAGTTGGCAGGTCTTCCTTTAACATATCCATCAATCTCTCAGCATGGTTTGGATTGAAAGCAGTCACCAGTAACACTTCTAAGTCCACCTGCAAATGTAATCTAGGACTGCACATGGCATTTGAAACCAACAGGCAGAAAATGCCTCATTTTTTGTTTAGCTCCTTTTCCTTGTGGCTTTCTTGAACTTACAAGAAGCAAGTAGACATTCCACAGTAGAGTTTTGGCATGTTAGGTGTGTGGCCTAGACACAGTAGAGCCTAGGCCACACACATAGATTAGGGTGCACATTCCTATGTGCAACTGTGCCAACTACTGGCAGAACAGATCCAAAGACTGAGCGGGGGATATGACAGCAGTCTTCCAACTCCTTGAAAGGACATTACACAGAAGATACCAAGACCTGTTCTCAGTCCTCATAGAGTGCAGGACATTGAATAATGAATTTCAGTTACAGGAAGGGAGACCCCAGCTGAAAAGTTGAGAAAGCAGTAAAAGGTATTCTAAGACACATCCCATTCACTGGATATGTTCAGGTAGAGACTAGACACCCAAATGTGGTCGATGCATTCCTTTGGATTCCAGCAAGAGGTTGATCTTGATGGCCGCATTGGTCAGTAGTCTCTAGTAGTCTTCCATGTGCTGTGCATGGCTATCACATAAATAGGTGCGAGCATGTGGGGGAATGAAATTTGCTTTATCACACCATCTCCCAGAAGATTAGAAACCTTGTCATTGCCTTCTGAAAGGAGATCTATCACAATCTGGATCAGAAGATTCAATGCCTCTGCTTTCCTGCAACGCCACTTAACAAACTTGATAAATTGGCAACTGAACATGTTAGCAATTACCGAGGAAAAATGAAGCCTGGCAAAGAGAAGTCACCTGAGCATATGCTTAGTCAGAATCCACCAAGGCTCTTTCGCAGGCCTCCCAGAAGATGCATTTTAGCTGGCATGAGTTAAGCATTAACTTGTTCTTCTACGGAACAAGCCTTTCCCCATACTTTGCCAGTATGAAATGGAAATTCCAGGCTCAGAAATATGATCTGTTATTGGAGAACAGTTCCTAAGAAGCCAAGCATTGGAAGATGGGCTCCCCATTCTCAGAGCCCCTCCTGGAGTTTCAAAGAGGCATCTGGTTGGCCCTGGGAAAACAAGGATGCTGATTTGATCCAATCCAGCAAGATCAATCTCATATCAGATTGGTCTATTGATATGATTGACCACCAAAACCCAAACTGAAGCTCCAGGTACAGAGGCGATATACCTCTAAACCCAGCTAATAAGGATAAATAGATTGCTTCATATTCAGCTTGCTGGACAATGGAAGAGAACCTCTGTAGCTCAGGGATGAACTGTGGAGTTCTTGGTGCTCTCTGAGCCTGCTGGTTTCCTTGCAGACATTTTGTTACCCAACTAGTTATCAGTGCAGACCATTTTGGAAAAACTGAGGTTGGTCTAGGGTCTCGGGTCAAATTCAGCAGAACCAACAGCTGAACCTGTATACCATTTCTGAATTTTTTCCAGTGTTTAAGGAAACCAAATTTCCTTAAACAAGGGGGAAAACACACTGCAGTAAAATGAATGTTGAACAAAAATGCCTGTTCGGAGCATGTATTGACCTCTCTTCCATGCGGAAATCTTCATAAGCCTTTTACTGTTTTCCCTTCTCTCCAAGACTAACATATGCTCAACTGCAGCTCTGGCTTAAACACTGGAGCCAAAACCAATTATTAGTCCTGACAGATGGAGCTGGTAGAACACGTTTTGAGCAAGGTTTATCCAAGATTGTTTAACAAGAAAGAGATGCATGAGAAAAAGTCTCTCTCGGATCTTGAAGTAAACACAATGAGTTTGTCACATCTGAAAGAGGTCCTTGGGTGATTGGCAAGGGGAAAGGAAAGTGTCTTCTCCATAGACCACTAAAGTAAAATGATATTATGAGTGGACACTAGCTCCTAATTGCAATGCTAATCCTCAAGTGGGCCAGCAGGGAGAAGCCCCACCATGGTTGACAACGGCAACCCCAAGTTGGAGTGAAATTAACCAAGCATAGAAGCTGCCTGAGAAAGAAAACAAGGCACTTTCTTGGTACTTAGCAGGAATGTGGCCAATCCATGGGGGTATGGGCAAAGAACAGAACCCTCTATTCATCAGTGGGTAATGAGTGTGTTAAGGCACTAACATGGGTTAAAAATGACAAAAGAAAGGCCTTACTCTGTTACACGTGCTGTCTGGATAACACCTTCGTTCCAAAGATGATCCAGATGCTCTACTTGTTTAGCCCTTTAAGATGAGACATATATGCTAGGATGACCACGTTATCCTGAAAAACACTGAATGGCGGCAAAGGGCTACAGAAAACTCCAACTTTTGTGGCATCTAGTGGTCCTCTGGAGTTTTCCAGCCCCGATCTTGCTACTCTGGTATATGCTGAAACTCATGGACTCCAATGCAGATGGAATTGAGGAGTTCCCATATCAATTGTGAGCTCAGAGGTGGAGGGTCCAACAGCATTTGCTCTGGTCTTGGAAACCAAAGAAGATAAAAAGTCCAGCACTTGCTGTAAAACTGATGGAGCCAATGTGGTGTCAGGCCCAGAGCACTCAAGAAGAAATCCAAGTACTGAATTAACCTGTTTTCTGAGTCCATGCGATATATTGAACCACAGTCTAATCCAAAAACCGGGGTTTGCACAGCAGTTAAGCTGCCAATAAATTAATAACCAAAGTTAAAAATTTTAAGCTTAACACATAAGGCAAGCACTAGGGCTACCTCCTTCACTGACATGGTGAAGCATCTTCTGTGGACATAGTCCTTCTGTTCTCCACTGATGGGTTTTAATGGAGCCTGGAAGGGATTTGATGTGCCCAGCCTAAATGCTGCGGGGAGGGGTCTGGAGGGGGAAGTTGCAAGGCCCAGCACAGCCTTTCTCAATCTGGTAATCCCAAATTCCTGGGTTGTGAATCCCCATCCTTCCAATTCAGACTCAGAAGGATGGCAAAGTATCTAAGAAGGCTTACAACCCAAGGGGTCCACCAAATGCTTTTGACAACAATAGTGAGAATTCCCAACTAATACAACCACCCCTCCAAGTGTCAAGTTCACTCAGGAGGGAGCTAAAAACTAGGGCAAGGGCTCTTCAGAAACACTTTGGAAGAGGTTCTTTAGACTTTCTTATGGTTGAAGTCCAAAGTCCAAAGCTCTTCTGCTAAATTATTTTCAAGGTGTGCCAAGTCCTAATAAAAGTGATCAAACCCAGCTAAATGGGTGGGAATGCATCTTCTGTGACTCCTAAATGCAGGGTCTTTGAGCCTACATAACTCACTGTGGCCACGTAACACTCTTCCATCCACGAACATGTTTTTTACCCCTCTACTTGTTTGGTCTTTTTGATTCTCTCTGAATACAAATTCCAAAAGTCTATGAATCCTTTCCCAGACGTTGTTGTTGTTATTATTTGGGAGGGGGGACAGCCAATCCATGTTCTTTGCCAGGCTGATTTAGTTTTGTAAGCCATTTGTGTGGCCTCTGTGGTTCTATTTGGTTTGGGTTTTTTCCACTTGAGGGTTCACTCTTCCTTTTCAGTTGAGGGAAGTTTCAGTCTTAACTGCTGGTTGTAAAGCCACCATCGTGTACAGCATGAATTTTTGCCAGAGCATGTAAAATAGTTGATCCCCCGCCATTCAAAACCAGTTTCTTTGTTTGCTCTTGTTTTAAATCTTCCGTGAGGAACATAGTCTCCAAATGAATGAGAAGTTTGGCTCAGAGGAACATTTGAGGGAATTAGGAATGAGAAACTAGAATCCAACTGAACCTCTGAAGGCTACCAAAAATACAGTCCTTAATGAGCTACCTGGATCAAGCCTAAAGGGTGTTATTCCACACATTTCATTCCCACCCATTTTCCATCTCATCACAGAAGCAGTGACTTAGGTGTAACGAATTTCAGATATGCATCTGTGAGCGGTTGACCTTGAGTCTGACCATATCAAAAAAAAAAAAAAAAAAGGTACCCTTTAGGTGAAAATGCTTGCAAAAAGACCACCTTAAAATATCTACCATTTAGCTGTTAATCAAATGCATACCAGAAGAAACAGCTGAGGGCCGCGTAGGGCAATCTACCAAGCTGCATGAGGTCTTTGGCCTAATTTCAAAAGCCCTCCACAAGATTGCAGTTCACATTTGGCCTACCCAAGGCAGCTTTGATTGGCTTCAAAGAGGCGACCAGCCTCTTCGCAGCTTCTTCCAGCATTTGCAAAAGCCAAAAGAGGCTTTCAATACAGGGCTCTTGCAAATGTCAGAGGAGGTAAGTAGAATGAAGATATGTGGGCCCTTTGCTTCGCCGTTAGGAGCCAGGAAGACTTGTTCTTCACAAAGCATCTTACAAGATGGTTTCGCTCAATTCTTCCCTAAAGAAAAGGGTTTCCTTGAAAATCTGCACAGACGGAGTCATACCTCTGAAATAGTTCTCTGTTCCTTCCCTGAAACTGGAAACTGGGGGGGGGGGGAGAGAAAAACATTAAAAGAAGAAGAAGGAACGTGTCAGAAAGAGAAAAGAAAAGTGTTTCCAAATGAGTGCCTTCAACTGCTTGGAAACGTTCAGCCCAGTTTGACCCCAAGCAGATTACTCCTGAGGAAAGATGGCCCTTGATAATAAAAAATGCTGATCTATTTTGCTTGGGGGTAAAAATAACCCCCAAGTTCCATTCACACCGCAGAACATGCAACCTTTTTCAAGACTGCATAATATAGTGACCTGTAAACCAAGCAAGCTGGGTTCCCACAACACACTAAGCCCCCGCCAAAACTAACCAAGGTTAAAATGGTGAATATAGAGATTCCCAGGGTGTGCCTTTGGGAACAGTTGAAAAAAAAAATCTTGGTGGCCTGTTTAAAACACCTTGTGTATCTGAGAAGATCTGCAAAAATCTAGCCAAAACCAGAGTTTTACCTGCTGACACACACAGTGCTCATTTGCAGTCCAGATCTGGTAGTCTCTAACGGAAGGACCTGGGAAAAAATATCTGTCCACCTCTGATCTCGTGTGAAAATAGAAATATGCATCTCAAGCGTTTCTATTTTTATCTGTGAAATGTTGGACGGGTGGGTGATTGATGTGTTTCTTTCAGCTTTGGGTGCTATGCCTTTCCTATTTTCATTGCAGGAGTCACGCCGGAGAGCCTTTAAGTTTTGGTGGCCACCCATTTGCATATTCAGCCAAGAATTTGGTTTTACAGTTTTTAAACACCAGAGAAGTAGTCGGTGAGGGCTGAGCAGAAGCAAGCAAAACAAAACAGAAGGGGACAGACTCCCTGGGAACATTTAAATCTGCTCTCTGACTTAATCTCTTCTCTCAGTAGCATTCACCAACCAAGCTTTTCTATCTGGTGCATAAATATCACTCACCGTGCATAGAGGCACCAGCTTAGCAGGGTGAATGGGCACAGACTGCCGTGAACGCGGTTTGAAAGGGCAATTTGCGAGCAAAACAGCCAGAGATGAGAATGTTGTGATATTTCTGTAACTTAACCACCAAGGAAGAATGTTTAGGAGAGTGCAAAGGGTTTTATGCTGAACCCCAAATCTTAGTTTGCATACGGATTCCTCCCAATATTCAAATAAACCCAGCATGTGGAGAATGACTCTGTTATTTACCAGAATGGACATTAAACGTATCATGGCAATAAGGTGAGACTAGTAGGAACATCTGAAACTCTTAGGACTCCAGGATCGGGAACTCAGCCAGGGCCTGAAGGAGACAGAAAACTCCTAGCACTTGGCTATCTGAATTTTTGCAACCAAGGTCTCGTAGCCTGAAACTAAAACCCTGCAAGGTTTCAGGTAGAAGTTTCTTCAGCTTTACCTGGAGATGCTGGGAAATTAATTTTTAGAAGTTTCATATGTAAAATGTGTTCTAAACCACTAAGCTATGGTCCTTCCCTATGTCCTTGTTTCTTTTGTTCAATTTTATGTATTCTGACTGGCAGTTATTTTTCATGATCTCAGTCTGCTGAGGTCACTTACAACTTGATCCCCTGAAACAGAGACCATGGGGATCAACTTCAGATGCTGTGATGTGAAGAAGATGTTCTACATGGACCTATGACCCTCTCTCATAACCTACAATTGCTCTTATATTCACATCAGATAGCCAGTGGTGTGGAAATGTTGGGCTAGGAGCATTGTTAAAGGCTTGTGAGATTTTCCTGTTCCCAAATGAGAGGCATGTTTATTATTCAGCCATAAGCCTCTGCAAATAACTGCTGATGTTGTACTAAGGAAGCTGAGAATGCTTGAATTACACTGAACTGTGTTGAATAAAAATTTACTGCTCTCATGTTCTCTTCCTCTATCTCCATAATGAAATATGACTTTGTAATTAAGCCGGTGATGAAAGCATAATTATAACAGCAACAATATTGTGTAGCTAAGTTACAACTTTGTGCAATTTGCCAGTGTCACTGTTAATGTATGCATTTATACAAATGCATCTTAGGAAATGCCTTCTTCCCAGACTGCTACAAGATATTATTTATAACCTCAGCAGTTTCAGCCCCAATCCAGGCATTTTTCAGAAAACTGATTTCTGAATCTGATTTCTTATGCTAGAGCTTCAGCTGATCCTTTTACAGATGATGCCATTGCTAGTGGCTGAGATATTTATATGTGTATGGAACGCCCAGCAGCTCTATTCCAACCTGCTTTTGGACCATGTGCCATTCCATATTTGCAGGTATCATGGGGCCAAACTGATTTCAAGTTCTCCAAAGCTCATACATCTAGGTGGAAATACTGTAACCTGGAAGCTATTTCTGCTGAAGCCTGAGTAGATGCACAGTGATTCTTGAGATGGCCTCTAGGTGGGAACTAGATGAATGGTGAGGTGACAGCCCATTGCTCTTCCTTGTGGCAGCAGTGATCTAGGACATCTTCCAGCTTTCTCCCTGTTTCATAAATAATGCTCCCAACCCCACCCAGTCAAGGACAATCTCAAGATTTTGGAGAGGCCTGATAACATGTACACCCCGTCTCCATTATCCCTGAAGCGAAATCCTCTTCTTTTTTCAGTGGCTCCTATTCCAGCCTCCCTAACTGTGGCCAGAACTTGATCAATATGATGCTATGGAGGTGTAATGGGGCCTGACTCTTAAAGGACAGCCAAATAAATATGTTGCTTTCAGAGTCTCAGTGATGTGGTTCATTCCCAGGATGTGTTAGTCAAGTCCTTGTGAACGGCATTTAGTCTTCATCTTCTCTTCCTTCAGAAAATCTTTAAAGACATACAGTACCTCTTTAGGCAGCTCTTCAAGGTTCAATAGCTATATTATTATGTTATATTGTATTGTTTATAAATACATAAATACAATTATTTATACTTATCTTGTATTTTGTATTTCTTTGTTGCCCTGAAGGTACATTCCAAACAGAAAGATGGAATGTAGGATGGATGGATGGATGGATGGATGGACGGATGGACGGATGGACAGATGGACAGACTGACAGACAGTCAGACAGACAGACAGATAGATAGATGAGAGATAGATAGATCGATACAGATGGAGATAAACACATCGATTGAAACTATTCAAGGGCAAAATTCCTGAACCAAGAGTGGTTCTTGGGGTGGGGTGGGAGGGTTGGGGAGCCATCAAACAAGAGATAAACATAAACCCAAAAACGTAACACCAAACACATCTGTGTTTTTAAATAGTAAAAATAAAATGAACACGTGCTTCTAAAAGGAAGGGAAGCACCAATGAATGCAACTTTGGGGTGTGATGTTAAAAAAACCTAAGGCATCCATCTCCTTTACATGCGAACAACTACAGTTGTTTTAGTGTCACGTAATCCTACCTGTTATATAGAAGGATGTCTGGCTTCCAGATCTGTCCAGCAGGAAAGCGAACGTTCTTCACTCCAGGGTACTCAGACATGTTCCACTGTAGGTAATAGTCTGTCCAATACTTGCAAATTAAAAAGAAAGAGTAAAACATGAGCAACCAGCCAGAGGCTAATTTATTTTTCCATTAGCACTAACTTGCTGCTTTAGAACCTGGATGTCTGCAGGAGCAAGCGATGTCAAATGTATCACAGTGTCACTGCAAACATAATGCAATTTGTGTAATCTGCCCCTGTCACATTTCTATGTGCAACCGACACAAATTACATGATGATGTCACGGAGTATGAGACATCACTAAGGATTATACCAGATGCCAGTCCATGGAATTCAATATCCCCCTCACTGAAGTCCTACCCAGATCCCAAAAAACAACGTTATGTAAATATAAACGTGTGTTTTAGCTCACCCAATTGCACACAACTGCCTATAAAAGAAACCTGGGTATGTTTGTGCCATACAACAATCTCAGACAGAAAATTGGAATATTACACACACACACTGTATATCCCAATTACATTTCTGTTTTGAGCCATAATTTGCATAGCTCCTTATAGCTGAACAGGAGAAGACTGAAACAAACAATTAGAAGCCCATTAGAGGAACTGCTAAAAATCTCTCTGTTGATGCTGTGGAGAAGTCTGCTTGCACTCAAAGGTTTGTTACTGGAGAAATTGTCTATGACTATAAAAAGAAATTCTTTCTATGTTTTCCTTTCATTAAAAATAAGTCCTTTAAAAGTCTTCTGGTGGGTAGACTTTTTTCTAGCATGCAAATGTCTTGATTCGGAAGAAATCCACCCACTTTTCCTCTTCTAATCTGCAACCTTCTCCTAATGAACCAGAAGTTCTGAAATCAGAAGAACCCAAATCTGAAAACTCAGAAAAGAGATGGTAGCAGCGTTGTCGAAATAGGAGTATGACTTCCAAACTTTCAGGATATCTGACTGCACCAACATCTTCCATTCAGCTTATTTTATTTATTTACCTATTTTTATAGATATTTATAGACCACACTTTATCCAAACCATTTGGTGGTGGGTTGCAATGCACCCTTCTGAATTTCCAGTTTAACAATGGATATGTCAGAATGGAATCCACCACAAGAACTTAATTCCCCACATCAGCTAGTGTCCACCTCAAAGATACATCTCCCTAAACAATATATTATTTTGGAAAGCTACCTAGAAAAATGGGATTTAAAAAAAATGCATTGCTTATAGCTTTTATTTATAAAATCCACACGTTAGGAAAACTGTGAACGGAAAGTGAAATACCACTTCAAATTCCACAGTAATGAATTTTCTTTTGAATTTTTTCAACAACCAACTACTGATACAAATTAGATCTGTCTCCCCCAATTTGGGAACCTGACTTCATTTCTCTTCCAACTGAAACATCTGGAGATTTCTTGGGTTAGGGAAGACTGGATTAGATAGCTCTACATTTTCCTAAATTAAAGTAGGCCCATTGAAATCAACAGGGATTATATGGATCAACCTGGATCCAAACTTTTCCTTTCTTCTTTTAAAGGATACAGCAAAGAACATGAAGTTCATCCCTAAACTCTTCCAAAGTGAATCTCCCTTTTGTATTAACTTCATTTGTTGGCCAACAGACTTAGTCAGTTCTGAGAGAAAAGGATGAAGAACCAGAGTACACTGAATATTTCTCATTGATTTGAACCCATCAGCACGATTTCTGCACAATGTCGAGAATGCCTGATGTGGGTTTCTTTTTAATTAGCAGCATGCTCTCGTCATTCGTTTTACCTTCTCAAAGTCACACACTTTTCGCCAAATAATTGTTTTGCACTCCACAAGGCTGTGTTCCTGGTTACGCTGACTTGCTGTGGAGCTGATCATTAGATTTCGTCTTTACAATCCTATCAGTCAGGCCTATAATCAGCCTACAGCAGTGTTTTTCAACCTTGGCAACTTGAAGATGTGTGGACTTCAACTCCCAGAATTCCCCAGCCAGCCATGCTGGCTGGGGAATTCTGGGAGTTGAAGTTCACACATCTTCAAGTTGCCAAGGTTGAGAAACACAGTTCCAAGAGGACCAGCATTCCCTGTAACTGGATAGATGTACGTTGCTGGAGGCAGGGTTAAATCTGAATTCCCAGAGATAAATGCTTATCCTTTCCAGTGCTGGCAAAACTCTTCAGATGCCTTTTTGACAAGTTGATAAATTATTTTCTTAGTTTTCTAAAGAACTTGGGCCTGTTTGTTTATTTTTATTTCTTTCCTTTATGAGATGTATATCCTGCCTCCCCATTTCTCATCCGTCTTGTTCATTACATCATCTTGCTACACTTTTTCTATTTTCCTTCTTAAGCGATTATCCATGTTTCTCAGCCTTGGCAACTTGAAGATGTGTGGACAAGGACAAGGAGAAATACGTTATCACAATGACCCCTTGTCAGCTTTGCTTCCTCCTGTTGTGGAAACTTCACTTTCCATTGCCCTAACTCACCCTTGATAAGGTTGAACTGAATCTACACGTTTTCTTCTGAACTTCTTGGATAGAGCTGAAACACTCCTCCTCCATTTTCCCCCCATCCCATGTCCAAATAGACATGATTTTCTGCCCTTACTTGCCCTCACTCCACTCCTTGGAGAGGTCACTGCATAACCAAAGGTAGGTAACATCAATTTTTTGGGATATTTTGAACCACAGTTCAAATATGTGTCCACTAGTTTGGAATCCATGGAATTTGAGACCTGCTGCATATTTACTGACATTGAACAACCAAGTTCTTTCTTTCCCCTCGTGAAATGTCTGCACCTGGAATTAATCTGTCTTTGAAGCAAAGCAAGGGTCTGAATGCCCAGGAACTGCCACACCTCAGCATCGAAAGCCAAAGGGAGCTTAAAACTTAATTTGGCAGATGGACAAAAACAGTCGCTAAAATCAATCACAGAAAAAGGGCAGAAAAGTGTTTTGCATGGAAAACTTTGGTCCCAGACCAACGTGGGAGATAATTAATCCTAAAGAGCATCTTCTTTAATGTGACCATTTTGTAGGCGCTTTCATTTTTGCTCTTGGAAAGCAACATCGTCCAACCTCCCCACCACCCACCCATCCCTCCCTCACATCCAACATTCCCAGTGATTTCTGCAGTACTTAAAAAAAAATAAATCAGAAATTCTGGTGGTCTTGTGCCAATGACAGCATGCATGACAAATTAGCATTCCTTCTCTGTGAGTTTCTCTCTCTTTCTTTCTCTCTGTCTCTCTTTTGCAGAGACTGTGACTGCAGCTGTCATGTTGAGATTTGTACCCACCGTTCAAAAGAAGGTCAATAGACCACAGATGTAAGAAGAAATCGCTCCCCTACAATAAATCTTCTCTCTGAAAGGGTCACCTTCTGGGTTGAGGCCCTGAAGACAGTCATAGGAAGTGCTACGTTTTCAAGGCTGCTTCTTCACATCCAAGGAGCCACAAGGCGGTGCAAGTATTATTGGACAGGTTCAAATATCGTTTTATATATTAATGGATTCATTTTACTGCTTTGTTCCTCAGGCCCCAATTGCCTAACAATAATAGCCTTCAAAGAACAAACTTTGAGCCAGAGTTTTAACTGCCTTCGAATGAGGCTGCTGTAGAATTGGAAAGCGGAATGGAGATTCCTCAAATTAATTTCTCTAAGAAATTACAGTCCCGGGAGTCTCCCTCATATCTGCCTACCCATCCAGCAGTCACATGGATTGTACTACCAGTTCCACAAGCCCCAGCTAGAACATTTATCTCCCTTGAATGAAGCTACAAACTGCAAATTTAAACCAGTTTCTCCCAATCTCTAATCAAGGAGGAACCTCTGCAGAGAATCTGCTTTCTAAAAGTCAGGAATCTGCTTCTTCTGAAGATGGTCCTTGGGACACCCCCCCAAAGGATGTTAGACTGCACCCAGAATGAATTCATTTCAAACATTGGAGTTTTGTTCTTCTCCAGACAAGGGCATCCACAGGGAAGGGTCAAGTTGGCAACCATGACTTCATGACCAAAACTCTGCTCCTTTTGATGGGCCTCATGATGCCCATCAGAAGGGTGGGTTTTATGTGGCTGTGGCTGCTATCTTGACTTTCTTGAACCCCTTCCTCCTACAAATGCCCCTGTCTCCAGATTTCTCTGCCATGAATCTGGATGGAAAACGGTATAGTTTCCTCCCGGAATAACAAGATTTTAACCAGGAAAATACCTACCAGTGGGTCTGACACTGGACCAAAGAAGAACCTTAGCCACAGCAAGCTTGGAGGCGATCAAATTCCATCAATTCAGAGGGGAAATGTATGTGGTGCCTCACGTGTAGAAGACATCGCACATATCCTCTTTGATTGCCAGCTGTATGGAGCCATCAACTGACAAGACAACCCACTGGGATCCCATCAACTTCCTTCAAGGAAGAAACACATGGGCAAGGCAAAAGATGGCCAAGTTTATAGCTCAAGGCCATTCAAGCCTTCCTACCTAGGAGAGATTGGGGTCAATTGCCAAGGGTAGGGATTTATATGAATATGTGACTGCACACTTTTTGTCTATCACAACACGTTGCCTCAATTTTACTCTATTTTAGTATCCTGAGGCCATATCCTGATTTAATGTGGTTGTTTGACTTAGCAATAAACAAATATGAATAGTTCTTCCTAACATATGGGTATTCCTATCTAGTTGTTTGATATTTGATATTCTAAAGAAGTTGTTTGACATTTCCAGCAAGTGACAGCTGGCCTGGCCTAAAACCAAGCATTGTTAAAACCCTGTCTGATGAGACAGACAACTTCAGGACTCTTTTCTACTTGACAGCTGATGCACGACAGCAGTTAAAGGGCCTCATACAGGGTTTCCAATGGAATTCTCTCCACTTCATTCACTGAATTCATTAATTAACTCCGTCACAGGGGGCTAAGATTGAGCTAACTCTTAAACCAAAATCTGATCACTGGTTCAACAGTCCCACCTTTTGTTTCTTCTGTCTCACTGCCTGAAACTATTACCCAACCACCCTTCAGAAGGAACTTCTGCTCTTTAAAACTTACCATGTGTAGCCAAATGTTGGTGGTTAATACTTGATTCTTTTCATCCTGCAAAGCCAAGGAAAGAAATACACCAAATCAGATATGTTTAGAAGGAATTATAAAGTTGAGATTGAAAACCTTTCCTGCTTGTCTTCCCACTTGGTCTTTCCCCCCCCAAAAAATCAGCTCAAAATAAAGAGCTTTTCCAGGAAAGATGTATGGAATCAGCATAGTAACTTATATTAGCCAAATTCAGAAAGTGTTGGCCCATCAAAAGAAGGAGTCCAACCTCCTGGTTTCCCTACAGTAGGGTGGAGATCTTTTGCCTGCAAAAGTATGGAAGTTATGCAAATACACCTTCTTGTTTTCTATATGCTCTCATACTAGAAAGTTTTCTGATTTTTGCTTCCTTGGGCCTCATGCTACAGGCCTGAAGACCACCACTCCTTAAGGGAAGGGGCCTTATGCCACTTCAGATGTTATATTACCTACTGACCAGTTGGAGGCCCTACAGAACCAGTTTCCTCCTTACTGGGTCTCTTCAGATGTAGGTATCCTCCATATGAGATGTTCTAAGTTCAACCCTTTAACGGGATTTGAACCAATGGTGCAAGGACGAATAAGGATGAAACCAGTCATGCAGTGCCTCCTGTGTGTGTGTGTGTGTGTGTGCCTTTGAGTCAGTGTTGACTCCTGGCAACTGCCTGGACTAGTCCCTACAGTTTTCTTGGTGAGGTTTTCAGAAGTGATCTGCCATTGCCTCCTTCCTAGGGCTGAGAGAGAGGGACTGGCCCAAGGTCACCCAGCTGGCTTTGTGCCTAGGCAGGACTAGAACTCACCATCTCCTGGTTTCTAGTCTGAGTCCTTAACCACAACACCAAACTGGTCTCAGCAGTGAAAGAGGTCTCAGCATTAGAAAATGAAAGGTGTGCCACTGAACAAGGTCCTTGGTTTGGTTCTTCAGCCTGATTTGTAGGATCTCTACCTTCAGTCACCTCTTACAGGGCTATTGTTAGCAAATGGGAAACGGATCCCCAGCCCGGTAAAATTGCCTTTCAGCTGAACGGTTATTAAGGACCCTGATGGAGATGGACTTGCTTGGCCACAAACCTCCACATCAGTGCCATGGAGAAATAATTGGTTGGTCATTATCAGTGCAGCTTCCTGGGAGTCTTCATTAATAATGGCTTCATAAGGTGTTGCTTATTCTGAGTGATGCCTCATCAGTGTTAATGGGCAACATGATTGCTTCCAAGCTGTACAAACATTTGGGAAATGCATCAGACAAACAGCAGCCTATTAAAAACCCCAAAGCAATGAAAATTCAGCTTTCTGTGGCCATAAATCTATTATTAAGCCTTGAATTTATGTTTGCCTGCAGAATTCAACCACACACACACACAAAGCCCCACACAAAGTTTGGTGGGGGGAGAGAACTATTTGAAGTCCTCTCCAAATGTGAATGTGTGTGCTCCCCTGTTCTGCCAATACTTAGGAGTATGAAAGATTTTCTTAATGCAAAAGGCTTTACTTTATTTTTTAATCTCTATTTTCCTCCTGTGTTGATATCATGTTTCTATGAAGATCTCTCCTCTTCCTCCTCTTCTCTCTTCTCTCTTCTCCTCTTCCTCCTCTTCTCTCTTCTTCTCTTCCTCCTCTTCTCTCCTCTCTTCTCTTCTCCCACCTCCCAAAGGTTTCTCATGTTTCCATTTCTTTTAGGTCCCTCAAGAATTATTTTTTTAAGTACAAGATTTGCAGCATCAGCCAGGTCTATATTTTACTGTTATTACAAGAGAATTTCAGCTGAAGGGTAGGATACAAATCTAATTACTGACATAATTGAATGGACAAATGAATACCCAAATGTCAAGATTCTTTTTTTTTAAATTCAGCTCCAAGAATTATGCCTAAGTTTGCATGGCTTTTAACAGCCATTGTAATCAAATGTCAAGTGCTACCCTTGTGGGAGGGAAAAGGACTTGAAGAATCATATACATGCTCTTGTTCCTGCCTTGTTAATTTGTAAAGTTTGTTGGAGCACTTCGTTGAGAGTAAGCAAAGAAAAAGGAAATTTCTATTAAGAGCTCTTCCCGTGGAATATTTCATGACTTTAAAAATTCAGAATGCATGCGAGAGCATTTTTAGATGCGTAGCTTCCCTTCTGATTATTGCACTGAAGGTTCTTTACTCTAAATTCCTCTTCCAGATAATTGTCATCCAGCTCTAAAAGTAAGCTAGCATTCTGATGTCTGCTGAACACCAAATTATTTCACAGGTTTTTTCACAAGATATTTTGGCTGTTGTATTTCAAACAGTTTCATTTGGAAAGCAAAGGAGAGGCTACAAGCGAAGAACATCTCCGGAACAACGAAAATGAGGGTCTGTTTTGCAAAAGATCAGCCCATTTCTTTCCAACAAGTAAGATGATACACACCAAAACGAAAGGAAAAAATATTTGAGCATTTTGTTTCTGCCACAGCTGCGCATAATTTCTTAGCAAGTAGAGAGCTTGGAAAGTCATTCTCTAAGTGTTAACTTACACATTGGACGGGGTTGTTTTCTGTTCTTATTTTTGTTTCGCTCCATAAAAGCAGCGGCAGCTATTTTGCCTCTGCAGACAAGTTTACTTCTCGAGCCTGGGGTAGGGACCCCTTATCCTTGTTCTTTGCAAAAATAGTCATCCGTTTTATTAAGGAATCTGCTCCCCTTCAAAATCAGATTTTGCCCAGACCACTTGCAACAGATTAAAAGCATGCAAACTCTTAACACAGTTATGGCGTGCAACAAAAGACCATGATTATTATTCATGCCTTCAAAGAATAAAACAATAAAATGTCAAATATTTCTCTACCTTGATATAGATTACAATAACAATAAATGCTTCTCAGGCCAGGAGATGCATGTAATGCAGCTTCACCTCTGGATATGAGTTCAGATCGATTCCGTTCATCCAGTGTTTACTCTCATAGGAAGCACTGCCTTCACTCTGAATTGACTTTGGTAGTCTTTGGGCAAAAGAGAGACAGCCTGGTGTAGTGGTTAAAGGCATCAGGCTAAAAACTGGGAGGCCATGAGTTCTAGTCCTGCCTTAGGCACAAAGCCAGCTGGGTGACCTTGGGCCAGGCCCTCTCTCTCAGCCCTGGGAAGAAGAAGAGAAGGGCAAACCACTTCCAAAAATTTTGCCAGGAAAACGGCAGGGGCTAGTTCAGGAGTCAAGATTGACTTGAAGGCACTGCCCCCCTCCCAAAAAAGTCTTTGGGGACAGAAGCAACACCTAGCCAGATACGAATCATTGAGGAGGGTTGCACCATGTTGAATGACTGGGTCCTATTCGCTTTTGTACACATCTTGCTTGCTTGGATGAGTGTTGCTAAATAAAGAATAGGACTCAGCAAGGTTGGGCTGAGACTTCACAAGATGTTGTGGGTTTTTTTCATAAAAGGAACCCTACCCCTGAAGCATTATTATTGATCTGGAAAGTAAAAGAGAGCTCCCTGCAGCTGATACCTAATATATGAACAGATCAATATCCTCATATAATCGGCTTACAGAAGGGTTTCAACAAGAAGGGAATTTGGAGAACAGAAGATATGAAAGAAGTATTCTGTAAGGAAACCAGACACGGATTCTATGCAACAAGCAAAAACAGGAATAACTTTGCTTACCCGCTCCATGTCTTACTCCAGCGCTAAATTCACACTGCACAGCAATAGCCCATAGTAAAAACACAGTCCCAGTTCCCCAAGCGGTTGTAAAAATTGTCATTCTAGGTTAGTTTACTATTCTACTGATGATACATAATTCAGAATTCCCTGCAGGCAAACAGTGTAATCTGGAAACCAGAAAGGGAGGGAGGCAGGCTAAAACCAGAGAATAAATTGCTTTGTGTAAAGGTGGCTTCATGATTCAGAATAACACACTGAACCAGCAAAACTGGAAGCAAACCTGGTTTTCAGTAACATCCCATAAACTTGCTGGTAGATCCCTCTCCTGAGCAGTCAGAAAATGGACTAGGTTCTTAAAAATAAACTTTAAGAAGTTCTGGGGCACAGGGCCTTTATGCCACAGCTACCATACGCTGAGAAATGTTCTGCGTTCGAACTCCCGAGGGATGGCCCACGTCAGCTTTCAATAAGAATCTTTACAATGATGAGCAGATAACTTCCATAACCATTTAAGAAATCAATAGGTAACAGCGCAACAATAGAAAAATGCTATATGGAGAGATAAGTATTAAAAAATGGGTTGCTGTTGATGCTCTCCAGGGTCATCGGGCAGAAGAGGGGTGGGACTTGGGCAGTGAATCTAGCTGGAGGCAGGGAATTACAATTAAAACAACCCTTCATTTTAAAAATAGGAAATAAAACATTAAATGTGGCAGAGCTCAAAAAACTGACAAACAGGAGTGGGTTGCAAGAGATCACCTCCTAATCTGGAAGTTGTGGTTAGTTAGTTGGTTGGTTGGTTGGTTAGTTGGAGGTTATGGTTGCATTGAGCGGAAGGAGAGACTCGTTGGCATTCATTTCTCAACCAAATGATTTCTTGCATTTTATTCCATTCCTTTGCTCTTCCAATGACAGTTGTCTGCTGTGGTCAAGAAGGCCATTTATAATCATTACCTTTATTATCATGATTATCATTATTATTAATGGACACAGTGAAGGAGCTGAGAAATTAACGGCTGACTGGGGCAGCTTTTAATTTACTCTATTAAAAAAAAAAAAATCTGCATTTCCCCAACATTACCTAGAGGTACACTAACCTTTTCTCCTCCATCCATTACTGACCAGCTAATGATTGTTCTACTACAGAGGTTATATTGTTGTTCATTTAATTGCAGTAACAAGTTAAGCTCAAATCGTTAATGAAGAGATTGTCGCTGAGGTCAAACAAGTATGCCAGGCAATAAATTTCTGTCTAACAGCGCAGAAGCATCAACATTATTATCCCCTCTCCTTTAGACAATAAAATTAACTTCTTTCGCATCCTCTGGAGGGAAAGAAGTCTTTAAACATTCAGCAGGGATGACTCTTGCAGTGAAGCTCTCATAACCTACTTTAATTTTACCAACATTTTTTAAAAGGTTATAATTATAATACTTCTTTCCAATAAAAAATTCACTGTTTTGTAATAAAAGCCTTTCCAATACCTTCATCAATTACAGTTTCAAATATCTGAGTACAATCCAGCTAAGGTTGACCTCCCTGGAAGCAAAGGAAGAAGATCCATGGTTTCGACTGAGGGTAACTCTTCTTAAAGGCAAAAAAAGATTTTATTCCTGAGTAGATACATTCAGAAATTTACTATTTCTCTTCTTTGATCTCTGTCTCTAAATAAAGCAATAACTATCACTCTCCTTCTGAAAACAATAGAATAAAAAGAAATCCTCCAGTTTGGTCAGATTATGTCTATCTATCATAAAAGGACGTTTTTAAGATGGCTTAAAGGTATATTGAAGACAACATATTTCTACTGTTATAAGAATCTGCAGTGTTAAACCAATTTAAAGCAAGTGGAGAGGCTTAGGAGCAAATAGAAAGAGCCAAAAAACAAGAATAAGCAGTTAACAGATGGGCTGGCCAACAAGCCACCATCCAAGAAAAAAGAATCTTTTCATAGGGACCCCTTACCCCATCTCTAAAGATGGTGGGATCTGGCAAGGGTTTCCATCACAACTTCAACATTTAGGCATTTGGTTACTGGAATCAGCCTTGAGATAACAGACGGCTTGGCTGCAGTTATAGTATGATGTATGTCATCTTGTTCCAGCAAAGTCCTTTATTTCCAGAGCAACAACCCATAAGGAGAGCAGTGTGAACGATCTTCTTGAAAATTCAGAAAATGGCACGCTGTCAAAGCTCTTCTCTCTCTCCCATGTCCCTTCCAAGGAGCTGCTGGTATTTACATGCACACTGTCCTGTTTCCAGTCAGGAGCGTAATCAGAATGTTTTCTATTAGCTGGAGAGGACCGTATGATGGTTTGTTTTACAAGATCACCCAATGAGCTCCTGGTTGAATAGGGATTTGACTCTGAGTTTCCCCAAGCCTGGCCCAGTGCCTTAGCCTCTGCACCCCACTGGCTCCCTGCAATTTTCTGCACGCCATTGGTTTTAATGTTTTTTAGCCACCTTTCATTCTATTTCCTCTATAAGCCATCTCTGGAGGAGTTTTGCCCTTAGAGGCAGCCCAGAAATGATTTAAATTTTAAAAAAATGAAGAAGCAAGCGAGCAAACATCTCCCAGCCCCAGATCCATTTTTTTGAAAGCAAGGCTCGGTTATTTGCTCAAGTGGCAGCTGATATCTTCTCATTAAGCAAAGATAGTTTCATATGCAGAGACAGTTGCATTAAGAGCTCCCTTTCTCTTCCTTATGACAAAGAGGAGCATTAGAGCAAGACATTTTTCAGAGCTTCTCTTGCTTCTTCAATTCCCACAAGACAAGACAAGGAAAGGGGGAAAGGGGGAAAGGGGAGGCGAGGCGAGGCGAGGCGAGGCGAGGCGAGGCGAGGCGAGGCGAGGCGAGGCGAGGCGAGGCGAGGCAAGGGTTGGGTTGGGTTGGGTTGGGTTGGGTTGGGTTGGGTTGGACCTCTAGTGGGTGGGATACCATCTCTTTCTCCTCCCTGAAAACAAGCTGAAGAGAGTTTATAGTAGCAGTGATGCCTGAGCTGAATTTTCAAGGCAGTTTCTTCATTTCCAAGAATAGACAAGTTCTGCTCCTTCCAGGTCAAACTTCCATTAGGGAACTTAGATGAAGAGAAAGCGTTAAGCCTTGCAGCACCCATGCAGATCGTTCCCAGATGCAGCCCATGTGGGACGCAGTTGCTGAAACCCCTATTAGAAGTTTGCCTTGTAACCTCCAATGACGTTTCTCAATTTGGAGGGCTTTGCAGGGAAAAAAACAGACTCAACTTAGCAACATCTGTTCATTATGGACAGAGTATCTTGTCCTCTGAGTATCATGAGCAGTTTGGGAACTCACATAATCCGATGCTTCTCCATTGCAACAAATTATTTGTGCATAGAAAACTACCATGTCAGATTAACCTGATCTTCACTAATTTTTGTTAGATGATTAGGATGAGGATGATGGCTACAGAGTCCTAAAGTAGCCAGAAACAGACTTTTGACCTGACTACACACGGGTCTTCTCACAAGCACAACGTTACCACATCAGTTTTTACCCAAATTGTAAGTGATAACATCTAGATCCTAGTTTACCTCCTAGCAGCTGAAAACAGGCCTTCAACTAGCTGATATTAAGCCGATACTGTTATCCAAACTTACTTTCTAGATAAAGTTATAATTAGAGATGTGTGAAACATTTTCATTCAACCCTTTTTGAATTTGAAACACTCAGTTCTTTGTTTGAAATGGCCCCTTCTGAATGTGAAACAGCATCTTAATTATGAAACAGACTGTTCCAAGCATTTCAGATGAGTTTTGAACACTTGGAAGAACACTTTCAAAACAGTTGCCCTTTCACACTCAGAACAACTTTTCTGACCTAGAAGCAGTCTGCTTTGAATTCAAAATGAGGTGTTTCCCATTCAGAATGGTTTAATTCAAAGCATTTTGCACAGGCCTCGTTAGCATCTAGATGATAAATGCAAATTTGAAAATGTCATTTTCAAAATAATTGCAGCAAGAACAGATCTTCCTGAAGTGGGGTGAAATCATTTCTTATATTTGCTACGTTCAGGTCCATTTCAGTCAGAAAAATAATGGCAACGCCATTGTTACGTGAACGCAGAACCAAATATTCATAATTGCAGAAGAGGATCCCCTTGTGTACTGCAATACACTTTTCAGGAGATTATAAGAAACCCTTTTCATATTCAGTGCCTGTGCCTCCATGCATCCTCAGTATTTAAAAATCTCCCACATTCTGTTAGAGACCATAGTTTATACAATTTAATCAGATAAAAGTTACGGCTGTGGCTACCTCCTAATTGGATCTTTTTTACTGATGCAAGACAAATTACTTTTCTTATTAAGTAATAAAAGTCCTAACACCGATCTGTGGAAACTGCATTTCCACTTCTCCCAAAATGAAATCTGAAGAGGCTATTAAATAGGTGAATGTATTTCTTCCACTTCAGATGGGGAAAGTTTCCAATAATTATAAAATGGCAGGGATATTGATGGTATTTAGAAGCTATGCCGTTAGAAAACTTAGCAAAACCAATATACCAACATATTCTTGTGCAGCGTTTGGAGTAAAGTCACGCGTAAGGCTTCTCCGTTCAGATATGTCAAGGCTGGTTGAACATAGAATATAATTTTGATTTAATGGGATGGTCCATTAATAGAATATATGGAATATTTGCAGACATGGAGCTAATTTGAGGGCCCCTGCCGGTGCTGGTAGGAATGTAATGGAGCTTTACACAAACAGGGCTTTCCAATTAATTTCAGAATTGGGATGATACATGAAACACCAAATACTTGCACGGTTTGATCCAAGGAAGGGTTCACATACATCCCCAGCACACTATTCCCGTTTGGAAGAATAAATGTTATGCAAAGGACAGGGACAAAATTATAAACAAGTTATATTAAAGGAAGAAGAAAAGGAAATAGAGCTAACACTGTAACAAGCCCATTCATTGTACCTCTTTATACTTTCTATTGTTGCAGACAATTCCTGGTTCCATCATTTCTATACATGAATTCATCCTGCTTTCTTCTGTTCTCTAAACATCTGACCTTTTTGGTCTTGAGGATCACATCAGCTCCATCCATTTATGACTGTCTCTGTCTTCCCCTTCCTCTCAACCCATTCACTCTTCTTTCCTACATTTTTTTTGCGACTTGATCCTCATTCGTTCTCTCTTTATGTCTAAATCGCCTCAATGTACTTCTTTCACACTAGTTAATCTCTTTTGTTTTCAATCCACACTCATCCATTACCCATTCATTCCTGATTTCATCTCTTCTCGAGTCTCCCAGTCCCACTGCCTTCAGTTTACTGTTATCCTTCTCCGGGCAGAGCACAACTATTTTAATTTTCCTTCATCAACCTTCGTTTCTCACAATAAATCTACTTCTTGTCTACCATCACTGGCATATTTAAAAGAAACACTTAATGCTGATTAAACTCGTAGCCTGCCTTTCTCTGAAATGGGGGCCCAGAGAATTAGCATCAATAAAATACTACTGTGATACCTTTTAAACAAAAGTTATGTTTTGACCATAAGTTTAACAACATCAGTGCTAACTTCTTTGTGATTTTATTTATTTATTAAATTTAGAGGTATCCCAGCTCAATCCTGACTCTGGAGTACGTGGTTATGCTTTGATTATTGGACAGATCTATGATGAAAATTGTAATTTTATTATGATGGTGTTTTTTGCATATGTGTAACTTTGAGTTGGAGCAATTAAAATGGCATTACAGGTTTTAAAATAATAAATAAAGTCTCCTTTCTCTGTATTGCCCCCATGGTAGTTACAGAATCAAAATCAGTATTTGATTTGGATTCTGCTTGTTTTCCTCTACCATCTTCATCCCTTTTCCTTTCTGTATTTCCTCTATTAAACTGTAAGCCTACAATTGGGAATAATCTTAATTTTTTTAATGGTTTATGGTTCTTAGAAAATTGTGGATGCTTTGTCAGATAACAGCAACAACACTGACTTTAATACAAGCCACTAACACTTTCTACCCTTTGGGAGGTACAAACTTTCTGGGCAAAAATACATTCCTAAATCAGGAAGTATTTGATGTCAGGAGTTATCCTGGGCAAGTCTCTAAAGCAGTGTTTCTCAACCTTAACAACTTTAAGATGGGTGGACTTCAACTCCCAGAATTCCCCAGCCAGCCATGGTTGGCTGGGGAATTCTGGGAGCTGAAGTTCACCCATCTTAAAGTTATCAAGGTTGAGAAACACTGCTCTAAAGGGTGTGATAGACAACTTTAAGCAACCAAGCCAGAGATATATTGTCACTGCTGTTGGCTTCCGGATATTTTTCCCCATTTGTCATTGATCATCCTTTGACTAATTCTTTGGGCTACATTTAACTGGGATCTTTTAATGGCGATTCTCTTTTATCTGTCTGAACAACAGGTCTGTTTTTCAAATATAATGATGGAAGAGTTTAGTGGGAATCTTCTAAGCCCTGGAATGCTTAGAAACAGTTTGACAATGAGAGCAAACCTGTAAAAGGGCAGTTAAGCTGTCCTAAACATGCCCCATCGTCTATTTGTCCAGAGCATTAAGAAAGCTGATCAGTCAAGTTGGCAGATGGAACACCCACTCAATGCAGAGCGAGGAAGCAGCAAATGGAGCCTGAATCGTAGGGGAAATGCCTTCTCATAAACTTGCCTTCAAATCCAAAACACCACATCAAGCCAAGATGTTCCTTCCGCATTAGAATTTGCTCTCCTTCTGGGCAAGGTGAAAGGCTGGAGACACAGATCATCAAGTGATAGAGTCAACATTTTGAAAGAGAGGTGATGACCTCAGGGACTTACAGACACCGACTGAGGCTTGCAATAGGATCAGAAGACTCTACAATGGGCATCGCTTCAGAGCCCTGGACAGAGTCGAGAATGAAAGACTTGGGTCAGGGAGCAAACAGATTACCAGATGTTAGCTTAGCAATTGTCAGAACCCTCTGAAGGGTTGCAAGGCGCATTATGTTCATCCCATAGCAGGCAGATGCTTCTTTTTTGTGCCGGGTGGAGGGAGTTAAATCTTCTCTCTCTGGCTATGTGACGTTCAGGGAGAGAGGGGCCAGGGGATCATGTTTCTCAGTTTGGGTCCATCCCTTTGGAACAGGCTGTCTCGCAGATCCAGATGGCTCCTTTCTTGATGGCATTTAGGAGAGCAGTAAAAACAGAGAGATTTTGCAGAGGCTTCAATCTAGAAAGTTGCTGGGATTTTGGACTCCAAGAGAGGCTTGCTTGTTTTTAATGGTTTTAATTGTTGGTTTTATGGTTTAATGCAGTAGCATCCACAGGGAACCACAGTGATGCCCAAATAGTGATGTGTGCCTGGTGGCATCATCTCATCAATACTGCAATTATGTATTTGCATCCTGACATCTGATGCAAGTATGCAAGTTGTGTGATGACATCATCAAGCATGTGTTGGCATTTGCCTCCCACCCTTGAGTCATTGTGCTTATTTGATTGATTTATTGATTGATTATGTGCTATCAGTTGGTGTTGACTTAGCAAACACATAGATTTTCTCCAGGAGGATCTGTCCCCAACCTGGTCCTTCAGGTCTTCCAACAGTACATCCATCACCACAATAACTGAGTCCCTCCACCTTGCTGTTGGTCATCCTTTTCTTCTCTTTCCTTCCACTTTTCCCAGCACTAGAGATTTCTCAAGAGATGGGTTCACCATGGATACTCATAATTTTATATGAAGATATTTTAAACCACCAGAAGTCCATATGGAGTTGGCAGTATATGAATATAATAATTAACAAATAAATTCTTTGATTTGAGAATCTGCACTTCCCCAGTTGAAGGAGTTAAAAGAAGAAGAAGAACCTCTCTGATGCCATCACTTGATCTCTTTTCCACCGTCTACTTATTCATGGACATAATGCTCTATAAATCCATACCAAAGGGAAGCCTACTGGCAATCCCCCTCCATTTAGTAGTCCACTATGCAAATTTCCCTGCAACTGCAAACATTTATTCTAGCCCCTGTGCTTACATAAAATTCAAAACAACACAAGGCAAGGACATTTGAACCACGTACAGCTCAGGCATAAACATTACGTGCGGGGATGTAATTCTATTGCATTAACTGCTTAATGGTGATCATAACTATCCCATGACGTGTGGATCTGCTGATTCTGTTGTTTTAGGAACGAAAGGAAGCTTTATATTCCAGCCCTAGTCATCACAGCAATCTATCACATGCAATCTATCTTCTAGGATTCTAGATATTTTCCCAAGTCTCTTTAATCACAGCTGACTCATTACTAAATGCCCAATTTACATGCATATAAAAAAATACCTTTGGAATTCATGATGCCTCCATACCTACTTCAGAAATGCAAACACTAGCAATTTGGTTTCCTGTTTTGTTCAGACCTGATGGTTTGTTCATTTTATGCAAATTGCCCTTATTTTGGCATCATTTGGAAATTGCTTTTTCTCTTAGAAAGAAGGGAGAAAATAGATGTCATGGAGATGTGTAAAACTGTGCACAGAAACAGGATCATTCAATGAAGCTGAAAAGGAAAAGAGCCCATCCAACTAAGTTGTGATGGTGACAAATTAAGGAAAGAGAAGAAGAGGATGACCAGCAGCAAGGTGGATGGACTCAGTTATTGTGGTGATGGGGACACCCTTGGAAGACCTGAAGAACCAGGTTAGGGACAGATCGTCATGGAGAAACCCTTTGTGGTTGCTAAGAGTCAACAATGATTTGATGGCACGTAACCAACCAACCAATCAGAGGCTTTACCTCTAACTAGCCATTGTTCAAGGTCATGGGAAGGGAACCTTGCACTCCGGTCTGACTTCTGGGCCTCCCTTTACAGTCTGGAAAGAAAAGGCTGGATTTACGAGGCATTTAGCCTGACCCAATATTGCTCTCTTACATTTTTCAGTTTGGATTAATGCACGTCTTTGTGCTATTTTGGTAGCTGAAATATTCTTCCAGTCAGCTACTGAAACTGCTTTTATTCTGTTGAGAAATATGATTACTGCAATTGTTCAATGGCTGCTTTTCAAAATCTTTCATAAATAACGAAATTTGTTGTGGCTTAAACTTGGTCCAAAGCCTTGATTTTCTGTCCACTCTTAATTGCCTGATTGTGGCCTCCAGTCCAGTCCCTTGGCCATGAAGGGCATTGTTTTGATACACAATTTTACACTCTCTCATAATGTGTGGGCATGCATGTGATAGTGCACTCTATCTTATTTAATAAGGATTAACTTGCTTTGTAAAGAGCACAGCGTTTCTTTCCCCCACCTTATCTCTTTGTTGAATGCCTGATTGCCTTCTAAGAGAGCACAGCACCCCACCCCATTTCCTTAAAAGCAATTAGCCTGAAGCCATAAATTAGATCGGTACCAGGCAAAGAAGTTGCAACGAGAGAGGCCCTAAATTCCAAAGAAGTTAGGTATTTAAACTTAGATTCACCTCTTTAGGCCCACCTTTACTTTTCCCTGGGTCATCCCAAAATTCCCTTGTATGGATATGAGGGGATGTACTATCTGAAATATCTGAATATGCCTGTAAAATCTTTGTTGCTTGCTTTGCAAGGTGTGATTCTGGGCAACACTCCTTGAGCCATCCAGAAGGTTTCCTTGGCCAATAAAACCTCTGTTAATTAAAAGCCTCATCTCAAGTCTCCTTATTTGGCTTTACTGAAACTTGGGAAATAAAAGGTGCCATACAGCCAGATCAGAAAATAAGTTACACAAGTTAAAAAGTCAGGAGTGGCATTTCCCCACTTCTAGAATGATCCTGTGGGCTGCTAATTAGTGAAGTTAACACTAAAATAGAAGCAAGCATGATTGGAGATCCTACTCGCAGATATCTGGCCTCACACAAAATTTTGGTTTTTTGATTCTGTTTGACTGGGAGAGGATGTAGAACCTTGACTGTTGATCTCTTAGCTGCTGTGGTATCTATTACCTGGAGTCATCGCTAGTATATATTCCCAAACTTTTTTGATTTGGAACAATTTCAGAGCAGGATGAAAGCTTGCTGCAGAACTGAAAGGTGGAAAAGAAGACCGAAAGAAATGTTCAAGGAGTTGAAAATCCAAGAAGGCCTTTTCTCTGATTTCTGACTAGGAAGAGGAGGACTCCTGTAAAACGCTTTGTGATTATTATATCGCTGCACTCCCCCCCCCCCGCTTTTTTTTTCAAATAAAAGAACAAAGTAGATATCTGGAACTTCTTTCCAGAGGACTTGAAAGCTTGTTTTCACTCTAAATGCCTAGGAGCAAATCCTAAACAGGACAAAAGTAGAAAGTGAAGTGGAAGTTCCTCCCAGTCTACCTTCAAAATGCAAACAATTAAAAGCACAAGACCAACTAGATTAACATCTCCAAGGATGAGTGAAGGTGACAGAGATTGGTAGGATTTGATAGGCAGGTTATCAATCTTTCAGCTCTCGCTTCCAAATGAGCTGATGATTTAGCAACACCGTGATTTGCTTCTCCAGGTTTAATTCTCTTTCCTCTTAATTTAAAAAAAAAAATCTAATTTCTCTTTCATTCGTTTTTTTAAATAGGCATGGTTTGCATCTCCAAAGAGGACTGGCAGATCCATCCTGGTGAAATTGAAAAGAGGAACTTGGCACCCCACAGCTGGAACGCTGGGCATTGTTATCTTGACACATCTGGAGGTTCCCAGGCATTGTGACCTTGACACATCTGGAGATAAGAGCAGGCAGATGGTGGAGCAAAGAGACAGAGATGTCCAGAGAGGGAGACAATGAGACATTTGGGACAAGCCATGGGTTTGAGAGAAAACAGAGCAAAACAAAGAGAAATTGAGGGTCGAATGATAGACACGGCCCTTGGTGAGATCTGAAATGGAGCAGCAACTTGTATAAATGCAGCTAGAAGAAATGCATTTTCCTCTCTTTCCCATGCAGCTTCCTGCATGTAGTTATGTAGTTCATCAGGGAGAAACATTTCCACAATGGGTGAGAAAAGGCCTTAACTGCTGCACCTTCTTCTTAATTCCTCTTCGAAACTGTCTCAACTGGAAACAGCGATGCTGAATTTCCATCAGTTAGTCTGCAACTTCTGTAGGTGCAGAATACTTTCCAGATCTACAGCCAGTCAAAGTAAGGTTCTTTTCCCCTCTTACATGCTCAGCTTTGCTGCTACATTCTGTATTCTTTTACCCCCAAATTGCATGAGAGTGTTACCATAACGGAATGGAAACGTTGCGCCTCCCAATAGCTAAATCACAGGCAGAAAAAGTCGCCTCTTCAGCACGCATAGCTCCGCGACATTTGTTCTCCATTCAGTTGGAGCTCCTCAACTTTGCGTGCCCAAAGTCCCATCCGTCTCTGAAATGCCCCTCTTACAAGCAGTTCCAAAATACCAATTTCAGATAATCAAGCCCTGAGTGATATTTCCTGTGCCTTGCTTGCAATCTACTCACCCTGCCTATATCAAAAGGAGAAACAATTTTGAATATTTCTCTTGCAAGAAACCAACAACCCCAACAACTTTAACCCTTTCTGGACTATTTGCATGCCAATGTGCACGGCTGGGAATGCCGCTCTTAAAGATTCAGAGACCCAATCAGTTAAGAGTAGCACTTGTGTCAGCCCTGACTGTAGTAGAAGAAATGGGGGGGGGGAGGCGGTTAAGCCTTGCTATTCATTTAATTTTTTTTAGCATAAAAGATCTATTTCCCTGGGGGGGGGGAGAGAACAGATTTCACAAAACTAGATAGATAGATAGATAGATAGATAGATAGATAGATAGATAGATAGATAGATAGATAGATAGATAGATAGATAGATAGATAGATAGATAGATAGATAGATAGATAGATAGATAGATAATCTCCATTTACAGTTATTAAAATAGACAGCACCAGAATGAAAAGTTCAGCAAGAAAACTGCCTTTGAAATAAATGTGGGTCTTCTTCCCGTTTGTGAAGAGAAAATGCTCAACCCTATGGAAATTATATTACTTGTCTAATTAACCTATTTACATACTATTCTCCAGAGCAAAGATATCTCAAGGTGTGTTATAAGACTTTAAAGGTAAATCAACAATAAAATTATTTTTTTTTAAATTACATGCCCAAGCAAATCCATGTTCCTTTCTTGGCAACGTATCAGAAATGGTTGGCCTCTTCTCCTTCTCCTTCATCTTCTTTGTGTGTGTGTGTGTGTGTGTTTTGAGGGGGGGTTGTTTGTTTGTTTGTTTTTAATTTTCCGTCTAACCTTCAGCCCTGGGATTTCATGGAGAGTCCCCCATGCAGTGACCCTACTGAGGTTTTTCCAAGGTCATCCAAGGACAGTTTGGTGCTGCCATCTAGCTGGGCTTACTTGTGAGGAACCTTGGAGGTGGCCTCAAAACCATGCAAGAGCAGTTACAAACTCATGATTTAAACCCAAGACAAGGGAAGGAGAAGGAGAAGGAGAAGGAGAAGGAGAAGGAGAAGGAGAAGGAGAAGGAGAAGAAGAAGAAGAAGAAGAAGAAGAAGAAGAAGAAGAAGAAGAAGAAGAAGAAGAAGAAGAAGAAGAAGAAGAAGAAGAAGAAGAAGGAGGAGGAGGAGGAGGAGGAGGAGGAGGAGGAGGAGGAGGAGGAGGAGGAGGAGGAGGAGGAGGAGGAGGAGGAGGAACTCTCTTGGGTAGAAGATTCCATACAGTTGAGTATTTCTTGTGTCTTCTGTTTCCTGACCTGGCCTGCCTCGAAAGGCTGTGTAGAGAGCCACAGGGATGACCTTGCAGGAACTATGCAGAAACAGTTACAAAAACCAACACCTTGGGAAACAGAGAAAGATGCTCAGACCTGCTCCACCCTAATTCCCTGGGATATAAGAGGGAGGGAAGGAAACACGCGATCAGGCTTTCAAGTTTCTGTCCCTATACCTATATCAATGAAGCAGAGCTCCAGTCAGTCCTGAGGGCCTGGCTTCCTAACCTGGCCTACTTCAAAGAGCTGGCATGACTGGATTCAAAACCTAGAGATGGGCAGTACCTAATGGTGCGCTCAATAGATGTATAACCACGGGCTCTACCTGCTCCACTGCCACCGCTGCGCCACACCGCGAGCTGCCTAACAGCTGATTGGCACTCTAGGCACCATGGCTCAGCCTCTGCACCCCACCAGCTTGCAAAAGTCCTAAAAACTTAACAATTGGCCCTCGCGAGCCAGTGTGAGCCAGGTCCAGCAAACACCGGCAATACCTTTGTTAGGACCAACCAAACCGACATAGAACATACAGATCCAGTGAGCCTGTAGCCGCATCATGGCTATTTTCAATGCTCCGACCCCCACGGGGAGAAATTGGATGTTTGTAATGCTGCCCCTGAGTGAGGGCGAGAGTGAGGCATCCGGGACGATGCAATCAAAGAAATCTTACCACGTCCATAATTTGTCGGAGACTAAGGCTGAAAGAGACCGTCAGTGGCTGGGAATCATTAGCCACGGGCCTTTCCAAGGGATTGTAATTCTTTAGCAGCTCTCGGTAGAGTTTTCGCTGGTATTCCCCTTGCAGGCTCACTGGAAGAGAAGAAAGGTGTGTCATAAAAATGGTCAAAAGTCAGGATCAGCTAGAGCTTCCCCAAACTGGCATCTTGTAGAGCAGGGACTGGGGAATTCTGGAAGTTGAAGTCCACCCATCTTAAAGTTGCCAAGGTCAAGAAACCCTGGCTAGGGAATTCCGGGAGTTGAAGTCCACCCATCTTAAAGTTGCCAAGGTTGAGAAACACTGCTCTAGAGGCGTGGAGTGCAATTCCATACATTCCTTGCCAGCACCAGCAAGAGCTTCAACTCACACCTTCTGGGGATGTCAGCTGCAAAATGCATCAAGTGACAAAATTGCTGCTCTTCCAAGTGATGTCACCCAAACTGGATAGGAGCCAGAACCCAAAAGGCAAACTCTGCAAAAATGTCAGCTGCATGTCAGACCCCTCCCACCCAGTTCCCCTCTGCCCCAAGCTCACGCTTTCTTTAAGGGCCCTCTGCCCTCCCAAATGCTTGCAAAAGGGGGTCAGAAGTGCCAGACATGCAAACCCTAAGCATTATGCTTGGAACCCAGCTGGGTGATAGCTTTCTATGGAAAGGTGTTTTCAGCTTGACTGAAAGATGGATCTGAAAGAGTACGTCCACTGAACAAGGGGTTCCACTGTGGTCACTACCTAAATTATATCTGGGTGTAATAATTTAGCATCATCTGGAAGGTCACAAACTCCCCAACCTGATCTGAGTTTAGGCTAAGCTGCCTTAGACACTCTACTTTTTCACAACTCCAGCCTGGAATCTGATATCTGAGTCATGATCAGGAACCCTGGTGGAGTAGTTGGAGCGGAAAAGGGGGAAAAAAACAGTTTGGAGCCCTCTCCTGTCCCAAAGCTCCCTAAATGTCTTTGGATTAGTTGTGCTTTCTCTCCGAGCTTCTCTCCAAGAGGATGGTGCTTTGAGCAGACACGTTAATCAGGGAGAAAACCATGTCTCCAATCCTTCAGATCATAACCGTTCTAGACAAGACCCACCAAACTCCATAGCTGCCTCCTATCCTTCCTTTTGTATTCTTATCCTGCTCAAGGCAACATTCTTCATTTTATCAAGAACAACCCTATGAGGTTGGCTGGGCTGGGAAAGATAGAGCAACTGGGCTGATGTCAGAAGGTGAACTGGAACCTGCCTGTGGGTGGAACAATAGGAAGAATTCCCTAATGGTAAAAGTTGCAACAATGGATTAGTGAGGGAGATGATGGATGATCCTCTGCTAGAGGTGTTTAAACAGAGGCCATAAGTTGGGGATGCTGTAGTAGTAGATTATCTCCAAAGTCCCTTCCAACCTTTACATTCTCTTCTATTACTCCAATGTTTCTCAACCCTGGAGGCTTTAAAATGTGTAGATTTCAACTCCCAGAATTCCCCAGCCAGCATGCTTTTGAAGTCCAAGCATTTTAAAGCTGTCAGGGTTGAGAAACCCTATATTATTCTATCAAGTCCAACATCTTAATGACTGCGCTACATTGTTAGCAAGTCACAAAGGCCGACATGATCCTCCTCGTGGTTCACAACTTTATGGCTGGGTTCACCCACATCACGCTAAGTGCTCACATGCAATTGGTTTGGTTTGGACTGAGTATGTTGTGTGAGCCTTTGGGTTCCTCAACCAAGGTTCATAATTTAATGCAAAACCATAATTTAATGCAAAACCACAAGGGGCTGCTCTCCAAAAAGTCACAGGTGGGGCTGGAGCAAATGCGAACATGGGTTTATTTACATTTGCCTAGAATTGAACTGAAATACATTAAACTAATTCTTCACCAGAATTTGGAAAATAACCTTTAGAGTTTCTGAGGACCACATCATCCAAGACTTCAAAGGTGTTGGGCAATGCACCTCTGGCTTAGCGAAGTATGGAAACTAGTTTAGTAGATAAGAAGCAGGAGATGAAAATGGGAGATCAGCACCATATCACTAACCAGGAGAGCTTTCCTTCTCCCCTCAGCAGCTACCAAACATCCCTTCTGGAGATCAAACTAGAAGTCATGAAGAAGGTGTGCTTAACCCTTCCTTACTGCCCCTTAAAGTAAATGCTTAGATAAGGGGAAATAGGATATAAATCTGCACGCGTCCAACTGGCTCCCCCAGATTCATAATGATGCATGTAAAGTTTCTCAGCTGAAGGCACTGAGAAGCCTTATTTCTCTTCCCCGGGGAAAAAGAGATGAGCATCTGGCAGAACAACTGAAACATCTGCAGGCATGAGCTGTTTTTGAAACTTGACTCTGCTTTCTCTTCTTATTTCAAATGTACTCGTGGACAGATGTTGAGGCTTCTCTGCAAAGGGGATTCTCTTTGCAAGGACTGGCCCATTGGGATGGGACAGGAAGAGAAAAACAATCGCTCTAATGTGCCGATTTTTGTGGGCAAGTGTTTTTTTTTTTAAAATAAACAAATAAATAAATAAATAGATTTGCTCAGTGCATAGCTCTCCGCTCAATGAAATAGACATTCTTCCCTCAAATTTTATCTCTTTCTTCAACCTTCCCAGTCTACATAATCCATAATATGCGTTCCCCGTATTCTTTCATGCAACTTTAAAACTGGATCCCTCTGTCGTCTGAACCCGTGGTTTGCTTAATCGCCATTTATTGAATAAGCCACTGTTGGGTGGGATTTCTTTTCATGCTAAGCCATCATGGTTTATCAATCACTGTGCCTGGATTCAGCAATTCATTTAATTTATTAAATTTTAATTAATTAAAAATGTCTCTGGCCTGTGCACAATGTTTAGAAACAAATAAAACTACAGTAACGATTGTCCGGAGATAAGTGACACAGAAGGCTTGGGAGCATGCTACGTTCAAGCCAAACAAGCTACTTCATGGCTAAAAGCAATCATTCAAAAGCCATTGAAGTAGCTGAGAAGGGCAGAGGGTTGTTTGAATCACTACACGCACACTTCTCTCCTGTCCTAAACTGGATGTTTTGTGTACATTCCAGTCAAAGTGAATGAGAGCTTGGGGAGAAACCAAAATCCCCAACCAAAAAAAAAAAGTGCAATGTGGGACAAACACTTCATCTCAACCAAGAGCAGCCCCTAGCCAACCTTGTATGGGATCAAAGGCAAAGCAAAAACAGACTGGTTAGCTTTTGGATGGGAGACCACAAGGAAATTCCAGAGCTGTGGATTGGATGAGGAAGTCAAGCCCCATGTCCCAAAGAAGACAAGGACAAACCACTTCCATACTATTACCAAAAAACCTCCACAAACATCTCACCCAAAGTCAAGTTCACGGGAAACGTGACCTGCCTAATAACTCCCAGAAACTGGATTTTAAGGGATGAGTGTTATTGCCTTGAAGGAAAAGCATCAGTCCACCTGATCATCCCAAAAGGAGCCATAGGTCTATCCACCTTGGCACAAATCCACCTTGCTAAGGGCTTCATCTCATGGAGGCGATGTGCTGCTCCTCAGTGAAACCTCAGCTCAGGTCCATCCTGCCCCTTGGCTTCAGCCGCAGGGCCGATCCCCAAATTAGAAGCAAGGTGCTTGCTTGCCCTGGGTTCTTCACGTCCAAGGGCATTTGGATGGAGCTCTGATGAAAGAAAACCCCCTGGAAGATTCACCTTGCCTTTAAAGAACCATACTAACTGGGGCTCTCAATATAGACTTCAATGGCCCCTAATCCAAAGTCCCATGAGCATTGAGTAAACCAGCTGCAATATATGGGGTGGGTGTGTCAGGGGATCAGTGATTTGGATTGGGACCTTAACGCTGAGGGAGGCCCCCCTTTTCTCCCAGTGCACCTCCGGGACCTGTGAAGTGCTGGTTTGCTAGACTTGGTTACTACCAGGACAGAAGGAAGGGGAGACCTGGGCTTCGCAGTGAGAAGAGAAAGGCATTTTGCACACGTTTAGAACTCCTCTTTCAGTTTGTTTCCCCCAGAAGAAGTGTTTCTAGATATACGTTCAAGGGAATCTGTCCTAAGAGCGTGCAGAGAGGGGGGTCTTCTTCGGAAGAGCAGCGGTCTTTCTTTGGTGGAAGGTTCAAGACAGACCTATCAACGCCTATCTTCACCTGATGCTTCCAATCGATTGATGGAATTCACAGCTGTTGGACCTGAGAAAGGATGCTAGTTTAGATCGTTTCGAAGGAAGTCAGGAAAAATCTATGAACCATAGATTCATTAAGACCTATCGGCCCCCATGGTGAAATAAAATCCCCAGAGACAAAGGCGGTCTATCTCTCAATACCAGTTCTTGACGCCACAGGGGGGAAAGCCCTTTGGTCTTTAAGCCACTTCTACGGAACTATTTATTTATTGCAAATTTCTGCCTCCCTGCTTCCAACTTTGCTTCCAAATGAGTTCCGCGTGCCTTACAGTAACCACTCTTGATAAATATTTTTTTTTTAAAAAAATGTGCACATCAGGGGTACAAAAGACAGCTACCACGATGGAGCCCGATTAGCAGAAATTGAAAGAACACACAGTACTTCCGCATCATAAAAACTTACTGGAAACTCTTTGCAAATCATTTCTGAAAATTGGCTTGATGGGGTACTTAAAAAAAAAAAAGTAATTCCTTTATTCTTTCTAATTAACTTAAGAGCCATGAGCCTCACAGTGCTATTGTCTGCAACAGAGCTCAGAAACCCTAATGAGTTCAGAGGGACTTATCTCAGGCAAGCATCCACAGAACTGCAGCAGCTAGATTCTTGCTGACCCGTTTCTCTCCCCCCACACCAGCTTTGCTTGTGACTGAACCGGGTTTAAGTATTGGGGGGAAAAGGTTGAGCAAACCTTCCAACTTCTCCAGGGACGTGCCAAGTTGCATAGCCCAATTCTGTACGTATTTTCCCCCCAGAAATTAGACCCGCATTTTTCAGGCATAGTGACTTCCCCAGTAATTGTAAATGGGAATGGGTGTCTGAGTAGGTGTGATAGTATCAGGGTAACAATACCCTTGAAAGTTTGGAAGCTAGGCGTGTTTTCTTGAGATTACACACACATATAACCCCAAGTTGAATTCAGTCCTCTGGATTTTATACCCCACTTGCAGATCTCTCCAGTATGTTAGACATAGCGTGTTGAATGAATGACAAGTAGCTGGATTCACACGACTTCAACCAGGGTTCACCAAACCCAGTGGCTGAGTTCATGCAGCAGCCTAAGCTGAGAACCAACAAATCACATCATCGCAACGTGCAAACTCAGTTGGAGGGTCCCACAATGCTGGGGGGTGGGGTGCGGGGTGGGCGGGGAGGAAAGCCCTGCTGGAGAAAGTAGGTTTACGCAAAACGAGCAGCACTTTGGTTGTTCTTGGTCTCTTGTTGGCTCCTCCTCCTTTCTTATTTCCAGCCTCAGCCAATTTTAGCGGGTTGCTCCTCACTAAGGTTTGGGTTACCTGCCTCGCCGGCTGAATACGGCACCTTCATACAGATCTGCATGGAGACCATCCCTCGAAAGAGAAATGCCCAAGTCCTAACACCACCCCTCACCAAGACCAAGAAGGTGGGAACGGGACACTCTGGACTTGCTCAGAGGCCCTGTTCCCCTGCTCCGCCTCCTCCCACGATCCCCCCAGCCCAGCCCAGCCCAGCCCAGCCCGAGGTGCCGACCACTCACCGCGCACGAGTCCTCCGGCGAGGATCAGCACCACGGACAGCTCCCGGAGCCCCATCCCGCCGCTTTCCCAGCTGGTGGGGCGAGACGCAAAGTTGGCGCTCCGCAGCCCTGGCGAGGCGCTCGCTCGGCGCAGGGCCGGCGGGAGCTCCGGGGATCCCGCGCAGCCGGGGAGCCCCGCGGACTGGAGAGCGCCGGGGAGCGCCGCCGCCGCCGCCGCCTCTTCGGAGCCTGCCGGAGCGAGACGCCGCCTGGCCCGCCTCTCTGCCTGCCCCCGCCCTCGCCCAGTGCCCGCCCGCCCGACCGCCCGCCCGCCGGCGCCGGCTCAAGCGCAGCGCAGGGAAGGCTGCTCGCTCGCTCGCCTCCTCCGCCTCCGCTCGCCTCGGCTCTGCCTTCCCCACGTGATGGGCTTCCCTCCTTCCCCGCGCCGCGCGTCAGGAGCCGAGAGGCGGCTGCCGCCAGAGACTGCAGCTCCCGGGACGGAGCCGGCTTTATAGCGGCGGGACCCCCCCCCCGCCCCCTCCACCCCTTCCCGCCCTCCTGGCTCGGCGGCGGGCCCAGCTCGCTCCGTCCCGACCGGAGAGCGCGAGCCAGGCGGCTGGAGGCGGCGATCCGGGGCGGCCGCCCGCCTGCTCGCGAGAAAGCGCTTCGGAACGCGGCTCGGGGGACGGCGGGAACCGCCGCGCAGAGAAGGAAGGGAGCCCAAGGACGAGGCTCGCTTTCGAGGAAGGGGGCGCGGAGGGTCGGCTCTTGGCCTTCGGGAGCGGTGGGCTACACCCCTAGGCTTGGCCCTCGTTTTTTTAACCCTGGCTGGTGGAGGAAACCATGATAGCCTGGTCCCCACCTTGCCCAAAGGGCTGGTTTCACCAATCCCTTACCCCCACAATCCATGTGCTTGTCGCCCACCCTGGGTCCAAGAGGCTGTTCACATGCTCAGAGGCACTCTTGGCAGTTGGCAGTGGGTTTTTCCCTCTTGGAGATATGGAAGACGTTAGGGTCCCCCGGAAGCCCAAAATGTATTTAAGGGGATAATGTTACGCTTATTCATTGGAGATCCAGTGGCACTGAAGGAGATAGGAGAAGCCCTGCTAGATCTGATCAAAGGCCTGGTTAATCAAAAACTAGGATCCTCTTTTGCACACACACACACACAGAGCCTCACCAAGAAGCTCTCAAACAGTTGCAACTGATGTTCTCTGCTCTGTTCTGGAACAAAGTATGTACAAGAGGTGTGCAGTATTCAGATCAGTCAGATCTGATTCAGCTGGTTGATTTCATCCAATCTGTTTTTTGGACTTGATTCCAAAAAGCCTTCTGAATATGAGCTTCATGAATCAAGCCCCAGGTCTCTTCCTGGTGAAAATAAGCAGAGAATGCACACATCCTTAGCAAGAAGCAAGCCACTGAAAAAGCTAAGTTGGGTTAGATCTGGTTAGGATGGGGATGGGAGACTTCTAGGAAATCCTGGAGCTGTAGGCTCAGTTGGGGAATGTTTAAAAAATCTTGGAAGAAGGGAAGAGTAAACCAGTCATGACACATGGCCACTTCTAACTGGCTTTAATTGATCCTGAAAAACTAAGCCATGTTGGGTTTCATTAGGATCTCCATGCTTGGGAGATCACCAGAAATTTCCAGAATTGTAGGCTAGATTGGCAAGCAAAAATAAAAATAAAAACATCCTGGAAAAAGGTAATAACCCTCTAGACAAGATAACTCTATGCTTGTGTCCATTTAGGTACCAGGGGTTTAGGGAAATATTTCTTAAAAAACTGTGTCAGAGGCTTGTTTGGGATTAATCGTTTGATTGACATGGTGCATGATGATCAGCAATGAAGCTCACATGAGTTGGGTATTTAATTTGCTTTTTCGGTCCTTCCCTTCCTCACCCTTTCCACCATCACCAATACATCCCCCCTTTATCAGATTATTTTCTGGAAAGGATGTTGGGAATTAGTTGAAGAAATCCAACTGGACCCTATTTCTCAATAGCTCCAATCCATAGTGAATTTGTCACCGTACCAATTACGTTGCCTTTACAGAATGCTTGGGTAGAAGCATCCTATATCTTCTACTAGGTTATGACCCACCACAAACTTCTAGATCACCCCTTGGTCCTGGTCCAGTCTCTCCTTCCAGAGATTGCCTTCTACAGAGCAGAAATGGATTCTAATTCCATGACAGATATTTCTTCACACACAACTTGTTCTGTCCTAATACCCAACCACAGCTGATGTAGTTCTGTCCTATTTCTGCCTATTGAGAATACATTGAACCCTTCTGAGAGATCTCTCCTCTTCCTCCTCCATGTTCTCGACCGGTGCCCTTTCAAAGCCATCCAAGCAGGTGGTCATCTCTGCTTCTGCTGGTAGTGACTTCTTCACACTGATCATGATGTAGATGAATAATAATGGATAATAAATGCAGGAAGAAGACCTTATGTTTTCTGGTCCGGTTTCTACTGCCAGCTGGATGATCCCAAGTCAGTTGGGTCTAGTGGTTAAGGAGCTAGACTAGGAGCTGGGAAAGCTGAGTTCTAGTCCTGTCTTGAGCACAAAACCAGCTGGGTTTTCTAGGAAGACCTGACTGGCAAACCACTTCAGGAAATATTGCCAAAACAACTTGTCCAAGTAGTCACCAGGAGTCTGGGGTGACCCAGTGGACAATAACAACAACAGCAAATGCAGATGGAATAACAAACAACCATAAGAGATGGACAGAATGTTCTCCTTCTCTCAAGACCATGACGTCATGCCATTTCATTTCCCTCTTATCACCCCCGCATTGTTTTTGACTTCAAGGGATTAGTAACATTATTTAGGAGTGCCAGAACCATCAAAACGCTGCCTTCTGTTGCCAACCCAAACAAGTTTCTGCCCTTCATTTCTGCCCTTAACTATTAAAGGATGGCCATCATCATTCTGTGCTTCGGAAAGAACATCTTCATGTAATGTTATATTAAATAATCCAAAGAGATGGCTTCATTTATCCATGAAATGTAGTCAGGCCTCAAGACCATTTGGTAGGTAATGACCTCGGGCATCAGAAAACATACCCGCTGATGGATGCAGAGGCATAGATCTTGCTTAAAGCAACTGTCAAGGCTAGGTTTGGGAAGCAGGAAGAATCTTTTATTCATACAAATTAGCATCTGTGGGATATTTTACAGTTCACTAAACTGCAACATAGAGTAGAGCCACATTTCCAGCGAAACAATTAGGCTGTCATCTTTAAATCATAAATTCCAAGTAATTAGTGCTCAAAAACAAAAAAGAAAACTTGCAACTGTTGACTGAATCTGCTCTTTAGGTGTAGTTGACTTAACTAGCTGATAAAGTCTTAACAGGGGGAAGAAAACCAGGGTGATAGCAACACCTGGGTTTAGAAGCATTTTTTGACGTTCTTGTTCTTTCACTTCTCTGTGGAGGGGAACATACCTGCAGTCATAAATATACTGTGTGTATTCTAGCTTGTTCACGGCTTTGAGACGGATTGGTTGAGATGCTTTGCTATCAGAAGTGGTTGGCGCAGCTGCTCTGGTTGCCATTGGCTTAGCTGCTATGATGTCATGGAGGGAATTCAGTGCTCGGTGGGGCAACTGCCAAACTGGGGCCAGTGAAGCTCATTCATTAAAGCCCGGCTTGCAAGGTTGCATTTATGGGAGCGACCCCATTGAATACCGTGGAACTTGCTTCTCAGTAGATATATACAAGATGGCCTCATAAATCATGATAGGATCATTTAGATTTGGTAATTCAAATGATGTTTCCTGGATGCAAGTTGAGGCCATGCAAGATCACACAAACCCATAACATGCAGTTGGCTTAGTTTGGACTTAGTATGTTGTGTGAACTTGGGGCTTTCGATTGCTAAACCATGGCTGGTAACTTAACGCAGTATGTGAACTACGGCTTAGGGTAGGAGTAGGCAATACCAATCAACATGTAGATCTCTCTGAGAGTACCCTAAAATCTAGAACACCTCTCTTCAGGCACCCACTGGTTGGACGTCAGTATGGAACAACCTCCATATTCTTGGTGATCTTCTTGATCTAAACCCACTGTTTCTCAGACTTAGTTCTTTGGGTCACAGGAATCTCCATTCTCAGCCCACAAAATAGGGATTATTTATTTATTTAGCTGCCTACCTCACCAAGGTGACCCTAAGTGATGTACAAAGATTAACACCCCCCAAAAAAATAACATAAATCATTAAATCAATATTGAGAAAGCCCTACTATATGAGATCCCTAAGATTGAAAACCCATAGCACTTCCAATCATTAAGATAATAACCTCTTAGCCCAAATGCTTAGGGGAACCACCAGGTCTTTAACGCCTTACTCAAGGCCAACAGGGTTGGGGCCATCCAGATCTCCAGGGGATGCTCAGCGTTAGAGAAAGATGTTCTCCCTTAAAGTGGCTGGTAATCCAATTATTTGCAAGACTTCATGCGCCGAGAGGAACAGCTGCTCATATCGGAATGAAATGAGACCTTCCAAGAACGTGTATCCCTGTCTTTCATCCTGCGCAAGATTGATTTAAATATTAATTTTAACTGTATTGCTCTCACTGTTGCATTTTATATGTTATTTAATTGTCGTTGCGCGCTCACAGAATCAGGAAGGCAGGTTACTGACAATAATTTAAAAAATAAATTCATGATTTAACCAAATCCTTCATTTGAGTAGAAATCGCTGCTTCCGTGACAGCTCCAACCCTTGCAGTTTTCAAGGCTATCACCGGTTTATTTGAAAAATGCATTGTAATTGTTGTGGCAGTTATAAAGCCTGCAAGATTTTCAGAATTTGGGGATGTGTTCTCCTCCTTTTTCCCCTTTTGGTAATTTCTCAAGTTACGGCAGGAAAAGAGGTCTCTTTTTTCTTTTCAAATCTGACTTTAGGGTCTGTACATTTGCATGAATAGAAAAGACAGAGAGAAGGAACAATAGAAGAATGTATGTTTTGGAGTGGCAGGAGGGAGGTCGTATTGTGTTAAATAATGAAGGAAATTAACTCTGACAATTTTTCCTAACTCTGAATAATAGAAAGCTGCAATGCACCTTTTAAATTTTAGATGTGAGGTATAAATTTTAGATGCAGGGCCTCGAAGACATTTTTTTTAATGGAAGGGAAATCCAGGAGTCTATTATTAGAAGACTCAAGATTTATTAATATTGTTCAGCACACCATCTTATCTTTCCCCCCTCCCTTTCGAAAATATTGCTTTCGAGAAGGAGGGGAGAAGACAGGAAAATTGCTGTTAATAACTAGGAAATGGCCAGCTGCCTCAGTTTGTCACACTCAAGCTTCACTCCAGGGGTGTGCCTTTTTTGGGTGGTCAGAAAAGTCAAAATGGCAGCCACGGCGGTGAGATGGATGTTCTGCCTGTTTTTTATGGGCATCATTTTAAAAAATAATATTTTCTATTCATCCATTTGCAAACATACATAAAATGAAAACGAACATTTCACAACACATGAAGAAGAAAGGGAAAAAAAGCTTAACACAACAAAGGAAAACATTAAAAAGACCCCAAAAAATCTGTAATTACGAATATATACCAAGTTCACTTGATCTGATAAGTCTTTAAAAGGAGAAACTAAGCTTTCAATATTCACCTTGCATTTTCTGATTCAGAATATATAATTTTCTCAAAAATGGCTAAATCGATACCTCTGAAACCCAATCCTTTCTTTCTGGAGTTACAGAATGTTTTTATGTGCATCATAACAGGCAAAGCTTCATCCTCGTTGTTGCGGCTATTGCCCTGTTGACTTTTTTGACCACCCTGCGGACACCCCAGCTTCACACTAATCCCTCAGGCAGGTATTTGCTTTTAGCTAAGCCAGCTGTGTAAATCCAGCCAACAGTGGCTTTAAATCATCGTTTTGTGACTTAGCAAGGTATGTGATCCCAGTTCATGGTGGTTTAGGCAACCATACGTGGCTAAAGGCAACCATGAAGGACATTAACTGCCTCCTCACTTATTTTATTGATTACCAACTGGATACCTGACCTACACAGCTGCCAAAATGTAGTGGACCTCTAGATGGAGGTCAGCTGGTGTATCTCTTTGCTTAGCCAGCATCTGGGGTCTTGTAGACCAGACCTGGTAGCCCTTCAGCCTCTTCATTGCTTGGGGTTTTCTTAGTGCTTCCAAAGTGGGATGCGGGCATGGCTGGCTTCTGGCTTGTGTTGGGTGGGACTGGTCACTGCGAGTTGCCCGCTGCTGCTTCTGATCCAGCGTACGCAGCGAACACGTTCAGTCACTCCACTCCACTCCACTCCATCAACAACATGCAACCTTAAGTCAACCATGCCAGGCTACATGACTGAGTAAATAATGGGTTATGGGGTTGTGTGAAGCCAATCCCTAAATGTCATTTGCTCTTCAGGCTTCCTACCCTGCTCAGGGGGGCAGAGGAAACAACTGGGGACTGAACCCGCAGCTCTTGCCTGCAAAGCACACGGTCAGGTCACGCTGAACCCAGTTCCTCCACCACTTCAGTAGCTTGGCAACTGGTTTCAGTATCCAGGTGCCTGGCTCTTTGCCCAGGCTCTTTTCAGGCCCCAAACACGCTCATCTTTATGCAGTTTCAATTAGGCTGTGTTAATTAATCTGAGTCTTTGCCTGCAATGTAGAGAACCCAATTCTGGCAGCACCGATCTTGCCTGCTACTGGCATCACCAGCTTGAACCCTTTAAACAGAAAGGAGAAAAATGACCAAGCAGGGCACTATGTGTGCCAAGACACAGCCCTAACGTGGAAGGAAGAAGCGCCAAGGTCCCTCTTCTGCCACCTATAATTGCTAAACCAGCAGAAAAACTGGCACTTTTCCCCTCTCTGGTTTTCAATACAAGAGATTCCATAAAGTGAACACAGCCACGCACACACACACACACACACACACACCTTTATTCAGCTGCACAAACATCTGCCAGGGAATGCATTAAATGTAAGCAGTGGGAGGCTGAGATGATGTGACAGATGAACAAACTCTGCTCATAAGGCGACTGTGAATGGCAGCAGATTGTTGAAAAGGGAAATCCCAGGGCAGTAGAGTTCCTTTGCAAGGTGGCGAAGGGAAGGCATGGCCCTTGGCCCTTGGCCCTTGGCCCTTGGCCCTTGGCCCATGCCCCTTGGCCCTGGCCTTGAGATCTTGGGAGGTAAAAGATGGAAAGGTTTGGCAGGAGGGAAGAGCTGCAGGCAACACTGGGTAGGTTGGGAAAATGTTTGCCCCCAAATAAAAACACCTTCATATGCTTGGTGCCATCTCCTTAAACAGTTTTTTGAATGATCTGCTTATAAAAGTATTTCCTTCCTTACAGAATATCAAGGCTGTTCACAACATTGGAAGCCAAGAAAACAAATCAGTGGTTCATTGAACAAATCAACCCAATCGAGGCATAAATGACCAGGGTCAAATGATCCAACTTTGGACACATTATGCGAAGACCCAGCTCTCTGGAGGAGGCTCTGATGCTGGGAAAGGTGGAAAGAAAGAGAAGAAGAGGATGACCAGCAGCAAGATGGACAGACTCAGTTATAGTGGCGATGGGGCACCCTTGGAAGATCTGAAGGACCAGGTTGAGAACAGATCATCATGGAGAAGTTCCATCTATGTGGTTGCTAAGAGTCAACAACAACTTGAAAGCACATAATCAGTCAACACAACATTGGAAAAGAGAAACCTCATTAACCATACAAGATTGGGAAACTAAAATTGAAGAACATGTGGCACTGGAAAAAATGACTCTATATATTCATAGCAGAAGTCTAACCAAATTCAAGCAGGAACAGTTCCCACATGGACAACATATTATACAGCAAAGTGCGCTAAGATACCTAGAATATGATTTGTGAAGAAAAAGAGAAACTGTTTAAAAAATAATTAAAATAATGCAGATAGAAATGAGCAATAATTATAGATGCCCAAAGCATAGAATAAAAATATTTAAGTAGCAATTAGAAGTTGGGGGGAAAAAAGAAGGGAAAAAATAAAAAAAAGAAGGGGCTACTAGAATGCTTTTTTCCTGTAATGTTCCTACTACGTTTTCTTGTTTTCCCTTTCTTAAAATACATTTTCCTGCTACATCCGCAGGGAGTTGTCTTCATCTTGTCTCCAGGCCATGAAGGAGACAGGCCTAATTTGCCTTTAGCTGAAATGGTATGAAACCAGTATTTTCCCCTTATTCCAACCTCATCCAAGGAAAGTTTCAAAATCTGCAAACCGTGTTTGGCTGTGCAACTTGTTGGGTTGGAGGGAGGTCGGGGGTGGCAGTGCCTGGGAATGGAGGTGACAGAAGAAGCAGGAGAAGGGTTGGCAACAAGGACAATCAGTGGGATGGGGGTATAGTTTTTGGCCAACTCAAGGAGGCAGCTTTGAGAGCCCCTCAACTCAGTAGATACAAGGTGACATTTGAGCGATGGCTTGGTCAACATGGCTTGTAAACCCTGATGTATGGTTAACGGCATTGCACAAACACAGCCACAAACTGTTCTCCATTTCTCTTTAAATACCAAGGACAATTCCTTTATGTATAGTCTATTGCTCCCGATACACCACGCTGCACGTTTGCTCTCGAGCAGCCAATCTTTTGATGGCTGGAGGCCACATTTAATATCTTTACAGAACCATGCTGGGAGGGACGATGAAGAGGGCTGGTTAATCTTTTACACATGGGTAGAGCTGGGGTTTTCTTTTCTCCCCCTTCCTGGGGAGGGGGGGTTCTTTGCATTTTCTAGCAGTGCAGAATCTAATCCAGGCCTTTTGTGGCTGGGTTTCCTGTCTCCAAATGGAAGGACGCTGGCCCATTTGGGGCAATTCCATTGGCAACGTCTGATGCAGCTGCAAAGTGGCAAGATCCGAGATCTGCATGAGAGCCCAGGATCACAGGTCTCCCATCCTGAGTTGGGGTGTGTGTGGAGGGATGTCTTGACTGTATACATACATAGCTATCCTTGAACCAAATAATCTCATTTACTCAGAAGTAAGTGCTTGGCAATCCTGCCTTCCAGTCTGGCATGAAGACAAGATCGTGAATTGTCTCAATGCTACCCCCTCTCTTTTCCGCTTGTTGCAGGAAAAAAAAGAATGAAAAAAAATCCCTTAGTTCTGATTTATTTTTCTTCTCCTGGTATCTTATGTCGGCAAAGAAAGCCCAAACATATATATTCAAACATAAACCCAATTTTGTTCTGCGACTTTTGTTTCAAAAGAAAGAAGGGTACTATGAAACATAGACTAATGGACCAAGGAGGAAAGATGACCTTGACGTACAATGTCAGTCTTTCCAAACGTTTCTTCTCAAATGGTCCGCTTGGAATTGCACTGAATTATACTTCTTCCATAGGTATGTATCCATGGCACATAAGAATGTTTTTGTAAAAAGAGATATCTCTGAATCCAGAGGGAATTTGACTCCAAGGTCTCCTGGTATTTGTGTCACCGCAGCCTCTAATGCCAAAAGATGATACAGCAGCAATGAGACATGCATCTAATATTTTCATTTGGGATCAAAACACAGCTGGAATTACAACATGCTGAATGAGCCGACAGGAGGCGAAGAATGAATCTGTGATTCAGTGCTGCCCCTGAGTGTGAAAGAAAGGATTCACCGCTTTTGCTCATGGTAGGTCCAGTTTTACTGCTCGTCTAAGCAAACGCACCTCTAGCATAGCAACCTTATTTTGGGTGACAATGCCCCCAATTTCAGCCTAAGCCACCCTGCAGTTCGTTAGAGTTTGGGGCCTTATGTTGGGTGACACCCACAGTTTGTACATTCTGATTCACCATCTAGTATTAGATGGGAAACCAGACACTGGTGCTTAGGTGATAAACTACAATGAAGCAAGCCATGGATTAGTACAATATGAGATTCAAGCTTATGTGACTTCATGGGGAAAAAGTTTGGAACCACTGCTCTCTCTCCCAACTTCTCCACCTCTACAAATATCATTGCCCTCTTCCATCTCTCAAGGAAGTGTCACCCACACAGTGGGAGACTTTTCAATTAGTTTACAAGCAACAGATAATTCGGATGCCTTCCTAGTGAATTATTGCCACAAATCTGTAATTGCATTTTCCTTCAGAATGGTGTCTCTCCCTGATCAGTATTCTGCACGCAAGAGTCCCACCACGGTCTTCTGAATCATTTGTCCTACAGCTGAGTTAGACCAGGAGCCTGGAACACATTTGCCCCCTGCCTTCAGAGGGAACTATGTCCTCAAAACAGACACCTGCCATCAAGATCTGCACAGTATAAATCATCTGGAAGGCCATAATGGGAGCCACTGGAAAACTCTCCAAAAGATTTAAGGAACGGAAAGGATCTGAACCCAAACCAAACTTGATTTAATTTAATTAAAATGTAAGGTTCATTAAAATGAAAATAATTAAATAAAGTTAAATGATTATCCATAACCAATGCTCCTTCTGTCCCATTAAAAAATACAATGTGGTGGCCATTTTTGGAACACATTGTGAGGCTCAGAGGCAAGACTATGAGGAATACTTTGAACCCTGGAGAAGAAAGGTATGACCAAACAATTGGGTAAGTCAATTCTTTCAGGGGTCTTTTTATGACTGGTAGGTCATGGATGACCTTGTGGGCTTAGAAGCTAAGCAAGGTTAGGCCTGGTTAATCCTTGGATGAGGGTCCACCAGGAAATGGCCAACCATTTCTATACAGATGCAGAGAAAATTAGCTGGAAGCATCCAAGTGTTGAGCTTGATATGAAGGAGGAGAGAGATTTTTGTGGTCAAGGCTCCAGCAAGTAGGATCTAAGCTAACCAATTCCAAATACAAAGAATGGACAATATAGTCTCTTCTAGATGTTTGGGATTAACCCCTGATCATCAGAGAGGCTTCGTGGGGTTCACAAGAATTGTAACCCATCAACCACTCTAGTGAACTAGATTGTCCATCTCTGGTTTAAAGATCAGAATAAAGTTCCTGATGGGTATTGTTCAACACTGGGACCACACGTCTATCAGAGAGAGGACTTTCCTTAATTAGGGGCACCCAACTAGAAGCTGGATATCAAGTCAAATCTTTATTACAGTCATAGACCAGCATATAAGCTGGATATCAAATCACATACGATATGTAAGAAAATGTAATAGTGGATTTCATATCACATATCATATCAAGGAAATATATTGCCCAGAATGAACTAGTTGATCACGGAGATGCCATCTAATTGTTATGATTCTATTGTCTCAACAGAATAAAGATGACTTTGTTGTGCTGAACAAAACAAGTTTAACTGGTGAAATAGCAATCTCAGAAGACCGCCAATCACTAAGTTCTCAAGAAAAGAAATCATTTAAAATGCAGGGATTGTGTGATTCCCTTAACTGGGGACTTTTAAGCAAATCTGTTAGCTCAAAATTGCAACTCCTCCAGATCTCCTTCAGGTTTCTAGAGGAGAATGGTCCTCAAGGGATATCCTTCAGATAAACATGGACAAGACTGTGCTACTTAATTCCTGCAAAGAATCCAGAAAGGGTTCTTTAATTAAGTGCCGAATCTATTAAATATGCAATTAAAACCCTACAGAAAAGGGGAGTCGTTGATGGGATGTTGAGCATAAAAATCATAGTGAGGAAAGGAAAGAGCTTTCTTTCTCACTCTCTCTCCTCTCTGATCTGCAGCCAGTTACAGCTGGCTTTTAAGGTTCTCAATCTTCTTAATTTTTGAAGTCCTCTCTGCTTGGTTGCATACACGTTGCATGTATCAAGATCCTCACTGGTTCCTCTGCAAGCGATCAGGTATTATGATCCCCCCAAATTCACAGCCACGTCCAAATCCAGTTCTGCTCCCTTTTAAGTCCTTGTGCAAGGCTCAAAATAAATTAAAGGAAAGGCCAATCCTGCTTAAAATTCAGTCTTCCTTCAGGGCTGCCAATTTCCACGTGAATTCAATCGTCATTAAAACTCTAAGATAGCAAATATTAAAGGGAAATTAACCTCCTTCACCGAGCACTTAAAAAAAATCATTGCTAACTGCTAACTTATATCTCGACCGTGTTTTATGCTCTCCCGTATTTGCTCTTCTTTTATTTCTAAAACGACAGGCTAAGGACGTTTAACTCCAAATTCAACCGCCATTTGGGGAACTGAGTTTTATCTGCCCATTTCCTCACCCTGCTACTAAGGAAACAGTAGTGACTCCCTAGGCAGAGGACTGAAGCAAAGCCTTCAGTGCTCCAGAAAGCAGAACTGTGGTCAAGGTGGTCCTGTCCCCTTTTCCCTTTACCAGCAATTTACTTTTATGGCAGATAACATAAGAGTTGCTTTCACCCTAGAGTTCTGTGTGGCTCTACTTTATAGAAGGAGAGTTTCCCATTATCGAATTTTGAGTTCACCAAAGCTTAGGCCTTTTAACAAAAGGTGTTAGTTGGAAAAGGCGCTGCCAAACTCCTGATTTTTTTTTACTAGAAACGATGCAACTGATGCTAGCGGTTTTCAGTTCTTATTATTATTGGTGGGGGGGAGCGTGTGCATAATATTTCCGTATTCCAGTCGAAGGGTTGTACAAGAGAGTTTGCCTGTTGGTCTAAATATTAAAATGATACATTTTTGCGCATCGATCAGTTGTTGTCTAAATTTTGCAAAGGAGAGAGTTTTGGGGGGTTGCTCCTGTTTTCATAGAGATGGTTGGCGAAGCCCACTTGCAATTTGCCACGTAACGTGCTTAATGAACTCAGATAAAGACCTAGCAGTGGGCGATGGTGGGGATGCTCCCATGCCCTGTGCATACCGGAAAAGGGGGTTGGTTCAAGGATGAGGTTCAGCACATTATTTGAACTCAACCTTTAGTTGGGAGTCACACACAATGAACCACAGGCAGCTTATTATTGAGAATCTCAGGAAAGGCCAGAAGAGGATCAGAAGAAGAGTCCTCCTGACTTCTGAGAAATTATGATGCATACCTCTGAAATCAATTCCAGCAAATTGGCTGCAGACACTCAGCAGCTTTGTTACTAAATGCACAGAATGATATCCAGTTCCATTGATCTAGTAATCCACCTAATCTTATATTGCCTACTTGGACTGCCTAGGTTTCCCCAAAGAAATCTGGTAGCAGCCTTTCTCACTAACCAAGTTTATTCAACGGCAGAAATTTCGTGAGCTGTAGTCCCCTTTGTCAGATGTACCGAGTGGCTACCCTGAAGTAGGATTTAAATTGGGGCCAGCCGCTGAGTTAGGCCTGTTCTGGATTGAATCTAGATTCTGTTGCATACCAAGCACCTAACCTTAAATTTACAGGTGCAACAATTTGTTCAGGAACACAAAGTGTAAGATGAAAACAGCCAGCTCCCCAACAGTCAATATCCCTTTCTTCTCCCCACTCCAATTCTAATCCTAACTCTTAGGAATTAAAGGGGATTATGGCAAGAAAATTCCCCCAAGGGGTCTTCTTCCAGTCGGAAAATGAGGGCAGCAGCAGAGGGAGAGAGAAAGAAGAAACGAAAATCAAATCATCCAACAAGAACCATCCCAGCCCCCCAAAATCCAGTGCTACCATCTTTTAGTAACAACACTCAAAATCACACCTAAAGAACCTCTAGAGAAATTCTGATGCACCCTGAAAAATGAAGTTAAAAAACAAAATCTCTCTCTCTCTCTCTCTCTCTTGCAGGGGAAGAACACTTTTAGGAAATCGAGAGAGAAATGGTGACTCAGTGTGGGGCTTTCTTTTGGCCTGGCTGTTGAAATGCGCAAAACGCTATCCTGTTTCTCGGATCTTAAGCCAGAGTTTTGTGGGTCCAAAGGAGGGTGTCCGTGTCTGCATGTGCAGTCCACGTCTCTTTGCCGATACACAAAAATCCACTGAAGGGAGCAAGCCGCCTTCTTAAAACTCACGTTCTCCCCTTTCTTAGGGATTCCCATCAATGGATTTAGGTAATAAAAGCTACTCCTCCTAGTGAATCTTCTGGCGCCTTCAACTTACCTCCGGTGTTTGGAATTTGCATAATTCAAGTGGACAGAACAAGTCAGCCGCGCTAACAGTTCTAATGGTGAAGTATAATCGGCTACAGAGGATTGCTCAAAGGGCCTGCAATGTAAGCGGGAGAAATGCACTTTGTTTCTAATCATTGGAAATAGGGATTGCTCTGAAACAGCTGATTTTACCTGATAGCTGCTGAGCCGAATGGCTGAGAAGCAGATTTGCCTAAACCGTCTCTTCTCTCCCCCTCCCCAAAGAAATTCTTTGCAGTCTTATGGAAGGGAAAGCATTGAGATGATCTAGACACCGAAAGACCACGCAACTTAACAGCTCTTTTGCTTGAAGCAAGGGCAATTCAAAGGTTTGGGGGTTTTTTAGCCTCCTCCCATGGCTCGGCTGGGTGGGCTGGTGTTTTTTTAAGCCTTTTCCTCCTCAACCTCAGGAGGCAGAGTTGAGCTGTTAAGGGCACATCTGGCGTGTCTTCCAATTTCCAAGGGTGGCCATGAAATTGTCAGGTTTGATAGGACAGAAAACAGGGGGACTGCGATCGCATTAAGTACTTTCCAGTTTATTTTAAGGGAATGGCAGCTGGATGGCTTTGCTGCCAGATTAGGAAGAGCGTGTTTTGCAGAGAAGAGGGCACAGGGAAGTCCTGCCAACAGCACCCCACCCCTTCCTTCCCATGTTTGCAATATCTTCCTCAGTGCATTCCCTTCCCCTGTTCATATTTTTCCTTGTAAACCTCTTCCCCATAGAGGTATCCATGGGGGGGGGGGTTGGAGTCAAAAAGTCAAGATGGCAGCCACAACTGTGTGATCAAAACCCACCCCTTTTTGCATGGGGTGCACCAAAAGGGCAGGGCTTGGATCACATGGTTGAATCACCCCCTAGACTTTGGGAACACCCAGCTTCTCCACTTCTCACCTTTTCCTTGTAATTCCCCTGGAAGAACTGAACACATCCTTAAATAGCAGTGACCTGGATTATGTCGCTTAGCATTCAAACTTCAGCAGGCAACCAACCTAAATCCCATCTTTCAGACGAGAAAATTGCAGATCCTGGAGTGATGGGAAGTGGGCTATGGGGCCCTTCCGACATTGGTGGGATTAACATAGAGAAGCAACCACAAAATATACATGTGTAAGAGTGAGGATCATGTCTTAGAGGCTGTAAGAGGAAAGCATGGAGTTGGGGCACATGGTCTTCCGATGTTTAGCCAATAAAATCCTAATCATATGCATGGGACATTGAGACTCATCCATGGGCTCCAGAGTTGTACGTGACCCCAAGCAACACTCTTGACAAGCACAATATGTCTTTCTCGCCATGCAAAAGATGGACTCGGCATGTGCAATCAAGTCTCCTGTTCCTTCTTATTTAAGAGTGTCAAGTCTTGGAAACAGGGTGGAAAAAGCTGTCTTCCTCTGGCTTGTTACAACTTCTCACCTGCCCAGCATTTACACTCTGAGAACTGACTCCACCATAGGTCCTGCAGATGCCGACTGACCAACTGTAGTAATTTCAGGTGTCTGCGCCTTCTTGTCAAAGAAGATTTCCATCGTAAGAGACAAGGCTGCCATCTAATGGACCAGAAATGAAAAAACCCAACCAGCCTGCAAGTGAAGTTTTAAACAGGTGCTACACACGCCTTGTCGGACTGCTTCAAAAAATGGGCTTGAGGATCCTAAGAGACTTGTGTTATCTCTGCAGGGCATTGCAACACCCTTTACCATAAAACACCACATTCTTGGGAAGCTTCGTTAAAGATATCATTTTTTTCCCATGCAACTATTCCATATATATATATATATTTATATATATATATATATATATATATGAAAGAATTTTACACATGATTTAAAAAACTACAGAAGCTTAAACAGAAAAATAGAAAAAAGAAAAAGATATGAAAGAATAAAAGAAAAAGTGAAGGACACCAGAAGACAAAGAAAAAGGAAAGAAAAGATATCAAAAGAAGCGACTTCTGATCTCCTTTGCAGCCATTACAGACACGATCATCACCATGTCCACCTTCCCAGATGACATATCTTGGCTCCCTTCTTCCCATAATCAAACCTTTTTAATCAATCGGTCCTGAAATCATCCGTTCCTTTTTATCCATTTTCAGCAAAAAGACCATCAAGGGTTTCCAATCAGGCAACTATTCCTTTAAGAGGTTTAGGACGTGCTCAAGGACAGCTGGCGGCCAATGTTCCAAGCAGCAGGTGTGATTTTTTGCAATGGAACAGGTGCAAAACTTACAGATGAAAAATAAAACGAAAGAGCTCACAGGGAAGCAGAAGTGGCAAGAAAAGAGATGGCCAGATGGCCAGGAACCCATGAATTCAAAGGCCTCCTGGCTCCAGCCCTCTGTCTCCATCTCCACCTGCCTTTGCCTAGGATCTGCAGTCCTGCAAAGAAGTCTCCTTGCCTTCAGCTGCAGTTTTGGAGAATTGTCCTTTTCTCCTACTCAGTAAAGGGAAGTTTCAGTGGGCAAAGTCAGATCTTTCAGCTTTCCTGTGTGGGGCATCCCCATCGGAGGCCAAGTGGGGATGGGTTTAGTCCTTCAAAACTCTAGCATAAAGTGCTTGCACGTCATCCCCGTGCCGCACACCAGGAGATGGGCTACCTTCTGGTAAGGAACATGCTGCAAATGGTGCTTCTCCAGGACTTGTGGCTAGCGAATACACGGTTATGCTTCCATCCAGGTCTTTGTGGCTGGAAACAGCATATGGAGAGCCTGGAAAGAAGCCAGAAACAGAAGAGCAAATATTTTTCATTTTTATTTTTAAAGCGGATTTGAGGCTACAGTCTGCTTGATTAAATGGAAGACTTAGCAAGTGAACGTGCCCAACAGGCTAAGATTTATTTTAAATTTATTAAGAGAAAACTTTCGACGGCTTTACCTGTTGTATTCACTGATGCTTCAATGTATTGTAAAAAGACAAATATGTTTTACAGGTATGGCTTGAGCTCAGGGCTGATTATATCCATTAAATGGGCCTGGGAAATATTTCGGCATTTATATCCCCAATATTTGGGATACGTGGTTTCCTATCTCCATTATAAAAGCCACCATTTAAAATCAAATTTGATGCAAACAGGATTAGACTTACAATCTTCTGGAGCAACTGTAGTCTGGTCCCTAAATAAAAGAGATTATTTTACAATTATTTCAGTGAAGAGGGGGAAAAAAATACAATGTCTATAAATTGTATGATAAGCCATACCTTTGCTGACATTCCAATGGCTTTCCTGGAACAACATGAAAAATATATAGTGAAGTTCTTATATTTCAAATGCTTTTTTTCCCGCAAACTGCAGAGTTTTCTTTGATACCAGGCTGGCCAGATCATTCTTCATTACCTTTTGCATTTTTCTTCCAGCACAGGAACAATATTATCCCAACAACCAAACACATGGCTGCTGTCACTGCTAGGGAAATCTTCAGCTTGATTTTTGAGCTTAGTGGTGATGCTTAAAAAAAAGAGAGAGAAAGGAAGAAACCCTATCATACCAGTCAGAGAGGGAAAATGATCACTCCAGGGCATGTTTTAGGAAGCACCATCTCAAATTGCTGACACCTCTTTACGTTGGTGATGGTGGACACCAAAGGTGGACTTGGACCTCAAAAGGCCCATATTCATCTTCTAATTGGCCAAGCGTGGGGTTTGTGTGTGAATTTCAAATGGAATTTCAAAAATTCCACCACCAGCCCCTACAAGCAGCAGAAGGGGAGAATTATTAAACTTCCATGGAATAAGCATATTAATTAATTTGATCTAAATTGGATTGAAAGTCAATCAAGCTCAAATGAACTCTCTTTTTGCTCAGAGATCAATGACCACTTGGGGGCCTCTTTCTCTCTTTGTTCACTTCTCTGCAAAATACCAAATTGGAAACTGCTGAAACAAAGTGGAAACAAAACATGGCTTTGTTGGCTGGCTTGTTCTTTTAATTGCTTTTCTTTCGGACCTTATCTTTTCCTTGGCTTTATTTTCATTCCAAGATAGGGAGAAGGTACATTCTAATTCAATTTATCTTTTGTGTGAGCAACTATTTATGCTGGTACAAATGAGTGTGTGTGCCTCTGTGTGAAAGCTGATATTTCAGTTCCCAGAATTTCAGTATTGTATTTAAAATGCCTGGCAATTCTCTTCACCACCAACATCCTCCACCAGCCCTTCGCAAGTCCAAAGGCTGCTCCTTCCAGATGACCAACTGAGAAGGGAACCAGGGGACCGTAATCTTTACTGGGAAGGGTAGAGCTAGAAATCGGACAAGAGTTTTTCTCAAAACAAACCACCCCTTCCCCAAGCTTCAGGGTTTCTGCTGCAAAACAGAGTTCACACTCCTTTACTTTTGCCCCAAACTGAATCAGAACTTAATTTGCTTGGATGCTTAAAAATAGGTGATGGCACAGGACATGACTCCAGCTCTAGTCCAGGAACGGTGCAAAATAGCTTTGTGGAGGTACCCCAGAGCATAAGAAACTCACTGGTTAAGAAAGAAAACGGAATATTTTCAAAACATGACCAATGAAGAGCAGGTAGGTGTTTCGATATCTGGCTTATCTGAGCAAAGAAGTGAGCCCTTCAGTTCTGCATTCTGGAAACAGAGGTTCAAACAACTCCTGCTTCAATGCAGTCACTCATAAATAGGATTAGGAGATTCACTTATTCTGTTTCCAGGATTAATGTCAACCCCCTGACGGTAGAAGAAGGCCAGGAATGCAAGATTCACATGGAGTTTCGTTAATCAAGCTGAAATCTCGAGAAATAAGAGATTAGGAGAAAGAATCTGGAAAATAGAAAAAGCAAAACTCCTCCTCCCATCCTGCAGTTATAAGTGAATTCATCCTAGGGGTGGGGCTCTGAGAGTTGTTTGAACTACTTTTTCCAAGAATGGGAAAGGGATGGGCTAGCTGCCTTTCCCAGATAAACTGGGCACTGAAACACCCATCTGCTCCTTGTTAGAGAAAGTTTGAAATGTTCTATTTTCTCTCTTGGCCTCATGACATCACCAGCCCATTTTCCACTGGGTGTGGCTTGGTTACTGCCTTGGCAGTGAGTTGTGTAATAGAGAGCCTTGTTTTTTCAGCCCTTCTTTCTCTCCAGCTCTTTTTCTTGGAGGACTTGTTAGGCAAAATGAGTGAATTTGCTGGATGTTCCCATAACACCAAGTGGAGTTAATTTGACCTTGGGCATGACTGAGTTTATTTCTGCCTAAATTTAATCACCTTTTAACCCCTTTTTTAGGTGTTCTCATAGCACCCTAACCTCCCTTTTGGCTTATTTATCAGATCCTGGCAAGATGTCTTTGAGATTCTGAGTTAATGGTGGATTGTTAATGTACTGGCAGAAAAATCTCAGAACAAGGAGTGTTTCTCAACTTGGCAACTTTAAGATGAGTGGACTTCAACTCCCAGAATTCCCCAGCCAGCATGGGAGGCAACATCCACTCATCTTAAAGTTGCCAAGGTTGAGAAACACTGGTATATACAATCAACAAGATCACTCTATTTTCACTGTAAAACATGGGAGGGTATCTTAATCAGAATGCATGAACGCATTTTAATGATCATCACATTTGAAACTTACATTGCCTGATGGTCACAGATATTCTGCTTTCAATCGTCCACCTGTATTTTTTATTATAAGCGGCCACCACACAGAAGTAGATTCCACTGTCAGACGCGGTGCTGTGGGTGATGGTAACCGTGTGACTCTGGTGTCGATGTTCTGAATCTAAAGTTGTGGAGAAGTTGATTCGTCTTTCTTTGAATGCAGGATCAATACAGCAGTTGATATCATTGTCGAAGTTGTCCAAGCTGTGCTGGCCTTCGTTGGTAACCGAAAAGAGGCAGGTGGTTGGTTCTGTTTCCTTAAACCAATATACAACAAACTCTGAAGTTTTTGCTCCCAGTTCAAATTTACAGGAAAGATTAAAATTTTCTTTTTCCTCATTGGACACTTTCTCCTCCGATTGCACACCCGTATTTTTAGAACTCTGCTCTGCAGTGCAAAATGGAAGAAAGGGCTAAGAGTAGAGGCATATCTTTATCAGGTTATTCATTAAACACCAACAACATTTCTGTTACTGCTGCTATGCTTTGCATCTTACAGAAACTCAGTACCCCATAGTTTGGACCTGGGTCCTTCAATCCCAGTGTCCCGTTTTTTGAAAGAGGGAGTTGATCTCATTGCTCTTCTGCAGATTTGTGGGGTGCCAAGTCGTACAGGACATCATTCTTCCTTTAGGGATGGCCACTGTGTTCAGGTCTGATTTAACTTGAACTTTTTCACAGCACCACCAGTAAACTCTCTAGCTGGTTCACAAAACACATCCAACCAAATCTGAATATCTGAACGAGACCCTTTCAGGGGGTCTGCGAAGTCAAATAAATAATTTTTTTTTTAATTTCTCAGTTTTCATTTCTACTACAGTACATATGGATTAATATAACCCACATCAACCAAGGCTCTTTGGGGTCCTCGGTCATTTTCAAGAACGTCAAGGGGTCCCGAGACCAAAACGTTTGAGCGGCGTTGATCTAAACTAATGTCAGAATGAATTTGACCTGATTCCTGCCCAATAAAACACAAAATCCTCTCACCTGCTGTGCTGTTTATTATTGCTACAATAAAGAAATTGAATTCCTCGCAGTCCTCTTCCGAAGTAAATACTGGGGTTTCCTTTTTCGGTGTCGAGAGCCCCGTCAGGGTTTTGCACGCAAACATTCCACCATTCTGGAAATTGTCAAGGTGGAATTTGTTGTGGCATTCTTCACAGCCAAAGTCATCATGGAGATCCCCATCTTTACTGCAGCAGCTCTGTTCAAATCTTTGCAGGGAATTGTCCTGTCCAAACCACCAGGCAGTGTTGCTTTCCCCAGCGGATTCATTGAAGATCTGAATCTGATGTTCACTTTCATACTGGTGGAAGAAAGTGGCACCTGAGGGAGAGAAACAGTGGTGGGTAGATAGTCTAACCCTGAACTCCTGCCAGCGTCCAGCGAATACCTCCTCCCCTTGGCACATCCCACAGGCACATCTTGAGGGCTTTATGGGCTATGCTGCAACAGAGAAGACAGTTTGGGTTCCATCCGACGACACTGTTTAATGGATGGGACCTGAAGCACAGCAGTTGTGTCACCTTGAACAAGACAGGCAGACAGAATAGGAGGCCCAGCTTTATTAATGGCAACCAGCATCTTGAATTGTACCTGGAAGCCCACTAGTAACCAGTGCAGTTCATGGGGCAGAGGTTGTCCGCCCTGCCAGGCAGATCAAACTTGGAAACCAAAGACACACAAGCTCATATTACTTTTATCCCAAAGTTAAAGTAATAGAATCTTGCAAGTGCGAATGCACCTCCCCACTGTCTCCCTTTGTCTTCGTGAGAAGTAGAGAGGGTCTTGTCTGAGATACTTGTTTAAATTATTATTTATTTGTATGTATTAAGAAGGTTCATATAATAAAAGAGGAAGGAAGGAAGGAAGGAAGGAAGGAAGGAAGGAAGGAAGGAAGGAAGGAAGGAAGGAAGGAAGGAAGGAAGGAAGGAAGGAAGGAGCAAGAAAAGAAAAAACAAATATATAAATGGCTTCTGACCTTCTTTTCAACGGAGAATTGCAACTTTATTGTCCCTCCCCCCCTTAAATATTTTGCAAATCTCCTCACCCCCTCCTTTCATCTGCATCTTTCTTAATCTTCAAATCCATAAATCATCAATTCATTTTTTTCCCCCTGTTTCAGTAAAAAGTCCATATCAGGTTTCCAGTCTTTCAAAATTGTGTTCCTTGACCCAACAAGTCAGTTTCACCATTTCTGCAAATTCTACATTTTCACAATCCATTCCTCCACTGTGGGAATATCATTCCTCCATCATGTCTGAGACACTTCCTCAAATTACACATTTCTGCCTCAGACTCAAATTCCTTTTATCTGATCATTGTCTTGGTTGTGCCTCTTCCCCTTGTTCCTCAAAGTTATTCCTTCTTCCCATAAGAGAGGCATTGCATGGACATACTTTGGCATGCCAATCACTGTTTCTGCCACCACATTCTGGACCAGGTACAGCTTCCAAGAGGTCTTCAAGGGTAGCCTATGTACAGCATACAGCCATATTCTACCTGCAAGGTGACTCAAGGATGAGTTACTGTCCAGAGGGCCTCCCAATGCAGAAATAGCCACAACTGGTGCACAAGATGAATCTGTGCAAAGTCCTTCAGCTGTGAGTCCGGGAAAACTCCCAAGTTGTCCCCCAAACCTTTGATAAGGAAGTGCTACCCCGTTTAGGAGTAAACACAACGAATAACTAAATCCAAACCAAGACCAAAAACAAAAATAAAACGAAGATTAAACTCCAGATAAAACGCAAGCGAGGTGCACATGGGGAGGTTGGGACACACACAGTTTCCTCTTTGACTTGGCTCCAGTGGTTTCTTGTAGATACCACATCCTGACCTCCACCCCATGAGAAATTCCCAGGAAGAAAAGAGTCACTGCCCCAAGAACCAAATCAAGAGGCCTGATTAGACACCTACCTGTAACTTCTCTTAGGAACAGGAGAATCAGGAGGGAGATCATGATCCTCACCTCTAAGCAAAAGTCTCTTTCCTTCGTTTCTGGGTTGTCGTCCGATTCTTAAATGCTACTTGAGTAAAGGAAGATAAAGAGGAAGTTCTGCTTTCATGAAGACCAGGACAAAAAAAACAGCAAAAGGAAATGCAATTATTCATGAAACTTATTCTTTTATTCCTGTTCCACTTTCAAAACTGTTGATGGGGTGGCCTCCTTACCACCCCCAAACTTCTTTAGAACAATGCAAGTGAGAATCACTGTTTGCTACTCACTTGGTGCAAATCCGCGAAGAAGTCCAGGGTTCCCTGAGTCAATGGTTACAGAGCAGATGAAAATACACCCAGCGTCCTATGTGAGGCAGCAAATCTAGAACCACGTTCTCCCCAGATTTGTTGTTGTCCAGTTTTGCTTCAAGACCTCCAGACAGCAATGGGATCAAGCAGCTCTCACTCTGAAGAGGTTCCTCTCCATGCACGCCATCAAAATCTAGCCTCTTCTGTCTTCAAACCATTAGATTTTGAGACACTTTCACTTCCTTCTACGGTTCCTCAGAGAATGCTTCTGCGAACTTTCTGCACCCGTTCTTCCTCAAAAGTGCAGTGACCACTTTTGTGGCCACAGTCCTTACATTATCACCACATTTTCCATTCTTGAATGCGTAATTTCACACCAGCAGGCTTAGACAATGTTTACACTTTCTCTTATTTTTAATACTGTATGCCATAAAACGATGTTCCTTCCTTGATCTTCTTATTTACTTTTGAAGTACAGTTAATCAAGGGCTGTAAGGCAGTAAATACAGTGGACAGGTTTCATAGGCAACAGATTTTATAGGTTTAGATATTTAGATTAACCTTATAGGTTTTATAGGCTCTATATTCATAACTTCTATGTTAAACTTACCTATTTAGATACACAGATATATAGACATGTATGTGTGGGTAGGTGTATATGCGTATTTTTGTGTGTATCTTATTACATCTTGCTCTCCCTTTCTTTTCTCTGTACTTTTCTTCTTTCTTTCTTTCTTTCTTTCTTTCTTTCTTTCTTTCTTTCTTTCTTTCTTTCTTTTCTTCTTCTTCTCCTTCTCCTTCTCCTCCTCCTCCTCCTTCTTCTCCTCCTTCTCCTTCTTCTCCTCCTCCTCCTCCTCCTCTTCTCCTCCTCCTTCTCCTTCTCCTTCTTCTCCTTCTCCTCCTCCTCCTCCTCCTCCTCCTCCTATCTTTTCTCTCCCTCTCTTTTCCCTATACAGGTCACCGACCCTAATAAAGTACCCATTATTCATTCATGTCTGATTTCAAACCCTATGCTTTGCCCATGGATTTATTTAAGGGCAAAAAAACCCTCTGGGAACTTTATCGGCCCATCCTTCTTGGGAGTTCATGGATAACTTCCTCCCATCCAAATGCCAAGCAGCAGACCTGACCCCGCCTGGCCTTTTCTGAGTGAGATCCACCAAGGTGCGTTGGGGCTGCCTTTCAGCTGAGACTGACGTTTACTTGGCATTGCTCCAAACGCATAAAGGCCAGGTGTAGCTGATGGCGATTCGATGCCAAGGGATGTTACCTGGATCAGCCAGGAGAGGGCAATATGTCCGCCCTTTGTCTTGCGAGAGAAACAGAAGCAAGGCAGAGCCGCATTCAGCCTGGCGCGTAGATCGGGGCACTGCCAAATGCAGGCACCCCTGGGTGGAGAAAGCATGCCTGCACGCGTGCATACCCTGAGTCAGAGCATGGTAAAGACTAATTTACGATGGAGACCAGAGCTGGTTCTGTGGGGATCGATGGACCAACTGAGGAGCGTGGAACGGAAAAGCCCTGTGCCTGTGATTCTTGCAGGGCAGCAAGGATGTATTCACCCATAGCTGACCCTTCTAGGTTAGCCTACGTCTAACCTTGCTAACCTATTAACTGCATTCACCTGCAGTTGACATCTCTTGAGAAGACAAAAGATACGGGGAGGGGTCCACTGCACAGAAGAGATCAAAGGGAAATCCCAGTTAAGGTGATGAAGAACTTCTTGAACCACCAGTAATCTCGAAATGTTCTATCTCCTTGAAGCAACATGTATAAAAACCCTGATCCCTTCGTGTTCGGGGAGCCTCTTTTCATAGAGGTTTCCCCTTTACTGCTGCGCACCAATAAAGGAATTTTGCTCTAAAGAGTTTCTCGTGTCCGGCGAAGTTTTTTTTTTTAATAATATTTTATTAAGATTTTAAAGATACATATTTAAAAGTTAGAAATGAAAAGGAAAATTTGAAATACAAAATATAAAGAAAAGGAAAAGAAAAAGTGAGGTAAAGTAAAAGAAAAACAGATATGAAAAATAGATAACTTCCAATCGATCTCTGGTCTTAGAAATAATAAGGCTATCATAAGCGGTAGTTTTTAACACATTAAATAGGAATAATTCTTTGTCTAAACATATCCCATTACATTTATAATCTAATCTTCAAATCCCCATGTAAGCTTCACCCCGCCTGCATTTTGAAAATAGTCCATCAATGGTTTCCATTCTTTAAGGTAATAGTTATTTGAGTTTTCTTTTAATAAGCAAGCCAGTTTATCATTTTCTGCCATATCCATCCGTTTTAACAACCATTCTTGAATTGTTGGTAGTGTCTGGGTTTCCCAAAACTGTGCATAAAGAAGTCTTGCTGCAGTAATCATGTATTGAGTAATTCTAATAAGATGTTTTCCTACTTGAAAGTCCATTATCGCCGACGGCAAAGTTATTGGCAGTCGTCTCCGGGCAAAGAACCCCGTTTTGGGTCCAACAAACTGTTGGAAAAAAGTCAGGGAACTTTGTTTTTTACAGGATAACTGCAGTGAGAGAATTGCACGCGCAAGATTCAGCACTACGCACCACGGAGGAATGGTTGGTGAAGATGATGGAACTTGCAGAGGGGGATAAATTGACTTTCTTGGTCAGAGAAAAGACAACATCTACGTTTATGGCTGACTGGAACCCTCTTATGGGCTTTTTGCCTGAAACAGAAAAAAATGAACTTGTGATTTATGATTTTGATGATTAGACAGGAGAGATCAGTGTTTCTCAATCCTGACCACTTTAAGATGGATGGACTTCAACTCCCAGGATTCCCCAGCCAGCCATGCTGGCTGGGGAATCCTGGGAGTTGAAGTCCACCCATCTTCAAGCAGCCAAGGTTGCGAAACACTGGTATAGACATTGTGGTTAACTATAGATAAGGAAACACCTGTTTTAACAGACTATGAAAGGAAGGAAGGATTGCAGAGAAGGAAGATGTTCATGCTGATAAAGCAGGAACTCTTGCAATAAGCCCATTCCATTCTATTGTAAATGACTAGCTAAATCCTTAAACTAAACACCTATAAGGAGGGAGACAGAGGATCAATCCATCACAGCCACCACCCAACATTACTTGGCAACCTTGGGTTGAATAAATAGATTTTCTTTGCCCTCCGCTGATCATCCGGCATGTTTTATTGGGGTCCCAGCTTGGGCACAAACGGCAGGAAGAGAAGTTGTCTGACCTTCTGACAGCAGAAAGAGGGATAAAAAAATATTTAAAATCCAGTATCTTGAAATCAAGGAAACCATGCACAGGGGAAGAGAAGGGGACCAGCCTGGGGGCAACCTCTAGTCTCTTTTTGCACACACACACACCCAGATTGCACAGGTGAAACTCAGTTGCCAAAAAGGAAGTTCAGGCATCCTGGAAAAATTGACTCAACCCTTCTCTACTTGGAAAAAAGCTACCGGCCCTGGTTGCAGCTACGTTCAGTGTGTACGTTTGCAAATAAAGCCAACGAGGATTCGTTGAAAAAAGGGTCCACTGTTGGTTGCAGTTTGGTGGGGGACCATTTGCTACATACCCAGCAGTCCTCCGGTCTGTCTTTTGTGGTCATGTGTTGGGAGGGGGGCTAAAAAAAACCTCTAGCCAGAAACTCTGGAAAACTTTATTGTTCTGCGGGAGTCGTCGGTGGCCAAACTCAAAAACCCATTCTATGCAAATCATAGAAAATATCCATTAAGAAGTGGAGGGAAAAGGATACAAATGGGTGTTCAAGATTCTTTCGAAAGCAGCTAAAGAAGGCAATGTTCATAATTCAGTGGGGAAGGAATTCTATCACACTGAGGGTCTCCCAAAGGTCCTAGCCCAGCTTTCAGTCTTGGGATTTCCTTGTGGTCTCCCATCCAAGTCCTGATCAGGTCCAACCCATTTTTTTTCACGATAGTCCAAGTTCGGTCCTTTCTGTCTTGCTTTCTTAATACTGTCCAAAAGGGAAGGAAAAATAAGGTAAGCTTTTTTACCTTGCTTTTGCGTTAGCTTTAGTTTAACTTCCCAACCTGTTTGGGGATTTTCTAGTGGCCTCCACTCCAAGGTCCAACCTGGATTAGCTTTTTTGAGACGAGATGGGTGCTAACACCTAGCTGGACCAGAACAGAGTACTCCCTACCCCAAAGTTTCTGTTTAGCGAGAAACAATTTAGTTAACACCTACACGCATAGAAAAGCTGTATCAACCTCAACGGCTGGAAGGAAAAGGAAAGGCTATTCTATCAAGGGTTAGCATGACCCCAGATATAGCTCCAGAGCAGTGTTTCTGAAACTTGGCCGCTTTAAGAGGGGTGGACTGCAACTCCCAGAATTCCCCAGCCAGCCATGCTGGCTGGGGAATTCTGGGAGTTGAAGTCCACCCCTCTTAAAGCGGCCAAGTTTCAGAAACACTGCTCTAGATTGTCCTATTCTGTTTGAAAGTCTCTGAAACGGCGAGTTTAGCTGATTCCATCAAGGAACTGGGCAGAGTCCGGAGCATTTACATATTTTCCAGCTTTTTTTGTTTGTCATTTGGGTGGATTTGATTCTGAAGTGATGCTGGCACACATTTGCATTTTCCCCTTCGACGATTCATGCAGGAACCGGAGCGCTGATTTGCCTAACGTTCCGCTGCCCTGCTGGGGGGGTCGGTCAGCAACAGAGGCCAACGGGTCTCACGATGCGAGGGGCTTGCCCACCTTCAGGGTCGCCATTACAGAGAACGGGGATATTGGAGTGGTCTGCGGGAGGGACCTGGGGAGACCAGAGGAAGAGCCACAGATGGGACAACCGTCACGCAAAAGATATCTCAGCCCACAGAAGGAAAAGGGACGTGGGGAGCGACTCAGAAGGGAGGGAGGGAAGGAAGGAAGGAAGGAAGGAAGGAAGGAAGGAAGGAAGGAAGGAAGGAAGGAAGGAAGGAAGGAAGGAAGGAAGGAAGGGAGGGAACCTTCCTTCCTTCCTTCCTTCCTTCCTTCCTTCCTTCCTTCCTTCCTTCCTTCCTTCCTTCCTTCCTTCCTTCCTTCCTTCCTCCCTCCCTCCCTCCCTCCCTTCCTTCTTTCTTCCCTCCCTCCCTCCCTCCCTTCCTTTTCTTCCCTCCCTCCCTCCCTTCCTTCCTTCTTTTCTTCCCTCCCTCCCTCCCTCCCTCCCTCCCTTCTTTCTTCCTCCCTCGCTTTCTGGTGGGATGACTGATACTGCTCCCTCCCCCCGCCCCATCATCTTGAATTGTATACTGGCTTTTATAGAATTGTTACTTCTGGTTTTAATTGGGGGTATTTATATTTTTATTGTTTTGATTGTCTTGGATTTTAATTGTAAGCCACCCAGAGTCTGGGAGAGATGGGCGGCATGTAAATTTAATAATAAATTTTAAAAAAAATAAAAGGAAAGGAAAGGAGGAGAGAAATCTTTTCAGACTCGCAAGATTCTGTTAATGGGACCTTGCAATCAAGATAGAGTTAGTACTCCTAGTTGTGCTTCTTATCGGGACTACCTCGCAGGGCTAACCAACTGCCTTATCGGTTGCCAGTCTTCGTGCTTGGTGCTGCAATAACTGTTGACTTTCTTGACCACACCCTGCAAACTCTCCTGGAGATGATGCTGGAGAAACTTTGCCCAGAAACGCCCTGGGAAATTGAGAGAGAGAGAGAGTGAGCAGTGGGGAGAGCGGGTCAGGCGGGCAACCCCTTGCCACGCTTTTGCAAGGGTGCCATGAGAGCGCAGGAGCCAGCCTGCCCAGGGTCACCCCTTCCTTCAGCAGGGAGCCCCCCCACGCAGGGCCCCCCAGAGGTCAGAAGAAGTGCTTCCCCCTTGAGGCAAAGGCCAGCCCTGAAAGGCAGGCTAAGCCGAGCAGGGCAGGAGCCCCCAGGGAGAGAAGGGCATCGCGCCAAGAGCCACCGCCCAGCCCGTCCGTGGCGCTTCCTGTTTTTGACGGTTGTGCAAATGAAAGGACCCAAAGAGAGGCTGCGGTCCCTCCTCAGGGGAGGCACCTCAGGCAGAGGCAGGTTGCTTCTCTCCGTTCAGGCAGTGTGGGGGGGGGGGTGTTCGTTGACCAGTATTTCTTTCTCCTTCCCCCATCCCTCCCTCCGTCCCTCCCTCCGTCCCTCCCTTTTCCTTCCTTCTTCCTTTTCTTTCTTCCTTTTCTTTCCCTCCTCCCCTTCCTTCCTTCTTTCCCAGCCACCCCGTCTCATCTTTCCAAGGCTAAAAAAATACAGCCCAAGACCCCATTGAATTGAAACTGCCCGTTCCGGAAGTGCTTTGGGGGTGGGGGACTAAAAGAGTGGGGGGCAAGGACCGGCGTGGCTGATGGACGGCTGGCCTCCTTATCCTGGGCCTGTGTTGACATCTCGGGCTCCTCCTGCTGAGTTTGAAACTGGCCCCTTGTGGTGCTGTCGACCCCCCTTTTTCCGTTCGCCTCTTGCTCGGAACAAAGGACCAGCCCGGCGCGTGGCATCGAGCCCCAGCTGTAACCAGGCGAAAGCGCCCTGCTGGCCCTAGCCGCCAGCCCAAGGTAGGATTCAGATGGCGCCCAACGCCTGGCAGGGAAAGGCAGCCTGGCCGGGAGATCAACCCGCTTCCTCTTCTTAGGTGTGGGTTTCGGGCTGGCCGCGTCTCCGGCGCTGGCCCCCAGCCAAGCGGCCAAGCCCACGCGGGGACGTCTGATCTGATGAATGACCTCAGCCGCCCAGCCCGGCCGGCAAGCAAATGAGGATGCGAGAATCTCCGTAACGAAGGGGACGGGGCTATATATTTGCCCTCGGTTCCCCCTTACGTTTTGCATCCCTTTGGGAAGGCAGGATGGAGACGCAGCCGGCGGGAGCCCCCTCCTCAGGAACCCCGTCTCCCCTGGAGGCGGAAAGGCGGCCGTCGGAGATGCTCAAAGACCTGATACTGAGGTGGTTCCTGGAAACCCAGGCGGCCGTCCTCCTGCAAGACGGCACTTTGCCCAGCTGGTTCCATGGGTTCATCACCAGGCAGTAAGCTAACGACCGTTCTGGACCGAGGCCAAGCAGAATTTCAGTCCGCCGCACCTCTCTTCCGAAACAGGAGACGTGGTTTGGAAGTCACGTGCATTTTAAAATACAGGAATGAAAAGAAAAGTCTGTTTCGGTGTGCCGTCGGTGAGGGAGGCAGCGTAGGGTAGTGGTTAGAGCCTCGGACTTGCAGTGCGTGGGGGACCTTGCTCCGTCACTGTCTTTCAGCCTAACCCACTTTCCGGAGTGGTTGCAATAATGACATTGGAGAGGGGGAGAGGGGGGCCAAAAGGATCAAGAGGGTGGCCATCCAAGCTGGCATCACGACCACCATCTTGACTTTTTTGCCCCCCAGCCACCCCTGGAATGAGGGGAGAGGAAGAGAAGAGAAAACAATGTGCTTTTCTCTGAACTAGTTGAAGGAAGGATGGAATAAAACATTTCTTGCTAGGTATCGATACAAGGATTTCCTACTTTATTATTAGCTGTGTTCAGGAGACTGTCCGTAATTTAATAAGCAAAACATTGAGCAGGTCACACTTTTCTTGAAAAGGAGAAGGAGGAGCAGAATCAAACAGAGTCCTCCTTATCTTTAATTAAACAATGTTAACTGCTATCAAAATGGACGTGAGATAGGGGGATTTTAAAATATATATATATATATATATATATATATGGTTTATATCCCAGCTTCCCTCCAAGAACTCAAGGTGGCTCCTCCAACTTTCCCCCCACAACAACCCTGTGAGGTAGGTTGGGCTGAGAGACTCTGATGGGTCCAAAGTAGCCCCGGCAGATTCGAAGGCGGATGGTGGATTTAAAGTTTCTCCATTCATAATCCGACACCTTAACCAAACTGGGTCAGACTGGGAGCTTTGGGGCGGGGGGAAATGGGTTTTAACCCTCCCCTATGAAAATCGCCATCCCGCCCAGTAAGGATCTGCTTAAGTAGGAACATCTCCCGCAAATGAAAGAAACCTCTGGGTGAGGAGAAGGGTGATAACAGCAAGAACATCTTGGTGTGCCCCTTAAAAGGCGTTCGCTCTAAGCCCTGGCAGACCGGAGAGGTTTGGGCAAAGAGAAACAAGGTATGAAATGCCCATCCGATGTCCTGGAAAGATTCTGGCCCTGCTCAAACGCACGGTTCCTTTCGGCACCCCAAGCGGGTGGCAACCCCAGAAGTGGGTACCCGCTATTTTCTAGTGATTAATTACCCCCGTCTGTACTCAGAGCACCGCTAAAGTATCCACACCTTTCTCAGAACTGGAAACGTACATATTTGCTGATTAAAAAGAATGGAAGAAGGGAAGCAGGTAATGCAATTTTGAAGAGATCAGAAGTTTGTCTGGAGCGGCTGTGAAGAAGATCAGAAGCTGCTTCTTTATATATAATTTTCCTTTTTTTTTTCTTTTTCTATCTATACTGTTCCTTGCACTTTTTTCCTTTTCCTTAACCCTTTTTCCAGGTCTATCTTTTATCTATGTTAGCATCTCTTAATAAAAATTATATTAAAGGAAGGAAGAAACCATCTTTGTCAAATGCCTCTCTCCTATCAGGCAAACGGAGATGCTCCTGGAAAACAGAGACTTCGGCTCTTTCCTTATCAGGCTGAACGAAAGGTCGTTCGGCTACATCCTTTCATACCGGTAAGTCCCCACATTCGGGCTCCTCCCCAGGTGGGAAATGTCACCGCTGGTGGTGTGAATCCCCCTCTTCCCCAGATCCCTGCTGGGCTTGGTCTCTTCCTCCACACTCCAGCGCTCTGCGACCCTGAATCCGGTCCTCGAGCGCGGAGGGGCCGTGCAGGTGGGCTGCTTCGCCTCCCCAAGGTCAGTGCGCGCAGCCTGATGCTCGCTGGCAAAGACTCAAAGCGGCATCTGAGACAAATGGCTGGGAATTCTTCTTTCTGGCGTGTTTCGGGGGGGTTAAGGAAATAACTAGCCCTCAGCAGATTCTGGATGATCTCTTCCTAAATGAAAAGCAACTAACCTGCAAGGGAAGGGAGGAAAGAAATGTTTGCATCATGTGCTGAAGGGAGGAGGGAAGGAGGGACTGATAGACAAATAAAACATTGTTGTAGTCACAGAGGTCAAAATGCTAGTAGCAACGGAACAGCATCTATGTTTCAAAGCAACATTTACAATAAAATATATTATCAGCCGGAGACTTCAATTCCTGGCATCAGTACAACTGTGTCCTACTCAGCCATACGGTGGTGCCAGACCTAACCCAGCGTAGCAAAACGCAGCATGGTTTTGCATGCCGTCCTTCTGGACTAAACCCCCCAGTGACAGGAGGCTTTCAGCTGTCCGGTTCAGGGGCTGCATCTGCAGGTCTGCATCACCCTGGGAGTTCAGGATAGCTGGGAGGGAGAGGGGAGCCGAAGGAAGAGCCACTGGGCTGTTGCCACCACCACCCACCCACCTTGCATCTCCTGAGACGTCCATCCCATTTTGCTTAATAGTAGGGCAGGCTGAGGCCCCACTTGGCAGACTGGCAGGCAAGAGAGAGGCAGAAGGAAGGTGGTGTTTCCACGGTGCCTAGAAAGTGGAGTTTGGGAGGCCGAAGAGAACCATGCCAGGCTACGGGTTTTACTCAGCAGGCGGTCCTCAGATGGCATGCTTTTTGAATCCCAGAGGGAAGAATCGGTGCCGTCATTTCGTCGTCAGCTGCCAACGCAACAGGCATTATGTCGTATCCGGAGACACCCGAACGCATCAAAGTTTGGCTGAACTGATCCGCTATTATCAGACGACTGAAATACAGCCTTTTGGGGAAAACCTCACCTCGGCCTGTTCCAAGGTGGGTTCGGTGCTGAGCCCTAGACACAAACACAATTACGCACAGGCAAAGTTATCCTTCCGTTGTTCTCTGGGTTGAGCTCAGCATCACTTTCTCCCCACCCAACCTATCCTAAAGGGTTGCAATCAGCGGGACTCTTCCTTGCACGCTTCCTAACGTAGCCAGGGACATCCTCACCCATGAATTTCAGCATCCTTTTAGCATCACGGTGTAGTTTTCTCAGAGCTAATTTTTTTTTTCGTGGCTGTTTACATACCATAACGGTGGCTTTCCAGAGCTTTCTTCTTAAATTTGAAATAGAAGTTTGGGTTAATGGGCTCTGTGCTGCCAGAAGCATTAGAACTGGAAAGCTATCTAGGACTTACATGTATTCCAAAGTTAACGATAATTGTCCAGCATGCTGTATCTTCTCCATGCTCTTCCACTTTTATAGCTGGAGGAGAAAAGCATATATGATGAAATATCTTCTGGCCGAAGTTCCAGTGCAGCCGCTCCAACGCTGATCGGGAACCCACCTACCGATTCCAACCAACAGCCAGGAAATCCGAGGATACAGCTTCAGGAAGAGGAGAAGTCTTTTTTCAAAGAAAGTCAAAGTTCAGGCCCAAAGGTAGGTTTTGGAGAACGATCTAAACCAGCTTCCCTCAACCTCACGTCCTTCAGTTGATCGTGAGTGGATGGATCCCTGCTTGGCATGCAGGGAAGCTGAAAGTTAGATGGATCAAAGGTCTGGGTCATATGCAAGCATCTTCTTATGCTGCTCAGTCTTCTTATCCAACAGTCTTGGATGCCAGTTATCCTCATTAAGCCAACGTAACTCCTGGTGAGATGTTCAGAAGAGGCAAAGGGAAGGGCAAGCTGAAATGACGGGATTTACTGTTGCAAGATGCAATATTTTTATGCATTGATTTATAATATCCTCAGCCTGCTCGCTCTCCAGTGGCAAGAGCAATCCATAGGTTAATCTCAACTCACAATAGCTTGGAAGGCTGCCAAGGGTGAATGAGTCCATTTTCTGAAGGGGAAGGAATCGGTAGCAATTAATTGTGACATCTCTGGGGTCCCTCCATTTCTGAGGAGGTATGGCTTTCTGTATTGGGTCCTGGGGCTCAGCAATAGGAAAGGCATGTATGCTGTGCATTAACTTCCCTAGAGGCATCTTGCTTGACTATTACGGCAAGAAAGATGTCACAGTCAGAAGGTACCTCTTGAAATCTTCACCACGAAGCAGACATTCTTCTCAGCAGCTGTCTTTTTCCTTCCTTACCTTTATCCATCACATGAGGATCTGGATGCAGTCCCACCTGTACCAGACAGGTCCCACTTGCTGAAGTCACTGTCCCTGGAAGAAGGCGTTGGTGGAAAAGGAATCATTTATTCAACCGTGAAGAAGTCTTCTTTAGACAAAAGATGCTTGGAAAAGTCAAAAGAGGGGTGCAGAGATTTTGTGGATGCTAAGGCAGAGAAAACTGAAGGACTGAGCCAAAGTCTCCCCTCTCTTTGCCAAAAGAAGACAGGAACAGTGTTTGCCTTGGCCAAGCAGTCAGACACGCCATTCACCCAAAAAGTGAATCCTGCAGAGACACCTCAGCCAGAAACAGTTTATTCTAAGGTTGCCCTTGACCACGCCAAAAGCTGTTGGGTACTTGCTGAGCCCCACAGTTGTCAGTCTTTTCTATCATCCAAGAAATCAGCTGTAAATGTTCCTAATTACCCACCTCCAAAATTAACTCCTAAGTTACTGAATAAACCCAAAAATTTGATGGAGTTCCATGAACAGCAGTCTCCCCTTGGGATATATACAAGTCCTGAGAGTGACAAAGAACATGGACAACTAAACCAGCTGAAATCCTTGTTTGAATTACCAAAGGAACCCACAAATGAGAAGATCCTTAAGGTGAAAAACCATCAACCTACCTTATGGACAGACAATACAACTAATACTCATGAATCTTTCAGGTGGGCAAAGAGTATCTTCCTTGGTTCAGAAAAGGTTCCTAAGGCTTCACTGACCAAGTCCAAAGGGTCTCGTGATCATATCTCAACAAAGTTTGGGCAATCCTCCAAGATTCAGATCAACCCTGAGAACCCATATGAAAAAATACCTGATCCTTACTCCAAAGGTTCCTCAACCACAGGTCAAGCTTCTACTCTGGAGGACCCCTATGAACGAATTCCCTACATGCCAGGGAAAAGAATAGAAGCAAAGCTAACCCCAAAGGTACTGTAACCTTACATGTTCACCCATAATGAACCTTGAATGTTCGCCCCACATTAAGGGAACATGGCTCATAAATCAGAGAAGTTCTGTTCAAGCAATAGTAGGGGCCAACTCTGATGATTAGCATGGGTATAGTCAGTGAAAAGAAAGGGATATCTAGCTTTAAAATCCAAAATCCAGGAAGGAAGGAAGGAAGGAAGGAAGGAAGGAAGGAAGGAAGGAAGGAAGGAAGGAAGGAAGGAAGGGAGGGAGGGAGGGAGGGAGGGAGGGAGGGAGGATAGAATCTCCTGAATTCAACTGAATTTGAAATATATATATATATATGTATCATCCAAACATAAAGGAAGCTTTATAGCCAGTGATTTTCATGGTTTTCACATAACAAGGGATGTGCAGAACTGTTCTGTCTGGGAAGGGTCTCTGTTTTTCTGAAACAATACATCTGATCCTGACCCCTCTATTTCCCTGGCAGAGTGACAAACCCAGAAGGTTCTTCTTTGCCGAAAAGAAGGCCAGGCCCTGAGCGCCGCGTTTTGAACGTGGCTCCCGAATGAAATCCTCTTCCAAAGGCCCCCACACGAGCACCAGAGGCAGAGCTGCGCTGGGAAAGGATCTGCCTGGGGGTTACAAGCCCCCTTTTCCGAAGCGATCGTTTTTTCTCCGTTTCAAACACTGCTCAGTTTTCAGAAAGGTTCTGCGTGAGCAATATTCGGGTGTCCCCCTCCGGTCTGTAACGGGTGGGGAAAGAGCTGAGCTCCACTCTTTCCGGGCCAAGATCTGGCCTTCACTTTGGAACCATCGCTGGATGAGAACTTGCTCTCCAAAAAGCAAGCCGAGCACGGAGAAGCATGAAATCTGTTGGCATCTAACTGACATTTAAACTGAACTGGAAGGACTGAAAGCTGTGACAGCCCCTTGGGTGGGGTCATTTCTCCTGTCTGTCATGTGCCAAGCTACAACTGGGGGGCCACTTGGAGGAGAGAGTTTGGAGGCCGGGCCTCCATAGATTAGCTAGAGAGGCAAGGGCTGTGAAGATGAGGGTGGGCTGCATGAATCCCCAGTGGCTGGATTCAGAGACCTATAGACCCCCCATTTGGGGAGTAGCCTCCTATCTTGTTCTGTGGAAAGATGGTCAGACGTGGGATGCACCAATTCCTTGTGCAAATTCTAGGGTTGCGCAACAAGTTGACTTGACACAAAGGCCTCAAGGTAGGAGTCAAAAAAGTCATGATTTTTTGCTCAAAGCCCCACCCCCTTCCAAGATGCATTGCATGTAAATTGCATGTCAAAAAGGGGCGGAGCTTCGATCAGACAGTCACGGCTGCCATGCTGACTTTTTTGACCCCCCCCGACTTGAAGGTCGTGCCAAGGCCCTTGGCCCAGTTGAACTAAATCCTTTCATCTGACTGCCTGATTAATTTGGTGCATCGAGCTGGATGGCTTCGGATCAACCCGGTCCATGGTCTCAACTGACTCGTTGAACTGAATTGATCAATCTTTGGGGTTCTTGCACGATTCACACACCCTGGTAAACTGGAACACTGGCGTGTGATAAGGTGGGAGGGGAGAACCTTTAGAGCAACATTTCCAGGAACTGTTCTGCTTCCTAGAAACCGTAAAGCAAAATCGTGACTATCATACTTAGTAGAAGAAGGTTTTCCCACTCCTCCTACCCCTTGTAATGATTTTTTGAAACAGTACAACAGAAATCCTCTCTCAGCAGTCCTGGGGGTGATTCGAGGTCTTCTGAGAAGCCAAAATAAATCTTTGGGTAGCAACGGCAGGTTTGTCCTTGACTCTACTCTGCACTGTCCGGTTTACCCCGACACCCTTTGCTATGACATTAAATGGAGATTAATTAGAAGGGAAGGGAAAGAAAAAAAGGAAGAACCACTTGCTTTTTTTCTTCATCCTTAATGACCTGATTCATTTCCATCACTGCAGGGTGAACAAAGGGTTATCCAGAAGTCTCATTTTTTTCCCCCTTCATTACGAAAATATACTTCCATGTCCGGCTTCAGGGCCACGGTTCCACGCGGAGTTAATAATGTGGCCTCTGCTAATATTTACTTCCAAGTAAACGGGTGCAAGCCATTGGGATGAATAAGCCATTTTTCTTTTCTTTTTTAAAGTTCCCAAGAAAAACCAACCAAAAATACTGTTACAACAGGGCAAGCCTGTCTCACAGGAGCTAACTAGCCAGACCATATCACTCCTCTTTGTCCTGCCCAGCAACTGGGACTTACAGGTAGAGTGCCCCTGAACAGAGAGGTTCTATTCTTGTCTGTCACTGGGATGTTACCGAGTCCTTTGGAAGAACGCTAGCGTTGCCCGATGAAGGCTTTCGCCTAATACAGCCTCCTGTTTTCCCCAAGCAGAACAGGAAAATTCCCTCAGCTGTGGTAGAGTGCCTCTGATCACGGAGGCTCTACATAGCCCCACGCATCTGGTTGAGCTGAACACCGCACCCGTTGGGCCGGCAAAGTCTCCAACTTTTCTATATTCAATTAAAAAAAAAAAAAAAGACGGGTTAAATGGTCTGTATTGATCCAAGCGGTCAGCATGCTTTCAGAGTCACTCTGTGTGAGATGGGCAGCTATATAAATGCAATCAATCAATCAATCAGTCAATAAATAACTTTGCTGTCCTTTTAGTTTTTGGATCTTAGCTTGGATGAACTGATTTTTTAAAAAATATATATATATTGTAATAGATCAGTGTTTCTCAACCTTGGCCACTTGAAGAGGGGTGGACTTCAACTCCCAGAATTCCCCAGCCAGCATGCTGGCTGGGGAATTCTGGGAGTTGAAGTCCACCCCTCTTCAAGTGGCCAAGGTTGAGAAACACTGTAATAGATTGTTCTGTGGTCATTTACTGCCTGGGGTGGAGGGCAAAGGTGAGTTATTAATTTTGTAAATCCATAAATGGCAGTACCCTGAACCTTGTGGAGACCCCTGATTCCCCCCCCCCACATTTTTTGGCCACCGTACCAAGCAGAGTTGGCAAACTTTGGAAGAACGGCATGGATAGGAATTGCGCCATTTCCCCAAAACCAAACCTGTGTCTCAGGAAATCCCTGACTCCCTTTTGCTCCCCTCCACGCGGGGCGTCTTCAGGGCCCGAAATCAGTGACTCGCCCTCCTCCTCCTCCTCTTCCTCCCCACCCACCCCCACCAAAGCCTTCTTTCGCAAGGCAAGCAAAAAGCCGTCAAAAACGTCAAGAAAAGCAGCAGATGTTTTAATTGTGGGTCATTTACAGAAGCCACACAGTGTGTACCGAAGCCCTTCCAAGAGACTGTGTGAACAGTGGCGGCACAGATATGATTGTCATCATGCCCAGTTTGTTAGCCGAGATTGGACCGAAAGGAAATACGAAATGCAGCTGGTTTCGGAGAAAAGGTACCGGAAGAGAAATCACGGCCGTGCACCCAACCAGGAAAGTGCGCAGCTGGCTTCCCGGGCTGTGCGTCTGCTTCGGCGTGGGGTTGCTGTGGGTTTCGGGGTTTTTTTCCCCCCGCCGTTTTCCCCTTGTTTTTGCCCTTTGTTTTGTTTCATCCCACTGTTTCATGTCTTTATTTTTTGCAATCTGTCAGCGTAATCGAATCAGGAAATGAGCACAAGCGTAAATGCCAACGATGTGATGTGCTGTGCGTCGTCTCCATTTGGAGAAGAATTGATTTGCTAATGCAAAGTGTCTTTGGGAGGACAAAGAGGGAAGGTTTCAAGTTTCGTTAAGGAGAGAAGCCTTCACCCAACACGGGTTGATCAAGCACCGAAATCCAGGTCGAGTAACGACACGACACGTTCTGGGCACAGGCCGTCTTCTGCTGCGCAGATCCAGCTGGGGCTGTCGCCCGATTTAAAGGCAGGTCCCTGCGCTCTCCTTGGGATTTCAGTGCTTCGTCCCACCAAGTCCTCTCGGGAGACCCGGCAAAACGCCCTTGTGATTTTGTCTTTTTTTTGCTTGGAGGGCGAATTATCAAAGCTTTACAAGTATAAAAAGTACAGGTAAGCCCACGGACGACTCGGTTGTCCAGTTAGAAAAATAACAGTCCAGCAATTCATTTCCCACAATGGGACTGGCCCATTGTGATTTTTTTTTAAAAAAAATTAGGAATATTAATCCACAGATAATCCAAAGATCTCGGAAAAGAGTCCTCCTGCTGCTGGCCCAGGGCTTGGGGAGTCCTTTGCTGCAGCATTCAGGAGGGGAGGAGAAAGCGGGTAACACATCAGCAAGGCCTGAGACGCAAAAGGCGGGTGTCAAGTTTGCTTCCGGTGGCTCAGCCCCGCGTTTTCAGATTCGTATGTGGAAGGTGCTGCAAAGGGAAGGGAGGGAGGCAGGCAACAGGAAGGAGGGAGTGGGCGGGCGGGCGGCAACAGGAAGGAGGGAGAGGGAGGCAACAGGAAGAGGGAGGGAGAGGGAGAGGGAGAGAGGGAGGGAGGCAACAGGAAGAGGGAGAGAGGGAGGGAGGGAGGGAGGGAGGCAACAGGAAGAGGGAGGAAGGGAGAGAGGGAGGGAGGCAACAGGAAGGAGGGAGAGGGAGGCAACAGGAAGAGGGAGGGAGGGAGGGAGAGAGGGAGGGAGGGAGGCAACAGGAAGGAGGGAGAGGGAGGCAACAGGAAGAGGAAGAGAGGGAGAGAGGGAGGGAGGGAGGCAACAGGAAGGAGGGAGAGGGAGACAACAGGAAGAGGAAGAGAGGGAGAGAGGGAGGGAGGGAGGCAACAGGAAGGAGGGAGAGGGAGGCAACAGGAAGAGGGAGGGAGAGGGAGAGAGGGAGGGAGGCAACAGGAAGAGGGAGAGAGGGAGGGAGGGAGGCAAGAGGAAGAGAGGGAGGGAGAGAGGGAGGGAGGGAGGCAACAGGAAGGAGGGAGAGGGAGGCAACAGGAAGAGGGAGGGAGGGAGAGGGAGGGAGGCAACAGGAAGGAGGGAGAGGGAGGCAACAGGAAGAGGGAGGGAGAGGGAGAGAGGGAGGGAGGCAACAGGAAGAGGGAGAGAGGGAGGGAGGGAGGCAACAGGAAGAGGAAGAGAGGGAGGGAGAGAGGGAGGGAGGCAACAGGAAAGAGGGAGAGGGAGGCATCAGGGAGAGGGAGGGAGGAGCAACAAAACAACATGAGAGCAGGAACAGAGCTGGTGCCATCATTAAACATTAAACTAGCCCAGCCTAGCTTCGATTGGACCAAGGAATCCCTCCCGTCAAACGTTTCCAGGGACGGAGGGAACTGGAGTCCGGAGCAGGTTGGTCTGCTCCACGGTTCTCGGGCCCTGAAACCGCTCCTGCCTGTCCTGAAGCCTCCCTCCGGCCCCCGCCGGCCAAGCTCCCGGAGCATCGCTCACGCCAGCCGGCTTTGCACCCACGAGATTTCCCGGGCAAGCCCCGGCCTGCTGCAATCACCGAGCCTGCCACGAGGACCATCCGGGGCTGCCAAGCCTCACCGTAGCCGCAGTCCCACCACAGGCCTCACCTAGTTACTGAATAACCGATGGTCCGTTTTTGCACAATACACGGAATCATAAAGCTGATTAAGTTATTGAAGGAACCCATTGCCGGGACTGGCACAACGCGCTAAACCACACTCCCAGCATGTAATACTAAGCAAAGTTGGCCGTTTGTGCAAGCAACCAGCCTCCAACCAGCTTGATTAAATAAGTTGGGTGAACCTACCTCACCTGAGGCTCCCTTATCCTACAGATCTGTGCGTGTGTGTGCGTGTGTGTGTGTGTGTGAAAGAAAGTTTCAGCTTCCACAATGATTTATAAAACAATTTCCTGTGAAAAGGCAGCCAGCCTTGTAGAACAGAACACTTAGCTACTGCCAGCTGGGAGTGCTAATGGTTCCATTAAAATACCCAGCGCTCAAAATGATCGCATTTTTTAAAAGCGAAACGATCCCACAGGGATCCCATTTTCAGAATCAGTAAGTGCCTTCGCTCTCGCCTGGACGTTTGGGCTTCTGGGGTTTAGACCAAGGGAAACCATTCCTCGGGCCCCGACCGAGCAGATCGGTGGGGGGTTAGCGGCTCTCGAAAAAGTTCCTTTTCCTTCCAAAGGAGGAATGGAAATCAGAGAGGGTTGGGGGTTTTTTGGCATTTTTATATCCTTGCCAGCGGCGGATTGATTGGCACAGCGGCTTCTTTATTCTGCAACCCCGGGCCAGGCTGGGAGGGCCCGGAAGCCCGTTGGGGTGGGGCACAATATCAACGAGGGCAGAGCCAATGCGTGAGGCTTTTTAAAAAGAACAGAATCCGAAACTTCTCCAAAGACCCCCAACCGCTAAATAAAGCTTAAAAATGTTGAGCGTAACCGCAGCACCGCCTGTTTTTCACGTGCATTGCACACAGGCCTAAAAATCAGGGGAACTTCAGTCACACCATCACGCCTTGTTCTAACTTTTTTCGTCAGACCTCGTGGACATCCCCGGCTGAAGCTCTGTTGAATGTATTTTAAAGGTGTTTTCTCGCCGATTTGCACCATACAATGAGAAAGAAACTCCAAGGGAGGCAAACCAGGGTAATGGGGGCAGGGAGCCAGGGGAGAATAGTGGGGGAAATGTTGGGACTTCATCTAGAAGGGGCTGTGCTTAAATAACCATACCCTCCGATCTACCTCTCAGGGTTGTTGTGAGAATGATGTGATCAGGGAGCATCAACAAATGGAGGTCACTGAATCCAACCTTGTGCTCAGGGGATTATAACACCCAGTTGGATGCATCAGGACCCTTTCAAACAGGAACATTATTCCAGATGCAGAGGACCCCACATCTCTAGGTTCGCCTCCTTGCTAGCTTCTGGAGGCTCCCCACAATGACCCTGCAAGGTAGACTTGGCCGAGAGATTAGTTGATCCGAAGCCATCTGGAAAGCTGCATGGAGGACCGTGGCTACGTTAAAACGTGCCCACAAAAACGGGAAGAAAAAGGAAACGCGGGCAGGGCTGGTCAGGCAGCCCCGAGAACGTTTGCCGGAGCTGTGTGGGTTACAAGGAAGGTCAGGCGATACAGAAGCACCAAGACGGCTCCTCAGAGAGGAAGATCTTCTCTGGCGCCGGCTTGTCCTCTTTTCTGGAATAAGTGAGCCTCTGGGGTTTCTGTCCTTCTCGTTTCTGAGCTTTGGCGCGGGCCGCAATGCACAACCTCGGCGTTGTCGCCAAGAAGCTGCCCGGCCAGCGGTGCCCAGGCTGGGCGCAGGGGTGTCCGCAGGGTGGGGCCCCAAAAGAAAAGACACCTTGATGGTGCAATCGAGATCCTCCTATTTTCTGATGGGTGCCTATAAAAAATGGGCAGGGGGCTGATTTCTGGGACCCCACCCTGCTGACACCAGCAGGCCCAAGTGTATGATTTATTATTTTCATGCATAGTTTTATTTTCTCTGCCTGGGCAGCGGGCATTCTAGATGGCTAGCAGTCTAAACAGGGATAATTATAAACCAGCGATTATGAATAATTACCAACCTGGCCGATACAGCTGGGGCTTAGAAGCTAAGCAGGATGGGACCCGGTTAATGCTTGGATGGGGTCCCACCTGGAGCTCCCAAAGCTGTAGCCTATTCCAGACTACAGCAGTTGCTGGGGCGGGGAGCCTTCTAGGCATATGCAATGCTGCTGCTTCCCCAAATATCTCTGCATATAAAATCTAGCATCTCAGGCGGTCTGATAGGCAAGAACCCTCATTCAAAGCATGCCCCTTTTTTGATATGTACATGCATAGTATATTTGTGTGTGTAGGGTTCCCTAACCATACACACAACCATAGGTATATCTGTGTGCATGTACACACACACACGCACACATGTGAAAAAAAGTGGAATGACTTCGATCCTTATTATGGCTTCCAGGGGAAGGGAGGGGGACTGAAATTCACCCTGCCGCTAAGCTTCTGGCTTTCCTGACGGTGACATTAGTTTGCACTCCACAATAAAATGAAATCAATTCTAAAAGGGAGTTTAAAATGCAGAGACACCCAAATTAGTTGCAGCGACAGCTACAGTCTTCCTCTTCTGTTTCCTAATCATCGCTGTTTATTGGGCCTTAATAGGAACGCCTGGAATAGGCACAAGATCCTGCAGCTTCCTTTCTGCTGGGCATCGAGACCTCTGTTCATGCCCAGGGTGGGAACACGATAGCTGTGGGGATCCAAAGGGCCCCTCCTCCCTGATGCACAGGGCTGGGACAGGGTCGAGGATCACAGGAATCCTGTACAGCTTTAGGGACTAACTCTAACCAGTGACCCAGTCAGCCAGAAAATGAGAGACAGGAAGGAAGTGGGTTCAAATTGCGAGCTCCGTGCTGCGATATCCTGTCTCGGTACCCACTTGGGTCTGCTCCTTCAGTTACAGGCAAGAGATAAAGGATGCTTGAATGACGGTGTGGGTTCCACGGGTGCCCTAAATTCGTGGAAGATTGAAAAAGCGGGCGCAGAATTAGGGTGATGGCAACCGGAAGGCTGGGCTACAACATTCGGTCTTATCCCACATTAGCGAAAGAAATGTCAAGGAGGAAAGGACACCAGTTAGCGATCCTTGCTCTCAGATGCTGGGCCTGGAAGATGCTGCCCTCAATTCCCATAGGAGAAAAATGGACTTCTGATGGACCCCAGGTTTTCCAAGGCTGGCCAAATCTTCTTCCCCCCTCCGCATCCAACTGCAGAGAGCCTCTAACCATAGCACTGCCCTCCTCCCACCACGCCAGGGAGGCCTGATAGATGGTAGACATGCCCCCCCCACCCCCATCCCCACCTCCACCCCAAGGCTTCTACCTGAGAAAATCTGGAGCTTTGGAAATCATGTTTTCGAAATCTGAAAATCCAAGCTTCCCATCACCATCCATGTCCGCTTCTTCGATGACCTTCTCGCACACCAGGCTGACTTCCTCCTGGGTCAGCTCTTCCTTCGTTAACTTGTTCAGAGTTTGCTCCAGGTCAGATTTGCAGATAAAGTTGTCGGTGTTAAAATCTAGGCAGGCAAAGACAGGAAAGGAAGCGGTTGTCAGGATGTCTCTTCTCTGCCACCATCTTGGCTGGGACTACGGCTCCCACACTGCACCACGGCCAATGGGATATGGAGTCCCCCCCTTTTTTTTTTAGTGCTTCCTATGGGAGATGGGCGGGGACAAATCAAATGAATAATAATAATAATAAATAACAAGCAGACGGGTAGAACTTTTCTACCACGCCAAATATTGATGTTTTTCAAACTCTCAATTAGCTTGATAGATGGGAAAACGTGTATTTATTTATTTCACGTGGCTTGGGTGTCTAAAGTTCAACCAGCCCCACCAACCCCTCATTCCATTTCTCCCTGTTGGAATCTACCAAACAGCTGGAGAAGGTGTGTTTTCCCCTCTCTTCTACCTCTGAAGCTCCATCATGAATCCGCCAGATGTAAAATAGAGTGGTGATTAAAAGGCCGTGGTGAACGTTTGTTTTATCGTGCTTAGCCCAATAAGCAGGATTGCCATCGCCTCTATTTAATTAGAAACCAGCAGAATGATATTTAGCAGGTTGGGTAATGGACAGTAAATCTGTCAGGGCAGATTTATGGGGAAAACGGTCTGGCATCTGACAGGTCTTCCTGCAATAAAGGAAATAAATCAGATCCTTCCTTTTTTAGAAGGCCTCCCGAAATGGTGTGGGGAAAGTTGAAAGCAGATATTAAAAATTAAATTGACACTGAGGGATGCCTTCGCTGATGGAATCTGGGGAGAGGGCAAGTGGTCATAGCGGTGGCTATGGGAGACGATGAAGACAGAAAGGTTCCCATTTGCTCCATAAAGAGGACTGGATGGAGAAGTTCTACCTTCACGGGGTCACCATGATCCAGCAGAGAGACATTTCTCTCCACTGTTGCTGAGAATTTTTAGCTGCTTATCATGAGGATATTAGACAGTGTCCTAACCTGTTATTATTGCACTCCTTACCATAAATCTTAAAGGCATAGATTGCTTTTAGCTCCCGGGGAGCCGTTTCACTAAGTACAGAAAACATGTCAACGAAGTCGTTAAAGCTGAGGCTTCCCTCGGGGTCTTCTGAAAAGGAGTGCACGATTCTCTCCCGGAAGGGATTTTCCTGCAGAAAGATGCAACGGGTTAGCGCCCTTCATTTCTTAACAAAAACAACATAATAGATATCAGGGGTGTACATTTTTCGAGTATGATTCAGAAGACATTATTTAGAGGGCACAGAAGCATGAGTGTATTGAAAGCAGCCGGGTCCTTTTTTAGGCTTCTGGCACGAGTCTGAAAAAAAGATGCGGCTGCTTCAAGAAGCCAATTCAAGGAAGCAAATGTGTCTTTGATGAGACTCCTTAAAGCAGCTGCCTCTTTTTTTCCCCTAATTTGCTCAGAAGCCAGAAAAATGAAGCCATCCCTTTAAAAAGGCACTGGGCTTGGGTCATGCCTTTTCCAAAGCAGTTCTTCTGAATCATTTTTAAACCATGCACAGCCCTCATAAAAATAATTTTAAGAACATATTAAAAGGCAAGAATTTAAACTTGTTTATATTCCTATGACAGTGAGCAGTCTACAGATATTCCAGACCTTCAGCCCTTAGCATTCCTAGCCAATATGACACCATTGTGGTTACAACTCCACATCAGTCTAAAGATCATTTCCACTCCGTGGAAATTTTTTGTACCAACCTCCATTCTTCTCCAGATTTTGTGAATAAACACACAAACACATGTATTAAAGAACAGGGCCTAGAATATATTGCGCAAAGGGAAATTGTGTGCCAAAAATGCAAATACTTGAAAAAAAATCATTACAAAAATGTCCCATTAGAAGGACATGTAAAAAAAAAAGGTGGATAAATTTTCAGGCAGTCTTAAAAAAAAAAAAACTGTGCCAATGGGATGGCATCAACTTAAGTTTGGGCAAATGAGAAGTGGAGTAAAACTTGACAACTTCACAGAGTGTCCCTTAGACAGGAGCAAAGCATGTGAATGGCTTTCTACAGCGAAGTGCAGACATTGTGTCTTCTCCCCCTCAGGCCCAGAGGAGAACATGAGAGGAAGCCAAACGTATTATCTGCACAAAGATATAACATCTCAGGAGTTCAGTCTCTCCCATTTCTGGGTTTCTCCACTGCTACCAATTGGTGTCTCTTACAACAGACTGCATTACCACTGGATCCAGTTACTGTGATGGCCGTTTGCAGACTGATCAATTCAGCACTTTGGAAGCAGGTAATGGCCAAGAATTCCTGCACGTTTCTGCTGGGAAGGCAGACCCCACAGGCCCCAAACCATCTTTGGACCCATTTTATTTAATCCCGGGAGACCCTCTTCCATTTTAATCAAGTGGCAATTTTGAAAATAAAGCCAGCCACCATTTCATCAGGAGGGGACATGGAATTTTTTTCCCAAAGCTTCAAGAGTTGGAGATCTTCAGTTGGGTTAACTTCAGAGGTTGGCTTTCGCAACAGAAAACACTCTGGGAATCTGCCATGAGTTAGTCTTAGTTGCTTCCCAAACATTGTTGGACCAAGAGTTGTTAAAATAGGCAAGGTGCCTTTAATTAGCACTGGAGCAGAATGAACAACCCAAATGGAGCTGGACCAGTCCACCTGGAGCTGTCCAGGGTCCTGTTTCAACTCTGAACTCTCGCACGGCTTCCCGGAGTGGTGGTCAAGCAGAGAGGGAGCTCTTGTCTTCACTAGAATGGCAAGAAGGTCCTGAGGATGAGATCCAGCCTCTCCGTAACATTTGGTGGTTACGGTCCCAACAGTATTTTCCAAACTGCTAAAATAATGGCCTAAGCTGTGCCAATCCCAAAATGAATTTTCAGGGGCATCTTCAGGTTATGGTCAAAACGTCAAGGTGCACTCAAAACTCTGCTATTTTTTACAAGCATTCCTTCGAATACACCGTTATGGCCATCTTTTTTTGATCAGAGCCTGCAGATACACCTGCTTCTTTCCACGTGGAGACGAGTATGGTGACCCCAATAGGAAAAACCAGCTTGATCAAGACCTCCCACCACCATTGTATTCTTTACACTCCATCACAAGGTTGCTCAACCTTGGCAACTTGAAGATGTGTGGACTTCAACTCCCAGAATTCTGGCTGGGGAATTCTGGGAGTTGAAGTCCGCACATCTTCAAGCTGCCAAGGTTGAGAAACATTGCCCCATCGTATGATACTGTCCCTTTTAACTATTTACTGTTCGAATACGTTCTCTCTCTCTCCTTTCTTTAGTTTCATATGGTGCATCTATCTAATCTGCTAGATCATATCTTCAAGATGCTCTTTGGTTCAACATAGGCCCATCTCAGTCCAACTTTGGTTTCTCATCATGGCCAAGCAAATGGCCTCTGGGACATTCACAAGCAGGAGATGGAGACACACCCCACTCCCACCATTGTTCCTCTGCAACAGATGTGCTGCCTCAACCTGCAGGCAGTATTGTGACTTCACTGAGAGGTCTATCTTCCCCAAACGTATCCATTCCCCTTCTAAAGGCATCCGAGTTAATGGCCATCGCTAGGTCTTGGGGAGATGAATTCTACAGGTTAATTATCCACAGAATTTGTTTTCTCTCGTCTCTTTGCTGTATGTATGTGCGCGCACACACACACACACACATAAGATGCCATATCCACTCTGCAAATCAGTACCACAGCAAGACATTTACACACACCCCTTTACTTTCACACACGCACCCCCACACACACCAGTCGATGCAATGCTGATATCACTTCTGTATCAGCTTACCTTACCTCACCCCAAAGGCAAAAGATCATATTGTTCCCCCCAAATACACACACACACACACACGTTTTCTAGAATACATTAGCATTGACATTGATTCTTCTGCTTTTTAGGTCAACTCAATCCAAGAATTTACATTCCGGTCTCCTGTTCCCTGTTGTTGAACCCTCTGTGAATATATGAAGTTACAGGGCTATAGATATGGTGTAAACTAATCCCCCTTAGGGGTGAGAACAGGTCAAAGTCGCTAAGCAGCATGGCTGGATAGAAAGTACTAGACGTGGCCAAGGGTTACCTTGCGCAAGTGTGGCCAGTATGGAGGGGAAGGGAGAAAGTGAAAAAGGAATATTCCCAAAGCAGAATAGGGTCATAGTCTGAATAGGCTGACGAAAAAGAATTTTCAATTAGCAGAAAACAGACACTCCACTGAAAAACAGATGTGCAACATGCTTGCCGTGCAATAAAAACATCAATTTAGGACAAATGGTTTAGACTAGGGTTCCTCAACCTCAGCGACTCTAAGATGGCTGGACCAACTCCCAGAATTCCACAGCCAGCTTCAATTCTGGGAGTTGAAGTCCACCCATCTTAAAGCTGCTAAGGTTGAGGAACCCTGGTTTAGACTAAATCTATTCGTGCAAATCCTCATGGCCCGTCCCCATCAGAATATGCTCAGCTGCTCTGCAAAGACAGGGAAAGGAAGAATTTGGGCTTGTCAGTAAACCACGAAAACGATAATCCCTAAAGGAAGTTATCCATGCAGATGTTTAAGAGCACATCATTCTTAACCGCTCTCAATGACGAAGTCCTGTCGGAAGAACTTTAAATCTTTAAAACAAGATGCCAGACTTTTACAGCCAGGTTTGGCCTCCCTGACCTCCCACCCCTGAAAGATTTTATGGGCTTGAGCTGGTGGGAAACAGCAAAAAAAAAAAAGGTTACGCCAATCTTGCAATGCAATACCTTTAGCTCCGGCATGTTTTCAATGAGCTGCAGAGGGAGTTTAACATCTGGATTCTTGGTATAATCCATGGGAACCATGTTTGGCGCCAGTTCGTGGTAGCGGCCGTGCAACCTGCAAGCAAACAGAGACACAGCTATGGACCGAGAAGATGGTATGGTAAGATTTTGTAGACCATACAAAATTTTGCAGACCCTTGAGCTGAATTTTGCTCCTTCAGGCCACCCTGTTGAGATCTGGCAGTAAAACTTTGAGAATTGCTGTGATTCTCCAGCAGGTTCAGGTTAATTTAATGCTTGGGCCTCACAACAGTCTTCATGTGAGGCTAACCCTTGGATTCTCCTTTGCAAAACAAAGAGGAAAAAAGGAGGGGACCAAGAACATGAGTGTCCGGCACACACAAGGCACAACTCTGCCACCCTCGTGTGACAGGTCAGACCCCCTGTAGCCTGGAAGGCCAGAAAAAATACCCACATACGCGCACGCACACACTTCAGGGAAATTACTCAGGATGGGACTTGAAATCCAAGAAACAAGAGCAGCATCAGGTTGGAGACAGATCAACTCTCTTGGCGCTGATTATAAGCAACATATTCTGTCAACCTTGTCCAGAAGAGAGTTTAAAGTTTTACCCAGGCCATGAAAGTTCCTTTGACTTTTATTTGCAACGACCATGCAAGGTAGGTAAGGCTGAAAGAGAATGACGGGCCCAGAGTCACCCACGGAGCTTCCGTGGCTGGGCGCCTGGATCCCTGTCCAACCCGTCAACCACCACATCGCTCTGCCTCTTGTGGTTCCATGTCTTGTGCAACCCCAGAGAAGGCCTGAATCAGGAAACCAGGTGACAGATGTGGTACGAATGCACACAACAGCTTGCCTTGCAAGGAAGCACAATGCCAAACGGACTGATGAGGAATAGAGGCAATGTGGTGGGATGGTGAGTAAGGCGTCGGACTGGCCCTGGGAAAACCTCAGCCACAGAAGCACCCTGGGGGGCGTTGGGCCAGTCGCCCTTTCTCAGCTCATCTGACCTCACAGGGTGGTTGCTGCAGGTGGCATACGTGGGAGGAAGTGCTAGGTTTGCCACCTCAAACAAGAGGCAACACGTAAATCTAAAAAACTGCAAGGAGACTGCGGTGGGAGGCCATCCTCCAGAGAAAGAGTCAAAAGGCCATTGGGGATAGCCAAGCCGAGGGACGCGGCCCTTGCCGGCTCCCTTCTGGACAGAGCCACAAACCAGGGTGTGAAACAGGCACGGCTGCTGCCTTTCCGGGAAGGTGAATGGAGCAAGGGGTGAAGTTTCGACCAGAAAGCAGAAAGAAGAGGTGTTTATTTCCTCCTCCCAGCCCTTCCTGCTTGCAATGCGCTGGTGGGTGCCGCTCGACTGACCGCGCATGCAGTGAACCAGAAGGCACATCCCTTGGGTTCCTGCCAAGCCCTCTGGCAGCTCAACAGCAGCAATGCCTGGACATTGTTTGCTCTGGCCACTTTTCCTTGCAGAAACGCCACTGGGCACAGGGTTCGTAAGGCTCGCTAAGCCAGACAAGCTTGCCAGAACGTGCCAAGTTGCATTTGTACCCCATGTTCTAAGCCCCAATTGGAACAAGTCACATTAGGGCTTTGGGCAAGGTGTGGAGTCTCTTGGACGGGGTTCACACTGAACAGGGTCAGGTATGGAGCTGCACAACCTCTAAGCTTGATCAGGGTCAGAGAGGGGCTCCATAACGTCAAGATGGCGGCCACAACCATGCGACCGAAGCCCCACCCTCTTTTTACATGTGCAACAACTTACATGCTTCATTTTGGGCACAGCTACGAGCAAAGGTTTACCAAAGTTGGCGGGGGGCAGCTGGAGGGCACCCTCCTGGATCAAAGTTCCTCCACCCCCCAAAACACATCCTTGGGGGAAGAAACTTACACTCTCTTGGGTTTCACGGCCTGATTCCCACCCACAGCTGCCAAGCTCAATGGTCTCCTTTCAGCAAGCAGGGAAGGAAAAGCAAATGTTGGCTCCTTGATGAGTCCAAGCCAAGTGGCCATTAGCAAGCCCGAGAAATACTAAACGTCTTCCACAACAGAAAGACTGAAAAGCTTGCAAGACATGTCTCCAAGAATGCAGCTGGGGGGGGGGGGCTACCGAAGCCCAGAAAGAGAAGGTCACACATTGTCTCACCCATCAAGGCTCAAGTTCATGTTTGCTGACCACCTCTGGAAAGTCTGCTTTTTCTCTCCATCCCTGCCAGGACTCTGGGGACACCACTAATGAAATACTGGATCCCATTAGTTCTCCCTTTGGGTCCTAGAGGGGAGCATGAATCATTCCACCCCCTTACGGTTTCCTGCAAATTAGCCTTGAAACAAGACAGGCCGGATGATGATTTCCATGATGACAATGGCCTGGGGGAGGCCTTCAGGTTTCTCAGGTGGTGTGAAGGGCTTTGGGGAAGAGGAGGGGGCGACAGAATCACAAGGGGGGCTTTGAGTTTCTGAGGAAGGGGCAGAATAAAAAAAGGGAGTTGGGGAGAATCCTTCTCAGGTTATCTCAAAGCTACCAACAATTTGGAGGTCCAAAAACTGGTCCTGGAGATGGCTGGAGAGCCGCAAAGGATGGGAACGTACCACCCAAGGGGGCACTGGGTCAGGGGAAAAAGAGGAGGGACGCTTAGATAACTGTTACTGTCATGGGTGGGCAATGTAATGGTTAGGGATGATGATGATGATGATGATGATGATGATGAAGAAGATGGCTGAAAAGCAGTGACATAAAGCTGCCTTAAGCCCATTTTCTTTTGTTCTTCCTGCTAAAAAAAATGGTGGGACATCACAGCACCTCATCTGGGAAATTTCTACCAAATTTCCGCTGTGGATCTTGAAGGGGAGGGTGGCAGGGACTCACAAAAGGGGGTCTGGAGGTCACCTACAGCTCAGGGCTTTGGATTATCCTCTGTTAAGCATTCTCCTACAGAGACTCCCCCTTGTTCTACACACACATAGACATTGGCTGGGCTCGCACAACACATTAGGCGAGGCTAAAATACAGTAGGGTCAAGGTGTCCGCAAGATACGATCGAAAAGGTCAAGAGGGCGGCTGTGATGGGGCAATCAAAGCTCTGCTTTATTGTTGTGTCATGGATGGTGCTTCGACCGCCCTGTTGTGGCTGTCATCTTGATTTTTGGACCACCCCCTTTGGCACTCCCCCCGGGGTAAACTCACTGGGCATGGCATCGAATGCAAACACAACTGTTGGGCCAGGCGAGCTCAGCTTCCACTTTTCAGGATGTTGCGTGCACTCAATGCGTCCCTTCTCTGTTTGATTCTCTCGGCCAGTCCATGGAGAACCTGAAGCTTGGGCCAACACCGCATCATTTCAGAAGGAGGGGCAGGCCGGTCCTGCGTTTGAGCTACGTACAAATAAGGAATTGCCAAAAAGCAGGGGAGGATGGTTTTCATGTTGATGGGCATCAATGAACTCTTCTGAAAAACCTGGGGAAGCGTTGGCTTGATTCTCCCATTCCACCCTCCGCTGCTCGAGTGACACATTTTGTTCTCCTAAAAGCATCCCCCTTTGAAAGAACTCTAAGTCCTGTAGCCTTGACTGGGCCAGAATAAATTATTATCCTCTTTTATTTTACCTTTCAGGTACATTGAACACGGCAGGACATCTCTGCTAGGGTATAAAAAAAAAAAAGCATCAGATTCCTAAACAGAGCCTACCGTGGACAACAGGTCAGCAAAGCGTTGTCCCATGAATTGAAATAAGTAAGAATGGATTATTAGCTGTGAGCTGAGATATGGTTTTTGAGGAGTATTGAGGATAATGGTCATCTCGGCAGAAACGCGGGGAGTAGTTTTGGTTCATTAAGACCGGGGATTGTAGTTTTCAACCAAGTCAGAACACCCAAAAATAGCTTCGCTACAGGGAGCAGCCTAATTTTTGCAGATGAATTGTAATTTGTGAATACCAGTCCTACATGGTATTTACCAGAGGCATAAATACGATAGAAAGTACGGTAGGTTGAAAAATCACCGACAGTTTCTTGGACTGAAATGGGAATTGTGGTAGATGCCATTTCTTTTCCTTTTCAGTATGAAAATGCACTTTAACTTGTACAGATTCATGTTCAGAACTGGCAGCCCTTTTTAAAAAAAAAAAACTGGGTGTGTAAGGGAAGCAAAAGCAAATAAATACAGAAGCTGATGTATCACTGAGGGGGAAAGTCACAAAAATAACAGTTGGGGAAATTGCGAAATAAAGAAAGTAACTGAGTGTCAAGCAGCGGATCTCGTCTCATTGGAAAAACGTTGGTCTACGCAACAGATATGGCTCAGCAGCCTCGGCGTTTGGCCCGGAAAATCCCATGTAGAGAATCTGCTCCCTTCCTCAAATCCTGCCTCTTTCCCTAGCAGGCAACAACCGGGGTAAGATAAGCCAGCGTTTGAATAAATGACCTATCTAAATTGGGTTGAAGGACAGTCAAGAAAGTGTGCATAAGGCACAGCGGTTTGTTCCAGCTGAAATCATAGGAATGGAAAAAAATGGGATTGTTGTGACATGAGTTGCCTTGTTTTTATGAATGGGCTTGGCCAAGGGGGGTTCCTGATGCTGCCAACAAGTCAGGGGTGTGAATTTCTCAGAGAAGAGACACACGAGAGCTCAGAAGCAGCACCCTTTCATTTGCTGTTTACATCTGGAAGAGTCACCTGTGCCCTTTCCATTCAAGATATATAAGCTTCTCTAATTCCTTCCCCCAGGAATGACTTGAGCTACATCTGGTCCTTCCTGGACAGACCAGAAGAGTAGAACAAGGTGGATATTCTGCTTACCGAAGGATCTCCTTTCGTGTGAAGAAGGTGCAATCCTGTATGAGAACAGAAAGAAAAAGAAAAATGAATTTTCCCATTGTAGAGGACCTGAAGAGGAGAAGATGTCTTCTTTTTCTGCAGAGGAGAAGACCTCTTCTTTTTCTGCAGCGGAGAGGACCTCTTTTTCTGCAGAGGAGAAGACCTCTTCTTTTTCTGCAGAGGAGAAGACCTCTTCTTATTCTGCAGAGGAGCTCTTCTTTTTCTGACCATCTTGATTCAGTGTTAGAAGAAATTGGGGTCCTCTCTTCCCAAATACAGACAACACACTTTAAACTGATGGAGGAAGATCAAAGACCTGTTCATGACTGGAGGCTTCCTAGCTGTGTGTCAGCCACCCCTTGGCCAGATTGGCCCTCAGGACTCAGACACCGTTGCCACCTCCAGAGAACCAGGCCTGGATCAAAGTGTTAAGTATCTTTTCCCTAAAGTATAACCAGCTGGGTATAGACATGGGAAATCAGAGGCAAATTCTGTCCTTCGCCTTAAAGACTATTAATTTGCAGCCTTTTTTTTAACTCTGTGGGTTAGCCTTATAAAAAGTCTGCCCTGCTGTAGAATTTTAAATAATTTAAATATTTAAAGGCTGGAGTAATGCATATCTGTGAGCTGTGTATACAAAGATAAAGAGACAGACAGAAACACACACATGCATATCGCACACATACACATACATTCATTCATTCTTGGGCACCGGAAACCAAACTGTATTAGCTTCAGGCAAGGTTCCACAAATGGGATATCATCACCAAAAAAACCCTCATTAGGCTGTCATCTGTCTTATACGGGATAGTGACAATTCCAGTCTCCGTGGGCAGCTGGTTTCGGAGCGGATCTCCCTAATACGTGTCGTTCTGCATTGAACTACAATTCCCATCCCTGTCTGGTGGCCTCTGTAACCCAGCCCCTCTGGCAGGAACCTAGGTGAGAAAAGCTGTGGTGACTGCATGCTAGCCCTTTAAAAAAAATTGCAGAGTTAGTATTAGGGATAGTAGCCGTAGGCTACTACTTAGCCCAGATATTCCAGATTGTGAAAAGGTTTCAAAGTCTTCTCGAGCATCAATTATTAAGCCCGCTCCCTTCCCCACCTACGAAGTGGCGGATGGGTGCAACTCTCCCTCCAGGGTATATTGGGTGGCCGAATAAGGTTACAGGGACACGAGAGGATGGTTTCTCAAAGATCCCCCGTTGTTGGGGTTGGCACAAAGCGAAAGGGAGACTTATTCCCACATTCCTCCCTGAATGTGCAAACTCCTTACTTTGGGGTGGCACATTCAGGGAGATGGCCCTTGGCGAAAGGCGGGCGCAGGTCACAAAGAGAAGTGGGTGAGGCCCCCCAGCAGCTTTTCCTCGTGTAACTATATCAGCCTGGGTCGTCAGCCAAGGTTGTTACTTAACAAGAAAGCTAAGTCTGGGGCCGGGCAACGGAAGGTAATCCAAAGAGAAAAACCCAGCTCTCTCGCCCAGCGTCCGGTTTCCAGGAACCATTAGCTGAATGCCTCCGAGCGTTCCTCAGCCAAACATGACGGAGAGCGCCGTATCCAGCCACCTGCACTGTCCCCGCACGTGGATGCTCTACTTTTAGCCCCTTTCGCCTTGGGAAAGTATTAAACCGCCCAATTATTGTAGGCTAATGGCTTTGGATCGACCTATTCTACGGGAAATGGCCTCGCTCTTTCGTTTGCTCTCAAGCCAGCTCGGCTCTGAGCAAGATCATGACCGTTATCGAAAGAGAGGAATAAGGCAAAAGTTGGCAGAAGGGCAGAAACGCTTCCTCAAAATTAAAACTAGCCCCATTTCTTCCAATTTGCAAATGCCTCTGCTCAGCCTTTCCCCGAGTAAGCTAACGCTTTTTTTGGGGGGGGGAGAAGAGGGTCTTCACTTGGTATAGGTCTGCTGGAAAGGCCAAATAGGAGGCTTAAAAAGTGAATTACCCACTAAGAATTGATAGCTCAGGGAAGCAGAATGGATGCTTCTGGAAACTCCTGCTTCTCTGCAGAAGAGTTCCTTCAAAGACCCATTTGTTTTTCAGCCATGAGAATCTATTCCCTCCTTCTTTCCACTCGATCAAAATATCCATTAAGTAAGATCCATCTTTGATTCTTACATGGCCCCTTTTATTTCTTTATCTATCGTTGTGTAAAGTTTCACTGAGTCTAGCACAGTGCCCTTTATAATAAAGTAACTTCTGATGAGATCATGCAGGTTAAGGGCCATATATCTAAGACAATTCTACAGCCCTTCTTGTGTCACTGAATTTGCAAAGATAAAGGGCTATGCTTGGGGTTTTGATAGACTGAAGGTTTAGCTTGTGGGTTTCTCCCTCTTTCATAATGACCGTGCACACAACATACTTCCCATGGTTATCAAATTAAATTATTTTCTGGCTTAAAATAAAAACAGTGTATGAGTGGAAGGTATCTGATGAGTCATCTAGTCTGACCCTCCTGGATTAGATTTGCTCTAGAAGATTCACATAGTGCCCTAAACCAAGTAAAAGGGTGAGTTTGCAAATAAGTCACCAGTTAACTTCACCAAGGCTAATACAAATCAACCGTGCCAAGTTGTACAAATGCTCACTAGATCTTTACCTGAGTTGGTTAAGGGTATCGTGAGAATGCATCAAAGTTAAGAAATCTGAAGCCTCCTTTCTACAGTCAAGAGCTGCAATTAAATGTGACAGCGCAGAGTTGCTTGCTCACTAGCCCTAGCCTGGATTATGGGAACTGGGCTCCAAAACCTCTGGAGGGTACCAACTCCCTTTAAAAAATCCATGTCATTGCAACTCTTCCCTAAATTTACCCTTAGCTGTGGAGGCTGGTTTGCTTTAAAACAGTGAGTTTTAACATCGGGATTGAATTCTCCAAGTGGCACTGATGTTTTTCACCCTTTTTCTGAACCTTTGAGATGGAACAGAATCCGCACCAACTTCTCCTCTCTTAAAAAGCCTTCGAACGCTACTGGGCGAAAGGAAGACAGGGAAGGCAATTATGCAGAAGTTTGCCATGGCAACGGCCCTTTCTATTTCTTTATTTTCCTGCCTGGAACAGGAGAACTCGATCACCCAATAAACAGAACCTCAGATGGATCCCCCCAGGCCATCTCACCCCATTTAATTTCGTCTTTGGGTTGAAAAAGAGGCTCCTGTTTATCGTTGGGCTGTGGGGCAGATGGTGGGCGAGGAGATGCTCCACCGGACCTCGGATGATGGGAGTGGACAGACGCTGAGACTTGGGTGCTCAGCAAAGGAGGACCCGGGGAGCACTGATGCTCAGGAGGGCCAATCTAGCAGGATTATTCAGTTGAGGCACGGGCACAATGATCCTGCAGGTTGGCGCATCGTTGTGAGAAATGGCATTCTGGGGCAAGGAAACCCATCGCCCTGGCGTGTGGGCACCAAAGTTTCCCTGTCCCAGGCGGGGAGGGCTTTATGGCAGGACTACAAAGCTCGGGAGTCATTCTGGGCACTCCTAAGATTGCTTACACCAGCCGTCTCTCCCTCATGGCACTGCTGGATTATCAGACGTGGGCAAAGGACGCACAGCCCCCCCAATCCATCTAATGATCCAAACCCCACTGCAGGACTGAGAAGCAACAGGATTTCCCGGTTTGCCCCCCAGCACCCACTCTTTGTAGGTAAACTACCCCTGAATATGGAAGTTCCACCAGCAGCCAAAAAATGTCCCTCTGAGAATGCAATAATATACCTGCCCTCCATCTTTTTTGTAAGAAGCACAGGAAAGGGAATTGGATTTAGTCAAAAATGGGAAGTGCGCAATATCTCAGAGCTGAAAGTCCACAATGGCAAGGCAAACAGTGATTCCCCCCACCTCCATGGATTCCCCCCACCCCAAAAAATGAGCTTGGGAAGGGTCTTGCTGTCTAGCCAGCGTTCTGGGTTGGGCTGTTACATATTCCTGGTGTGTAAGGGCCACTGTTATCAATGGCACCACCCTTCAAAGTTATGCTCGTGAAAACATCAGAATCCCATCTTGGGTTAGATTTTCATGAAACGAGAGTTTGCCACAATCTTTTCTGAAAAGCGGCAGAAACGGCCCAGAATCTTCCATTTCTGTCCCTTACGGAAGGACCCCCTTTCTTTCTTGGAAAGGGGATCTAGCCTCCAATTTCTTTTCGGGTGAAAGGTAAGAGGCGATAAATCAAGGGTGGGGGCGGCACCCTTCTTGCACTCCTGAAATGGGTCTGGGCTGAAATCTGGACACCTCCCCAAACCGCCAGCTGTTGCAAACAACCTCATTGCGCACCCAAGGGAGCGTCGCCTGAGCCAAGCCAAGTCTCCCTGTGGGTCTCTGACAGAGCTGGCCAAAGTCTTCCTTCTTCACCACACCTTTCTTCGAAAGCCCCCGGGATTCGACCCAACGGACCTTCGGCTTTCAAAGGCAGAAAGCCTCTGCCCCAACCGGTTCTCTCTCGCTATCCTGGGAAAACTGCCTCGAAGCACAGCGTGACCCCCAGGCCAGAACGAAGGAGGCGCCCCATTCCAGGGGAGCCTCGCAGGAAAAGCATCCATGCGCAGAGAAGGCTGGTTTTCTTTGCCACCCCAAGAAAGAGACGCCGTCTGGGATTCTGTGCCCAGGATACCAACCAGCCTTCGTCCGCGTCTGCCTAAGCCCAACGAAAGCACGCATCCTGCCTCCCCTCGACCCCAAGCATCACCCATGCCCACCAAAGCCAGCCGAGCTCACCTGATAGGCATCTAGTTGTTCATCTGTAAAGATCGTCTGCTTGTTCCCCATTTTAGAAGGAGGCTCCTTCCTGCGTGCCAATGCATCCCATTCCGAGGTCTAGGGGCTCTCTGTCCAGCTGGCATTTAGACCACGCACACAACCCGGCCGGATCAAGGAAAAATCTCGCCCCTGCATCAGAAGATGTGCAGCCACCGTTTCTGCCAGACCAAAGGGAGAAGGGTTAAAATGAAGGGTCCCACGGCAAGAAAGGGGTTAAAATCCCACTTGAATCTCACACTCAGAGAAGGCTCTTTTCGCTGCCCGGTTTGTCCCTGGGGGGCAACGGGCGGGCTTTGCTGGAGAGAGGAAATCTGACGAGACGCCACCACGGTCTGGAGAAACCATTTCGGCTGCCTGGATCTTGAACACAGAGAGGGAAATCTAAGATGATCTGCTTCTTGCTCAGCGTGCCGTGGGGGGTTCTAGCCGCACGGTGGCAGCGTTTTATTTGACTGTAGGAGCAGGCGGATAAATACGCTGGTGCGTCTGTTACGAACAGCTCTGTTTTATCTGGCCACTGACCAAACCAAATGCCATCTATCTACATTATAAATAATCTGAGCCAAGGATGCTGCGGGAGGGACCGTGGTGGAAAACCTGAATCCCCGAGGCGCATCCATTCTGGGAATTGATTTTGTCTAACCTCTGGATCCGTGAATGAACCGAACCCACAGGCTCCCTCAGAACAAGTCGTTAAAAATTAACTAGCCAAGCTTAGCCTGATGTTCAAATCCAGGTGCTGAGTCCTCCTCTGAGCTGGGAAGTCTGTGTGTGAACACACCAAAGGAGTTCAGTTGTAACCCAGGGTTTGGGAGCAGCAAAGCAGAGATTTCCATTCGTTTGTGCTTGGATTTCAGATGCAAGAATGGCACAAGAGCACATTTGTGCTGGAGAAAATTCCCATCTCTCCATCGAATTACATTCCGGCCTATCCAGGGTGATGATTGCCCTGTGGCGTATAAAGTGAGGTGTCTTCCCTTGCTCCTCTTGTTAGAATAAGGAAATGGCCAAATCTGAATCAAGCATACATAGATTCCTGAGACTTTAAGGTGTCTGAATGCGTTATTAACACTTCCACACAAACTTTAAAAAAAAAATTCAACAGGCAACCCCTCAAGAGAAATTCGTATCACCTTAAATACGAGACTAACGCTTTTATGAAATGTTACAGATGGAATCCCCTGCCCTTTAATGCATAGCCAATTATTCTCCATCAAGGAAGCTATGGCTTGAGTTGGACGTAAGCGGGGGGCGTGGGAACATCTCAGTGCCCAAGCAGAACAGCAGTCTGGAACAACTCAGTTTAAGTTGCTGTCTAAAATATATGGAGGGCACCCGGTTGGGGAAAATGGCTATAGACCTGCCACATTCCCAAACAGAAGGAGTTGCAAGGATATTTTATTCTGTGGAGTCCTTGGGGTTCTCTGAGCTTGGTTCTTTATTCAGTGCACTGAAGATGTTACCTAGCCAGGTAATGAAACGTTTGCAAGAAAAGAACCAAGCTCAGAGAACCCCAAGGACTCCACAGTTCAACTCTGAGCTACACATATTCACCTCTATTGATATTTTATTCTATTTTTACTGTAGTTTATATTGTTTTATTGTATTTTAATATTTATTGCTGTTTTATTGTGAAGCGCCCAGAGTCACTTTTTGTGAGATGGGTGGTATCTAAATTTGAAATATGAATGAATGAATGAATGTCATTACCTGTTGCCCCTGCATCAGAGCAGTGGGTTCCATAGATGTTCTGTATGCTAGTCTTTGTCTGTGATAAAGGTTTGACTGATCGATTGATCGTAGAAGTTCTGATCGGCCTTTTCATGCAAAAGGAATTGACAACTGCTCTTGTAAATGTGTTTAGCAGGACCCAGAAGTCATGCTGCTGGTATATTGTGTTTTTAGAAGCCAATTTGGGTTAGTTAGCTGTACTTTTTAATCCTTGATCTCCACCCAGGGTCACATTTGTGAGATGGGCAGCCTCATGAATGAATTTAAGTCAGTGTTTCTCAACTTTGGCAGCTTTAATCTATGTGGACTTCAACTCCCAGAATTCTCCAGCCAGCATGGCTGGCTGGGGAATTCTGGGAGTTGAAGTCCACACAGCTTACAGTGGCCAAAGTTGAGAGACGCTGATTTAAGTAAATAAATAAATCAACATTTATGTTTTGCTCTAGGCCTACTCAGTGCTTTTAATTGTATCTGAATTTTAGAGTTAGAAACTAGGAGTCTAAAGGCAAGATTTCTAAGCAGCTGTTATAAAACAGCCCTCAGGGGTCTGTTTGGGTCCCCCCCCACTTTAGTTAAATTTTAGGAAGGCAATGGACACACCGCTTAGGAATTCAGCCATGTGGGCTGCCTTTAGCCGGTTGGGAGATAATATGCTTTCATTTCAAAAACCAATTCTACATTTTTAATTGGTGGGTTTTTAATTTCTGCGGAAGCATGAAACGGTTTCTCTCCACTGTGCCTTTGTTGTAAACCACGCTAAGTCTGGTGCTAGGCCAGCCTGCCATTTTTGGTGATGAAAAAAAACCCTAAGTATTCTAACACATTTGCAACATCCTTTGATTTTTCTATCATGGATAATGGCTCCATACAGGATTTTTATTCAGTGCATTGATTAATCAAAACAATTCTTTGGTCTATTAAATATTTAAAGGTTTAATCAATTTTTGTTTGTTTAATAATATGGATAATGGCTGTCCTGAATTGCACGCACACACATATATAATACATGAGCTCAAATTTACGCAATGAGGCTCTGCAGCTATTCACCTGCATGTACACCTGGAGAGTATAAATTTATGCATGGTCACGTGGCGAGGTCTCCTCCTTTGCATAGCCCCGCCCCCAGACGCTCGCGGAGCCGCGCGGGCCAATCAGGAAAGGCTCCTCCCCGGGCGCCGCGGAGGCGGGACGGGGCGTAGGCCTCCGCGGCTCCCACCAATCTGCCGCCAGCCCGGGGTAGTCCGCGGGCGCTGATTGGCCGGCGCATCCCAGCGCGGCGCCGGCAAGGAGGCCGCGGCCGATTCCTTTCCCCTCAGAGCAGCGGCGTGAGCGTCAGGCCGGGCAGGCGAGGAGGTGGAGGTACTGCCGCTCCTGCTCCCTTCGCTATGGCTTCGTCTTCCTGGGCTCCGAAGGTGAGGCGGGCCCTGAGGTGACCTTGGCTTCTCCCTCAGAGGGACTCTTCGCGGCCGGGGGGGAATCCCCTTGGAAAGTCTCGCGAGCCTTTGACCGCTCCTCCCTTCCCGGGCGGGTAGGACATTCCGTGGCTCCCGCTCGGCCGCCCTTTGAAGGGGACGCCCTTGGAGCCTACCGGGCTCCCGAATCACAACTCCCGGCAGGCCTTTCCCTGGGGCCGCGCGGGGGTTGCTGGGACTTGTAGTTCAGCAGCGGCTCGAGTCAAGCGCGAGTCTCCGGCCCTTCCGGTGGAGCTGAATTACCTCTCCCAGCAGCCCCCGCGGCAGGGCCGAGAGGTCGCTGGAAGTTGTAGGCCAGCACACCTGCAGCCAGGTGGCAGCCGCTGCCCTTCCCTTCGCCCTGCTGGAATTCTGGCTTGAATCCTCGCCCCTTATTTCTGCCGCTGCCTTTGCTGGCTGCATCCTCACAACAACCCCGTGGGGTAGGTCAGGAGGCAGGGCTGGCTTGCAGGATCCCCCCCTCCGCCTGCACTGGGGTTGAGCGGTGGGCTTGAGCCCACTCTTTTGGGAAAGCGTTCCTGATATTTCCAGGCGTATCATTCTCTGGCAGTTATTATTATTATTATATATATATTTATCCCGACTTTTATTTATGTATGTGTATATGTATACACACACATAAACAAATAAAAGTATATATATATTATATTTATATTAAATCTGTTGGTATAAGTTATATTTTTACCACATCTATTTTATATATATCACTCATAGATAACTAATATTATTACCATTTTCAATTTACGGTGATCACCTGGTAAAATGCATGACAGGCCACCGATTCTTGGAAGGTTTAGGAGGTTTTGGGACATGCCAGCTGGATTTAGCTAGTGTAACAAGCAGCAACGGTTTAAACTTGTGTGTACGTATTTCCCATCTCTCTCGTTTAAAAAAAAATATATTATTTGTTTATTAAATTTGTATGCCTCCCAACGACTCTGGGAGGCTCACGAGTAAAATCCTTAAAAAAAGAATACAATCGGAAACAAAAATAAGGAACGAAGAGAGTCAGTTGACAACAACCAGGCTGGAACAGAAGGAAGAATCCAAGGGGGCTCCCCTCACCCTTGCTAAAGGCCTGGGAGAAGAACCAGGTCTTCAAATTCCTCTGAAACTCGAGTACTTGGAAGAGAAAAAAGATCTTCCAATGTCTTCTAGGGCAGTGTTCCTCAAGCTTGGCAGCTTGAAGAGGTGTGGACTTCAACTCCCAGAATTCCCCAGCCAGTGTGCCAAGCTTGAGGAACACTGTTCTAGGATGGGATGTACGTACCTTGTGTCTGGGTCCTGGCAGGGTTGCTGGGGTTCCATGTATGCATCCTTGACTTATTTCTCTGCTCTTTCTGATAGCCCAGAGGAGGTTAACAGCACTCTTACCCTTGTAATGGCGCTGCAAGGGTGGGCAGAGCTAAGAGCCAGGCAGGTGATGCCTGTCTTGGTGTATTTTCACTTTCTGGCATGTTCTGAAAAAGTGGTTTCTGTAGGAACATCTTGACAGCTTTCATTGGTACCAAATTCCTATTTGGTGAGTACACGAAGATTTGTTCCTAAAAATGATGTGGAACTCCCATCCGCTTTGCTTCTTTCTGCTTGATATTGCCCCTACTAGGAAGAAAAAAAAATAATATTGCAAGGCTGTTTCTGATAACAATGAAAAGCTGCAGGGCAAGGGCAGAATTCCATGCAGGTGAGTGAAAGGGTGCATACAGGAGAGAACAGTACCTCTGGCCTCCTCTTAGTTTGCTTGATTTTCAGGCTAACTGCAAACCCCGCTGCTTGGTTCTGCTTCTGAGCTGATTTGTTGAGCAGAAGGCAGAATTGATCTGAGCTTGATTTTCAAATTTTGCTGATCTGCTAAAGAGGCCAGTGTCCTATAATTTCCTACTCTCCATGGAAGAGTGGGGGTAACGCTAAAGGATTGCAGTGTAAATCAAAAATCTGGGAAGCATCTGCAAATAAGGTAAGAAGGTTTAAGCTCTTGGGGGAAGCACTGTGCTCACCAGAAACAGTTAACACTTGAATTGTGCTGAGTTAGTAGTGGTATCGGCTGTTCTTGCTCACCAGGATTAAATGTGACAAGACACATTTAATCCTGGTCTTCACAGCCAGGCCGTTTCTACTTTGCTGAGGGACAGAGTTCTAATCAGAGCTTTCCATGGTGTGATCAATCATATAACAAGGGTTCCTTTGATTATTTAAGCCTCTCACTTGCTTTAGGATGATCATCACTGTTTTTAAGATTTGCAAGGAGCATTTTGGATATGTTATTGTGTTCTTTCATGATTAAGTAACTGCCAGTTTCCTGAGCTAAAGCTCCATGGTGGGATCGTGTTGTTCAGGAAGAGGAAGAGGTTTGCTGCTTCAGATCACTGAGACATTGTTGCCCACGGTCACCACAAGCAAAAACAGATCCAGAAACCCACAAATACCTTCCACAGGGAAGCACAAACATTATCTAACAAGACCTTTTATGTGGGGCTCTTTCAAGCACCATCAAAGCTACTTTTTAAACTCTGCATTTGAGAAAGCTGGATGCAGTTCTTCTGGTGCAAAGAATAAGCACAGTTCTTACCCATATGTAAATCTGCCTTCCTGCTCCTTTGCTCAGGGACTGTAGTTCAGTAGACGCATAGCACGTACGTGCACAGCAATAAACAAGATTGAATGCTAGCTGTACATAGTTGCTTTAGAATGCAGCGCTGATTTAGTATAGCAGATACTTTCTCTTACTCTGGTTGCTAAAATTAACCATATTCTTATTTTCATTGCTATAGGTCTTTCGTTTACTTGGGGGGTTCAAAACTCAAAAACAGGTGACCAGAAATTTTGCTAGTACTGTGAGTATACGAGTGTGATTTTTCCCCCCTTTTTTAAGATACTTCTCAAGAGAGTTGTAGAATATCAAAATAAGATCAATGTTGTATCAATTAACTTCTCCTTTGTTAATGGTGAACTTTAAATTGGTACCAAGTATGGTATGTTTAATTTGAGTGTCAAGATCCATGCAGTTACACACTAGGAGAGACATTTAAAGATTTAGATATCTGGGTTTTGTTTTGTTTTTTATCTCGACTCTCTAGAAAAAAAAATCTGAGAATGTTTCTGTATAAATTAATTTGTATTTAAGTGCTTAAATTATCCAGCTGAAAGGTGGAAAACCTGAACAGGAGAAGTAAGCTGAGGACCTTCTGGGCCGTTTTTTAATATTTCCTACGGGCAGTAAGGGGGGAGGGATTGAGGACTCCACCTCTAGTAATTCCTTTGCTTTTTTTTACCCTATTTTTCTGTCCACCCACACTCCCAACATTACTCATTGATGATTCATGGCATTCATGCTTTTCTCTACATAATTAGTATTTTACAGATCTTTGAATCTGTAATCAAGTTACCGCTTTATATTATTTTTGGATTTGCTGCATATATAGGGTTGGTGCATGAGTGATTTAAAAAACTGGCAGAATCAAAATCTAGAAACCTATTTAAAAAGAGTCTGAGGTTGCTTTCAGTAACAGATACTCAGTTTTATTTTCCCCTCTTCTGTTAGTTTCGTTCACACTGTAAGATAACATTTTAAAGCGGTGTATTTCAAACTTGGCAACTTTACGATGTGTGGACTTCAGCTCCCAGAATTCCCCAGCCAGCATGGCTGGCTGGGGAATTCTGGGAGTTGAAGTCCACACATCGTAAAGTTGCCAAGTTTGAAAAACACTGCTTTAAAGCATCTTGGTTATATACCTTCTGGAGGGCGGAAGGAAGAGAGATTAGTATCATTTCCTGCGTCACGCAGAAAGCGTGTGGAAGAATTCTGCTGCTTAATGTGGTAAGTGCTAGGCACATGCAAAGTGTTTCAAGCATGAAATTGTCAAAGTGTCATGTTTGAAAACAAAACCTTCTGTTTCAAGCCCAAAATGCTTCCAGAACACTTGAAACAATCCAGATCATATTTAAGACAGCAATTTTGCATTCAGAATTGGGCACTCTGCAAAATGCTGTGCTTCAGAAATGAAACATTTTGCACACTGCATGTAACGGCCAAGCAGGGTCAGCTTTTAGGTAATGTGGGGAAATAGGCATTTGCTCTGTGTGGTTCTTTTACCCTCAAAGCAGTGGATCTGAATGGCTAGCATGAACAGATTTGTACTCTAAGCGTGTCACAAAGCTTGCTAAGTTTTCTTGGTAATCAGGCCAGTCTTTTCACTTCATCATTTACAGTAGGAGTGGGCAACTCGAGAAAGCAAACTCTTTCACATCATAATCTGAACCATTTTCACACTGCAAAGATGATGTCTGAATTCTGTATCCATAGAAAGCTAGCACGTCAGGGAAACCCAAGAAGCTAAAAGGGATATTATCATCCCATCGCAGCTTTGGCAGAATAAAAATGCAGAGAAATCACATGGCATCAAAATAACCTGGAGGTTTCTTTGAAACCATCTTTAATAATAACATCTGGTGGTTGAGGGTTTTTTTTTCTTTTCTTTCTTCTTTACCTCTAGTCTCAGACAGTAACGTTGATCCCAGGAGATGGCATTGGACCTGAAATATCTGCTGCTGTGGTGGAGATTTTTGAAGCTGCTAAGGTAAACCTCACCACGAATGGTTTCATTCCTTATGAACAATGATGGCGTTATCCTTTTATAGCAGTCTCCTGCTCGATGCTCTGGAGATGTGTTAAAAAGTGCAACATTCTGAGGACAGCCGCGAGGGGTGGGTGATTTGGGAGAGAGCTAAAGGGGAGATTTTGAACAGCAGTAACCTGAAGAAGGATCAGTGTGTCTGGGGAGAACTCTTATTAATGGGGAGCAGTGGCATTTGAAGCGATAGATGCCATCACACTTGGAGTCATAACCTGCACATTGTGATTTAACGCCATGATCTTTGTTCAGAGCTTTGGCTGTTTGTGTGATCTCATCCCACATTTGGTGTATGCAGTAGTCATGGTGAGCTGAGCTGTAACTGCAACAGTAATAAAATGTGTTCCCTGCATGGCTGATGCATGTTTTTAGTGCTCTCTGCTCTGGGTTGTGGTTTTGGCATTTGAAGAAACGTGAATTTTGGTTCTCTGCTTTCTCCACCCTTGTAGGTAAAGGCTAGATCCATATTTCCAAGAAAAACGAGTAATAACATGAGTTGTTATGTGATACAATGCCATAATTGAGATTAGACAGTGCACCAAGACATAGTAACCGCTGATGTAAACAAAGCATTCCAACATTATAGTTGCATCAGACTTCAGAGCAGTATAAATAAATGCAGATCTCTGCTTCTCCCTTCTGCATTGCTTGCAGATTTACTGCATTTATGCTACTCCTTTTTCCCTTAGGGAGGTCACTATGGAGTTCAGACAGTGCCTCTACTACCAGTAATTCTTGCCTCTAAATTTAGATGTAGGAGAGAGGGGAAAAGAAGAAAGATGAGGCATTGGTGCAAGGACTTTGTTTTGTTTACATCTCACTCAGCATCCACACGGTCCTTCCAGACCTCCGAGCCAAGCCACATACGCTTCTTGAAAAGAGGGCTGCTACTCCCCGAGGGAGAGCACCTACCAAGCAGAACCCATTTCGATTTAGATAAGGGTCTTAGATAAACCTACTTCAATTTCTCAGAATTCTTGGATTGATTCCAGGGCATTGTGGAGAGGGCAGACAGCTGTTCTGGTCAACGAAAGGCGCTACAGATTTCCTGTGGCTGATAGCAGCAGAGAAATGGGAATTTGTTCCCCACAGTTTGACTTATCAGCTGGGAAAAATGGGCAGAATGGGTTGAGAACCACGGGTTTCCCACATTACGGATGGTCAGAGATTCCAAGGTTTTTGACAAAATCCATTCAGCTGTAGATTGTCTTTCTCCATCTCGGAAGATAATGCCCCCCCGCAAAAAATGTGTTTAGGTCCCTGTTCAGTTTGAAGAACGAATCGTGACTGCGATCCAAGGACCTGGAGGGAAGTGGACGATACCACAAGATGCCAAAGAATCTATGGACAAGAACAAAATAGGATTGAAAGGTACTTCGGATACCTCCGTTGATGGAAAGAGAACAGCCAGGTTTTGCGGCCATTCGGGAAATCAGCCTGTGCTTGAATTCCTCTGTATAAAGTTTTGATATATGCCAGCAAGTTCGCATTACTTGTTTTTTTTAAACCACGTCTCAGTGTGGTCGTAAAGAATATTGTTACTTGGTTCACAGCCAGTTTCTAAATGTTGTGCTGCAAACGAGCAGTTCCCCACCTCTTTTTCAGGCCCTCTGAAAACTCCCATAGCTGCTGGCCACCCATCCATGAACCTACTGCTCCGTAAAACGTTTGACCTTTATGCAAATATCCGCCCTTGCGTGTCCATTGAGGGCTACAAAACCCCGTACACCGACGTCGATATCGTCACCATACGAGAGAACACGGAAGGCGAATACAGTGGCATCGAGCACGTGGTACGTGGATAGAGTGGGCGAAAATCAGATGTTTTCCAGCCACCCCACATCACAGATAACACAGGTGGCTTGAATTTAAGAAAATACTTAAACGAATTAACTTCTAACCACAACTGACCTTTCTTTTATGGTCATGTTTTCTGTAACTCCCCTTTTTTCGCTGCTTGCCTAACCGTTGTGTGTCTTTCAGATTGTTGATGGCGTTGTGCAGAGCATTAAACTCATCACGGAGGATGCAAGCAAACGAATTGCTGACTTTGCCTTCGAATACGCCAGAAACAATCAGAGGAGCAAAGTTACGGCTGTGCATAAAGCTAACATCATGTACGTGGCGATAACGCGGCTCCAGCCCTTCCAGCTCCATTATTCCAGTTTTCAGAATAAAACCCAATTTTCACTAAAAACATTTTGATAACCCATGTGATGCAATTTAATTATGCAACATGCGCCTAAAAACGTCTCTTAAAATAATTAAGCTTGATACTAATAGCTAAATCTGGAGTTCTGAATTGTATTCTTGGGTAACAATCCAGCGTGGAATTAACACAGCAGCTCATATCCTCGTATCTTAATTGGGGCACATAGCGTAACTCTTCATGAGGTGCTGGACTACAAATTCTGTCATAGGCCATGCTGGACCAAGGGGATGCGATACTTAGCCCAATACATCTTTGTCTGTCTGGATATAGTCACCATACCTGTGATTACTATGTAGTGGTCACAAATGTGGGACAGGCAGCTATACAAATTGAATAAATAAACGAATATCCCTGTTTGCATGCCGAGACCTCTAACCTGTGTTGCTCTTTTTAATACGCAGGCGAATGTCTGATGGCCTGTTTCTGAAAAAATGCAGGGAAGCAGCAGAAAACTGTAAAGATATAAAGTTCAACGAAATGTACCTCGACACTGTGTGTCTGAATGTGAGTATGTAGCGTATAGTAAGTCATTTAAGCAACCGCTGTTCTGGTTATGTTAGAAACCACTATTACTTGCCTTTTGTTTTTTTCTTTAGATGGTGCAGGATCCATCTCAGTTTGATGTCCTTGTCATGCCAAACTTGTATGGGGACATACTTAGGTAAGTAGCCTTGAGTTGGTTTAAAAGAATGCATTTGTGCATTGCAGGAATTCACAAGATTTAATCGTTCCCGCTCACGCTCCCAGAATGGCATACAAATTGAAAATCAGCAATTGAGTATGCATTTATTCATACGTTACTCGTTTTGCTAAAGGACAGGTAAAATCACAGCTAGAAACAGATTTAAGTGTTGCAAAAATGACTGTCATCTTTCTCAGAACATCAGTTAAGAGAAAGAAGCAGACTTAGACACTGGAAGAGTGTTTCTAGGTCTTGAAGGCTCCATATTACATAAAATGATCCTTGAAACAGGTTATTTAGAACTTAGTTTCCAGAACTATTATTCTTCGCTCCTACCCCCACTGCCCTCTTCTCATCTTGCTTTTGCCATCATGGCATGGGGGGGTCCTCAATGAGCCTCCTTTCACTCCTGCCATGCACTGCACTGCTGTGGTCCATCTGGGTGGGAGACATGTCCCCACCCTCTACTGCCAAATGTTCTCCTCGTGCTTACGTCTCTGTTGCAACCTGATTTTGTTTCCCTGCTGTACAGCTTGGGGTTCCCCACTGCTAGTCTGGAGGGTTATCAAATATCTTCAGCCAAAGAGCCTAATCGTCCTTTCTCCAATCCTTTTGTTTGTGTGTGTGTGCATTTTTCTTTCAGTGATCTGTGTGCAGGCTTGATTGGGGGTCTTGGTGTGACTCCAAGTGGGAATATTGGTGCTAACGGAGTTGCAATCTTTGAATCGGTAAGGTCTTGACTGTGAAGTGGACTTGAACCTTGTTAGACCCTCAACGCCATGAACTTTTGGGTTTGCTCCTGGACTTGCTATGAAAACAAAACTGTCTTTGTGACAGCTGTTGCCTCTTATTCGCCCTAAAGCAGTGTTTCCCAGCCTCAGCAACTTTGAGATGTGTGGACTCCAACTCCCAGAATTCCCCACTGCCCTAAAGAGAGGATGGCACTAAGCCACCAAGGTTGGGAAGGATCTGCTTGGATAAGTCACACACTGCCCAGGATCTCTGCAAAACGGAGAAGCCGTTATCGTGAGGCCTAGTGAAGTCATTGGTCTGGCACAGGGGTTGACTTATGAACTTTATCATGGCAACAGAGAGGGCATTGCTAGAAGTAGCTACTTCACTTATAGCTTTGCAAAAAATTTTCAGATCAAAATGTGCCAGCTCCAGAACATCCTGTTCCAACCGCACTGGAAATGTTCTGCCACCATTCCAACTTAATTGAAAATGTTCCACCCTCAAAACCAACTGTTTTGCTCTCTGTTATGCAGCCAGAAAAGTGGGGCAATGCAGGGTCTGAGCATTTTAACTTTGAGATATTTTGCATGCTTCTGTTTTAACTAAAGAGTATTGTTGAATATGTCCTCTAGATGTGATTTTGCACGTTGTGTAAACCCAACTCATTGTAGTGTAATCAACAAACCATGGGCAAAAAATTGTGGTTTAGCATTTCATGTGAATCTGTAGTACCAAATTACCTTTATGAAAAGCCCCAGACTTTAAATGCTGATGCAAGATGTCCATGAAAAATGTGCCGGTCAAGAGCAGTGATTGGTCAGTGGGATGAGAACGCCTTCTCTTTGCAGGTCCACGGGACGGCTCCGGATATTGCCGGAAAAGACTTGGCTAACCCAACGGCGCTTCTCTTGAGTGCCGTGATGATGCTGCGTCACATGGGAATGCAAGATTATGCCACTAAGATAGAAGCCGCGTGCTTCGAGACCATCAAAGATCAGAAGGTATATCTTGCTAAGGTTGATTTTGGGGTTCAGCTGGTGCACATTCTGGGGTTGAGTGCCTATGCGTTTAGGCTTAGGCCTTCTACTTCTGAAGTCCCAGCACTTCCCCACAACTTAGCTAGGCGTTGACTAGATGTCTGTGGTTTATCACCCTTTGCCACTTCTGCTATATAAATGATGATGTTTGCGCTATCAGTTAAGAACAGAGGGTGACAAGATGAAAGAAGTTCCCTCTACTACCAGACTTATAAGCAGAAACTGGGAATTTATTCTGGTTTGCAGTATAAATCTTTTAAAATATGAGTTTTATTTGTGTGTTGCCTATAAATCTGCTGATGGTAGAAAAATTAGATTGGGCAACCTGTTCGTCCCAGAGATAAATGATCTTAAGTTGCAGCCCTGTGCCCAGTTAGTAAAAATTAACCTCCCTTTCCCGATTTCAGGTCTTGACCAAAGATTTGGGAGGTAACGCCAAGTGTTCAGAGTTCACAGCAGAGATCTGCCGCAGAGTAACAGCAATGGAATAAAAGTCTGCTCTATGTCCTTCTGGTTTCAGCCACTCCTAAAGGATGCTTTTACTAAAGCACGTTATTTATTACATGTCAAATCCATTTCCTTTCTTCTTCTAGAAATAAACTCCTTTCCATTTCTATTGCTTGAAATAATGAAATTGTTAGCTACCTTGCATTTCAAACCCTTCTACTTACCAGAAGCGCTCCATAAACTGAAGTATAATTTTTCTCACCCCAACGGTTAGAAGACACTCCTCAGGCTGTCCTTAAGCAGCTTCTTGGCCTTAAAATAGCACAAGATAATTTTTCCCTTGAAAAGAGACCTTTTTCATCACTCCCTCCTGGAACCTGCCCTTCCAAAGCGCAAAGACTTGAAACAATGGCAATTTCAACTATTGTACATAAAATATAAAGTATCCAGATTTTAAGGGCAGAAGGAATACCATTAAATGGTAGAACTTAACCACACGTCCTGTTAGGGCTTTAGTATTTTTTTACACATCATTCCTTGGTCGCTCTAGCATTTTCCAGCGCAGATCAGTTCTACAGATTGCCTTTGTCCGCTGCTGATTATGAAGGGAACGCTAATGCTTTTTTTATCTTTATTTGTCTCAGTGAATACCAAATATATATTTTGCAATTACTACTGTATCTGCAAGCGTATCGTGGTTGGAGTTGATATAGCTTTGGGTTATATTTAAATGTGCTACTCTGCAATTAATGGGTTTCAAAGCACTACAATAAAAGATGAATAAGAAATGTATCTAGGGGAGGACTAGACTACATGTGGAGGACGCTGACTGCCGCTTCAATTCATCTTCGTTCCAAGTGATGTGTGTGAAATCAAAACGCATGCTATGGCGTAACTAAGCTGGGAGTTTTCTCCATCACGCAGGAGAATGAAATGTCCTAGGAGGGGAATCTGACTTGGAGTTGTGGGAACAGACGGTGGAGGAGAGGAGTTGCAGAGATGCTGGTTTTGAAAGCATCAATAAGTCTCCTGCCAGGTCCACTTCCAGTCTTTCCAAAAGGAAATGTGGGATATGTCTTGCTTTTCCCTGGGAATTCTTGGAAGTCCTGTTGTGTAGTACTATACGCTGTGGTGCAAACCTTTAGAACGTCTTGCAATAATTCCATGCCCAGCTTGTTACCTGTGGCACATTCCCATTCAGTTTCCAAGGTGCAGATGTGACCTACAGCAGGACTACCCATCAGACCAAGCCTGCTTACCTTGCTTGGTGTGTGTGTGTCTTGTTTTTGTTTTTTTGAGGGGGGTTTCATTCACATTGAAATCAAACCTGCAGAACTGCTTGCATTGCTACTAAGAATTCCCGTTCAGTACCCTAATCAATCAGAAAAGTAGCCATGAGAGAGCGAGCTTATTCTGTGTTTGATTCCGCGCCCTGTTTAATGCAGTAACTTTCATATGCCAGTACAGGCTCCAAATCTGGGAAACAGTCTTCTCCTAGTTCAGAATGTACGTTTTGGCGGCGGCGGCTGTCTGTCCACCTGTACCAAGTGAGCGGGGCTACCATTGTATGCATAATGAGAGGAAAATAAAAGACTTTACAAAGACATCTCTTGCTTTTGCTCTTTTAATAAGCTTTAAATGCTCCAGCCATCCAGTTTGCATTTCCCTCTAACCTCAGCAGAGTCCCAGACTGATTCTCGAAAAGGCATTAAGGCTAAGCTGTGTATTTGGGTAACAAACAGAAGTTTAGTCATGAAACATGGAAAGTCTTCAAAATTCTCAATAAAAACTAAGGCTAGAAAAAAGAGGTCTGGAATCTTGGAGAATTGTTGAATAAAAATTCATCGTCATCTGTCTGGAATCATGGAATATGGCAGTATAAAAATCTTGTAATAAACACATCAGCGCTGTGGACCAATTATTTTGGTTCACTGCAGAGAGTTTCATAGGTGTATTTTGGTGTACCTATGAAACTTTTCTGTCAATGTTTGCTTATATGAAATGGAAAGCTTTATAATGTAACCTATATTTTTTTCAGAGCTGGCTTAAACATGACCTACATCCATGCAGTTAAATTTTTGTTGTTTAGTCGTTAAGTCGTGTCCGACTCTTCGTGACATGCAGTTAAATAGTTCCCAAGAAATTTAGATTACATCAAGATACACAGTTTGATTTAAAAGTATTTTCAAGGGACAGCTTAATAGATCATTCCATTTCTAGTCCATATAAATACTGTAGAATAAAAGTCTACATTAACTGGAATGTATTTTGGAGTTCTGATTTGGTCTTTCTGGTTGCTAAAGTGAAAATAATATTGAGAAGTAATAGACCAGAGTCCAAAGATGCTTTCAGCCCCAATTGCAAAAGCTATTCATATATTTTCAAAGTAATGTTTGCATAGGAATATGATGGTCTTCAAGCAATGGTCTTCTACAGAAGAAGCTGGCAGAATTTCTCGTCCTGACAGAAACTTTAATCCTTGTAAAAAGCCTCAATTTCATTTTTGTACTTCTTAACAACAGTTTGCCGCTTTAATTTCATTGTCGGACCTAAAATGGAAGGGAATCGGTCATTAGCAGGTATTCTTGGGGTAAGGATGGAATCGATAAAATGGTAGGTGGACTCAATTCAGGTTGTACAACTTTGGAGGTTTACATCCAGAAGAAATCTTGAGAAGTTGAGTTCAATTTACGCAATTTTGCCACCTGAGCAAAGGGTGGTTCCTCCGCTTTTTTAAAAACTTAAAAATGAAAAAGCTGCTTTTTAATGCCCCAAATATATGTTTGCCAAATTGTTTACCTAAACAGGGAGAACATTTTTTAGCTCTGTTCTTTTTTTTCCCCAAAAAGCTGCTTTTACTTCCATCTTCAGATGAAAAAGTGGGCATCTTCACCCCCATTGGTTTTAGAAATATAGCAGACACTGGCAGACAATAATCAAACGGCCACATCGTTGTAGTTGCTGAGTTATATAGAAAGTATGGGCTTGCTCAGGATAGAAAACCTGAGCTGGGGGTCTCTGACTCATCTAGACCAACCTGGACTTGAATTGTTCATTGCAACTATATAAAGCAGTTTCAAATATTTGCCATTGGAAGGTTGGCAAAGTCTTCTTTTTCATTTGGGCTCTGCTTCAGAAAGCAGTCATCTTCCTAACAACCTACATGGGAATTAGCCCTCCCGACAAAATTCAGGGTAAACTCACCAAATTCTCCACCAGAAATAGAGAAATCTTTTCCTAGGATCGTCCACTTCTGAATGCGCTGAGCGTTGCTAACAGAGCGCCTGTTGACACGGTCTATGCCATCTTGCACAGCCCGGTAAATGGCGTGGTCTCTTGTGTGTACAATCTCAGACACCCGTGTGGCTTTGCTTCCAGCTTTTTGGCAGAAGTCTCTGGCTTCCTGGGTCAGGCAGTCGGTTGGTTCAGATGTATCAGGATCCACTGAACACTGAACAAAAACATTACAGCTGTTTTAGCTCAGTAAAATAAGCCAGATTAATGGCACTGAAAGAGAACCTGTAGGATTTTAAATAGAGATTTCCAGCCACATAGTATTTAAAAATGTCGGTGATAGAACCTTCAGGTTGAATTATACCAGCATCCTACATTTTAAGAAATATTTCTTACATAGGAACGTAGTCTTATACAGAAACCATTATGTATTGGTTTTAATTGCATTTATATCCCACCTTTTCTTCTGAGAGCTACAAATACAGGAGAGTGATAATTTTATCCCAGAATAACAACCCACTGGAATCCATTGAGCTGAGAGACAGCGATTGACCCAAAACCACTTGAACCCAGTCTCTCTCTAACCTTTAACCAGTCTGCCCCACTGGTTTAATTCATCTAACTTCAGACCGCCTTCATTACAGAGGTAAGAGAAGCTCTCCTGGTTTTTAGCCCCTACTATGCAGTATTTTATAAACTTCCATCACATCTTTGTCCACCCCAAAGTAATGTCCAGGGCTTTCACTGTGTGCTGGTTATGTTCAAACAACACATTTAACCAAGTCAAGCAAAAATCTAGTGTTTGCACATTCAAAAAAACTCAAAGCTTGGTTAACCTGGGTTTGATATTTGTGTCCCTAGCCCAGTTGACTGAAATTGGATGCAAGACATTGCGTGAATCCAAAATGGGGTGAAATCTGTCATCACATCAAGGCAGCCACGGAAAACGCCCAAGTTTCAAACTTGCATCTGAGAATCAGCCTCAAAACATTTACCATATTTTCATGATGTACCTTTAAGGTCAGCAACATAGACAAGAACTTCTTCTGATCTCCAATCAACACAACATTGCTAATTAGTGGGAGCTCCTTCTTGACAGCTTCTTCCAGGGGGATGGGCGGGATATTTTCACCCCCAGCTGTAATAATGAGCTCTAAGAAGACAGAACCTGAATGTCAATGTTCGGCCAAAAATACGTCTTGTCATTATACTAGGCTTCCATCTGTGACAGAGAAGATACAATAGCATGCTCTATGGCCCCCTTGGCATTTTCAGTAAGACCTCAGTCTAATGGACCAACTAGGGCAGAGGTGTCCTCTCCTCTCGAATGTCCATTAAATCTCAAATTGTGTCAACTGAATAATGATGCCATTTGCATCCATCTGTGTAAGATGCAAATCACATGAATGAACACAAATGACTACGTTTGCATCCACATCAAGGCACAAAAGATGTAAAGCAGTGCAAATGATGTAAAATTAAATGTAAATGCCTCAACCTAGCTATTTTTGGGTGCAGCAGGCTTGTATCCAGACGGAAATTTGATCAGTTGCATGCAAAATCTCCTAAGTGGTCCATTTAAACTGAAGGTTTGCTGTTCTCTCAAAGGGGATCATCCAGGATCTCTTGGCCATTCTACGTACAGGAAACTGTCCAATCCAGCTCACCCAACATCATCTATTTCAGCAAAGACTATCCTGCAGTTTAGGAAGCACTGTTTGTCCTTGCTGCTAATTGTCCCTCATAGCTGAAACCTAAGCACTACCATCAAGCAAGAATCCCCCCAAGTTGTGCTGGGCCTCAAGGAATGCAGACAGATTCTTGGGAAACTTCTGCAAAATGACCGAAAGAGGGCAGCCTCAATCAATGCTGAAGCTTGAAACTTGGTATGAATGTACTGGACAGGCCCACCTGAGTACTGAACAACCTGGACAGCTGAAAGGAAATGAAGTAGGGCAAGGCAATCTCCTGGTGTTTGAGACTAAAGCTCCAGCCAATCTGGCCAATGGCCAAGAAGCATGGAAGCTGTCATCCAAAACATCTGGAGAACCTCAGGCTCTACAAAATACACAAAAGAAGGCACCACCTTTAATCCTTCCAGTGATATAAAGAAACCCATCCTTGTCCATCTTTCCAAGATCTCCAGAGTGCAACCAGCCATCTTGGTCAATCGCTTCCCTGGTCTTGTCCTCCATGTTCAAATAGCCCATGAAGACTGTCCGTCCCCAAAAGCAAATCTCCCCATTGCCATGTTCATCTTCATTCACTATCTTAACAAGGCAGCCCGGGACAGCCTTGCCACAGCTGCAAGAAAAGGATATATAGCAAAAGCAACAGTTTCAACACAATGCTGAGAAGACATGAGCATTGCCTCTTCCTGGAGCAGGCCTGGAGTTGCCATAAGGATGACCAGGTGAGGCCAGGGCCAAGCACCCTTGGAGAGTCTTTTTTAAATTGCAATTGTACCTTTGCTTAATTTTAAAATACCGGAGCTCTGGCACTCAGCAGCTTCCAGATCCATCACAAAGATGTCCCCAATATTCCCAAAGGGAAATGGTCCTAGAAACATGGGAAAGCCCCTGTGCCTTTCCTCCAGTCTTACTCTAGAGTATCCAAGCAATTCCAAAAGTTCCAGAATTCTTCATGGGATTTCATAGTGGGCTTCACAGGGTTATTAAATGAACCCAACACTTATTTGCTAGTACATTAACCATAAATAAACCAAGCAAGTTGGGAACAAGACCCTGAGCCACAAATAAGCGCAATTGAAATGAAAACTCGCCACACACATTGTGGAAATGCAGCTGCACAGTCTTTAATTGCAAAGTGTAGCCCAGGAGTCTGATGTAAAGGACTGAACACTCATAGGATAGCCAGAATATTTCTTGAAGCTACATTTCACATTCACACATAGAGCGTAAATGCCAGTGAGGGAAGGGAAACAATCCAAAACGTTTTCTCCCACCCTTATCTTTGGAGATGGCCCCAGCCCAGTCTGCTATCCTCACTTGCAAGCTAAATTTCAAGGTTTCTTTGGGGAAGTTCCTAAGGAGAATACACTGGAGCTTTACCTGTTAGGTCGATAAGTGTGTGGCCCAGACGTGCAATGGGGACCACTGGTTTCGCTCATCCCATACGCTTCGTAAAGGGGGATGTTCAGGCCAAGGAAGAACTGCGATACTTCCACAGGGAGAGGGGCAGCTCCACTGAAATGCTTCTGACACTGGGAAAGGCCTAGGGCACAGCGGATCTTAGCGAGGAGCAAAGAGTCCACCAACCTCATCCAAAAGGGCTCTGAAACACTACAAGATGCAAAACAGGACAGTCAGATGGCCCAAGGTATAATTTGGAGGAGAAAAGTGACCCTTTTTGAGATTCAGAAAAAGAGACTCAATTTGGACTGAGATGGAGAGAAGAGCAAAGAACATCAGACAAGGAGTCTCAAACAGTAGTCCGAAACAAACCCATTCACGCAAACTCAGTCTCACTGCAGGAATACATTAACCAACCAATTAATCATTTTGCCTATCTCATCCATGTGGCTGAGAAGACAAAGTTGTTTGCAAACCCAGGAAGGGGGCTGTTGAGGTCACCAAAGCCTTGCAAGTTATCTTGCCCAAATTGAAGCGTTTTTGGAACTATAAACTTTCAGTAGGTCTAATGAAGGTATTGCTTCAACTGGGGATTTATGTTTGCTTGCTGTTTGTTGCTTGTAATAGATGGTTAACCCCCTCCCTAAAAACATATCCATACGGGTACGCACCTATTTGAGCAGTTCAGGTTTTGTTCTGCAGTGACCGACATGGCCCAAGACAGCATCTTCTTCTTCAGCAATCCAGTCTGAGAAAAAGCCTCTTTGATCTTCTCCATCATCTTCTCCCACACCCGGGGTACTCCCATATGGGCGGTGGGCAGTGCTTCTCTCAGGACCTCAACCAGGCTTCCCTGTGAAGGCCAAAGACAGGTTCCAAAAGGGAAGATCAAGAGCAAAGGCTCAGTTTGAAGAGTCCAGTTATGCCCATCCAAAGCCAGCTCCCTAGTAAAACAGCTCAGACAAGAAGATCTTGCCTTCACATGGCACATAGTTCAATTGTGGAACTAGTTATTACAAGATAAAGCAATTGCCACTGTCTCACATGGCTTTAAAAGGGGGTTAGGTTGAAAGGAGAGGTATCATTTTGTAGTTACCAAATATCTTCTCAAAAAGCATTCCCTGTGTTTTGCAGGGCTTTAGAAACTTAAAAAAAAAAAAAAAATCTGGCCAGCAGCTGTCAGATGAAAGAAAATCACAAAAAGACCCCTTTTAATCACCTGCAGTAATCTAAAAAGATATTACCTCTCTATGAGATTTTAATCAATCTTACCACCATTGGGGCTGGTTAATTACAAAATGCTGAAGAGCTGAATCAGGCTGTCACCTATAAAGTATATCAACCCTATTTTTCCCTTATTATTTCTCTAAGGGAGTCCCAGAAGCCTCTCCTATCCCATCTTGGTGAGAAGTACAGAAAACAAATTTGGCCCCAAACCCCACAGGGAGACCTTCAAAGCATCCGGTTCTGCAAAATAAACCTCTTCGCCCCACTTGACTCCAGTCCAGAGATCGTATATTTGGGCAGCAATATGGCTCAAGGGGAGGTAACTGACAATCCTTTCCTGCTGGATTTCAGCGGGTTGCATATCTCCTGCTCGACTGGCATGCGCGGCTGTCCAGGTTATCTGTCCGGATTAAAAAAAATGCAAAGAAGTAAAGTCCTGAGGCAAGGGCGTGTGTGTGTTTTTAATACCCCCTGGTCACATTAGCTCCCTTCAGCTCCTTTCCCTCCAAAATTCTCCTCGAGGATAGCTGTGGTTTCTTAACAGGATAAAGAAGTTTTCGCTCATTTTCCTTGTGCCTCTCAATTCTTTTTTTACATCCTTTCTGCTGTAAACCCCCTTTGACAGGAATGGGTAGCTCAAAAGCCCTCCTAGACAATGGCTTTGCTTAAGCTTCCTTCCATGAACTTCTCCTCGGGTTTATACAGTATTTCGATCCAGAGTCACTTTACAGGGATGGCTTCAAATTCTGGCTGAGCGAGAACAAGGTTGCACCTGTCCCCAGCCGACTCGGCGGCCCAGCGGAATTTGCCCTACGTGGATGGAAACTCCCCTCCTGGGCTTTCTGTGGCCAGGCCTGGGGGCAGCTGCTTGTATCATATCATTCCAACCCCCCCCCCCCCACCTCAGTGGCTACTCTCCCAATGCTGGGATAAGGGATCCCCAAAAGGAAGCTTTGAGTCATGGGAAATGGAGGTCAAGTGGGGAAGAGTCAGCAGGAGAGCCCCTTCTTCTAAATCACACATAGGTTGGACTCCTGCCTATCCTGGCTGTTGTGGGGAGTGTGGATCCATGAGACTGTTAATGCCTCTTTATGGGAGGAACAGCTCCTGTGGGGCACCCCTTGTTGAAGAGCCTGTCTCTCATTCCTGGGGTCTTGGATAGTTGGCAACCAGTCTCCAACATTCCCTTTCTAGGGAAGGTTATTAGACAGTGGTGGCAGATCAGCTAGGCAGCTTGGTAGAGGAAGCAAGTTTTCTGGATCCATTTTAGTCAAGGTTCAGTCCAAGTATGGCACGGAGGTAGCACTGTCACTCTCCTGGATGACTTGTAGCAGGTCCTGGATGGGAGTAGGGCACATCATTCTGGTCCTCTTAAAGCAGTGTTTCTCAACCTTGGGAACTTTAAGATGTGTGGACTTCAACTCCCAGAATTCCCCAGCCAGCATGGCTGGCTGGGGAATTCTGGGAGTTGAAGTCCACACATCTTAAAGTTCCCAAGGTTGAGAAACACTGTCTTAGAGGCTTTAGATACCATCAACCGTGGTACCTTGTTAGACCGCCTGCAAAGGTTGAGGATTGGGGGCACCATTCTGCAAGAGTTCCACTCCTTCCTCAGTGGGCGGCTTCAGTCTCCCCCCTGAGATCTGACTGGCCCCCTCCCTGGTAGCTTTTAGGGAATAATTAAAACCAGAGCAGTATTGGATCCTTTCTGTAACATCACCTGCAGGAAATACTGCATTCTCGGTATTTCCTCTTCTACTTCGGTTTTGCCTTTGCAATTTGAATGATATGTTGTTTTAATAGTTAAATTTTAAATATTAAAGTTGAATATTATTGTTGTTTTTACTGTAACTTTGTAACTGCTGAGAGCTGCGAGACTGCAGTAGGATAAAAATCAAATCAATAAATAACACTATCTCCTCTGCGTCTAAATATGCTCTTCTGCGTCATGAAAGCAGCAGAAAGGTGGCTAAATTCTTAGGCAGAATTTGATCACTGTTTAGAGTGGATCATATTTTAATAAAAGGGGCCTCAGTAGATAGTGAGGGCCAACAGATGTTTTCCACAATGAGAGAGAGAGTAAAAATAGCCTTCCTGAACATGGTGGGCTGAGCAGGCTGGAAATTACACAGAGAAAAAGTCACCATTAGTCACCAACTTCAACTCTGTTGTCCAAGAATAAGGACACAAGAAGTTTCCTTGGACAAGATCAACGGTATCCTGGCCTTTGATCCATCTCCAAGAAAAGACATTTCTTCCACATGACACTCAATGTCTCACCAACTCAACTGAGGACCTTTCCCCACTGTCAAACTGAAGTGTTCTTGAGACAGCCAAAAACTTGGCTGGCATGATTTTGACTGTCCCCACTGCCAACCCCTCTCCTGCCACAGTTGTCTCTCTTCCCAGTCCCCCCCCCCCCAGCCCCCTGACCTCTCCCCAAGGTGACGGAAGTCCTTGTGCAGTATTGGAATAAAAGAGAAAACATGACTTACATCAGTTCAGCTAAGGACAGAGTAATCTCTCTCACTCCCAAGTTGGCAAAAAGAAGACACTGTTGGCAGGGCACATTTGTGCCCCGGTTAGGGACAAGTGGAGATAGGCCCATCGTTGTGTTACAGTCACTCTGTTATACTAAAAATCCACTTACTTCTCTGTAAGATCAACTGTCAGCATTTATTTCACTCTATGCTTTACATGGAAAAACCAAGCAGAAAATGCTTTTTTTCCCCCCACAAGGTGCCCATTCTACTCTCTTTTGAATTCCAGAAGGAATATGGACTTTATTCTACTGCCAGCCTTTTTTTTTTTTTTTTAGGTATTTAAGAGCTGTAGATTACTTTCTGTATATTTTAATTTGGATGGGGGACAGCAGGCTTCAGCTGAACCCCAGCAAGACTGAGTGGCTTTGGGCTTGGGGGCCTACTGGTTCTAGGAATATGCCATCTTTGGTGCTGGATGGGGTGGTATTGCACAGTCTGGAGGTCCTCTTAGACTCATGACTCCTGCTCGAAGAGCAGATAGGAGGGCCTTTGCACAGCTTGTGTTGTACATCAGTTGCACCCATTCCTGGATCAGGAAGCTCTGCTCACAGTCACTCATGTCCTAGTCACCTCCAGATTGGATTTCTGTAATGTGCTGTACATGGGGCTGCCCCTGAAGAGTATCCAGAAGCTTCAGCTGGCACAGAATGCAGCAGTGTGGGCAGTTATGTGTGCTTCTAGGATAGCACATTACACCTCTGTTCCACAAGCTGCACTGGTTGCCAGTTTGCTTCTGGGTCCAATTCAAGGTGCTTTAAAGCCCTTCATGGCATGGGGCTGGTTATCTGAGGGGCCATCTCTCCCTGATCACATCAGCCCGCCCCATTAGACCTGGCAGGGAAGGTACGCTATGAGTACCATCGGCCAGGGACTTGTGTCCCTTCTCTGCCGTGGCTCCCTCCTTGTGGAACATTCTCCCCCATGAAGTGAGGGTTGCCCCTTCCCTGCTGTCGTTTCGGAAGTCCCTCAAGACCTGGTTGTGTCATCAGCCCTGGGGGTCTTGTTTAGATGGCTCCATTACTGAGGTAGATATACTCACTCTCTCCATGCCTGGGGTTTGTATATTTTAATTTTAATAATATTTAACTTTTAACACTGACTTTTTATATATTTATATGTTGTTTTTATACATGCGCTGTTTTTACTGGATTATTGTACGCTGCCCAGAGTCACCTTGGGTGAGATGGGCGGCCATATAAATTTGATAAATAAATAAATAAATAAATCCCTGTATTTCAGACCCTGGGAGTATGATTAAAGGAATCATCGCAGGATTTAAGCTGTTCCAAGTAAAGCTGCCTTTTGCAATTATCATCATCATCATCATCATCATCATCATCATCATCATCATCATCATCTATTCAGAGGGACCCAGCTAGAATACCTACATTGTCGTGGCTCAGCATTACTCCCTTTGGCTTCCCTGTTGTTCCAGAAGTGTAGATCAGAACACAACATTGGTTTGCCTCTTGGGAGTTAATGACAGCATCAAGTTCTCCATCCTGAATTTCATTTCCCAACTCCATGAATTCATCCATCTGTGGAACACAGAAGGTCCCAATGATGCCCAGGTCTTCATCACAATGTACCTGTTAATCTTTCTGTATTTATTTTCACAAAGTGTGCTCATTTTTCTATAGTGCATTAAAGGCGTTTGCAGTACACTATTGATAGAGCCATACCATGTATATGCTCATCAGAAGTAAGTTCACTTGATTTGCATTGGACACACCAGTTGGGTTCAGGAGGTCAAAGCCCTGACTGTTTTTTTACGTGTGACGCATGTAATTCTCCAAATAAACTGCTAAACTAATAACGCTTGGAGGAAAAGTAGGACTGAATTCTTGTGGGGAAGAACTGTAAGTTCAGTGGCCCCCCACCCCCCTTCCTAATTTTGTGTCCTGGTCTAATTAGTGGACTTTTTAGTTCTAGTATAAAAGAAAGTGGTTTTCTGAGTGCATAAACTTCCCTCTCTTTGCATTCAAGGATATTAAAGAAACTAGAAATCAAGAAAATTAGAGATACAGCAGGGAAGAGCTACAAGGATTCTGCAAGGATCTTCAAAGAACTCATTCTTCCCTTGAACAAGCAAAGTGAATCTAAATCTAAGGATGCTCTTCTAGTGTAATCCCTCGCACAAGTGCACTAAGAGAGCAACTATAGAGCATATAATTTCACACGCTCTTGTGAGAAGTCTTGTGGAACCATTTGAAGAAGGCCCCTATGGATTCCCCCCCCCCTTTCCCTTAGGGTTCTTTGGATCCAACCCCAGTGTTTTAGAATGGAAACATAAAACAACTGCAGAGCTGGAAACCTGACACTCATGCACGAGAAAGAAACAGCACCCAGGCAACTGGAAACACGCACATTAACACTTCAAAGAAGGACAATGTTAGTTTCGTCAGGATGACGAAGTGCAAAGCGTCAGCAGGTCTGGCAAGAAATCCGTTCTCCGTTACTGGGACACCGTCCCTCTGGTGAATGCAAAGGGCAGGGAAGGACACCGTTTCATGTTGGGAACAGAGTCTATAAACTGGGCCTGACATTTAAGCATATTCCTACAGATAAGAGCAACTTCTGATGCCCTTTACCAAGCTGAAGTCTGTGGGGTTAGTTAGTTGGTTAGTTAGTTAGTTTTACTACTGTTGCTAAACTGGCCTCAGGTCTTAGCGGATTAATCTGCAGGTCGCACCTTTTTAAGTCTGCAGTCTCGTTCACATGTGTGGGAAGTGTGGTTTTAAATGTTGAGGATATATAATGTTTTTTTCTGCTCTTTAGAGTTCCAGGTGTCTTTAATTACATCAACCAGGTTCATGTCATGCTTAGTAAGATGTATGAACCTAACAATCCTGGTTTCTAGAAGCAGGGTTTTGAACCTAGCCTTGTGTCTGAAGCTGCCAATTGTGGCTTATTTAACAAACTACAGCTCAGCACTATGCATAGACTCAACCAGACACTCCCCAGATTTTCTCCTGTTCTGTCTTGCTGTGCTATTAATATTTCCTCTTGCAACTGCTTTCACAATTCACAAAAATTTCAGCAATGGGGAGGGAGAACAGAATCAAAACTAACAAGGCAGCAATATGGATGAATTACCTGGTTTATCATGACTTTACATACCATAAACAACTTGGGATGTTTCTCCGGCACACTATCTTTATACAGCACGACAGCTTTTAAGTACGGTAAACGATCCCAGATCTGTGTAAAGTTTAAGATTTTTTTAAAGTTTTTTTTTTTTAAGTGCTACTAGAATTATGGATAATGCTATACTGGAACAAAGAAATTAAGCTTTCCAACACTAGCTTAACAGAAGAAATCAGACAGGTGAACATTACCACGTGGGCCAAAAAGAGTAAAAATGGTACAAATGCTTCATTTCCACATTACTGTATATTTGTAGGCTTACAGGATATTGTCCAGCAAGAATTGTGGAATGAATGGTTAAACTTGTTTTGTATCTAACATTTAAGCCACAAATCACAGTTGACTAACCACAATGCCTGGGTTCACTCGACACGTTAAGCCAAAAGTAAACAAACCACCTTCCAGCTTAGTGACGTGCAAACCTTTTTGTGTTTGTTTCACAATTGAGTGCAGCCCAGGTCAACTTTCAGCACTGACCTCTCACAGTCTATTTACTCAGTCTCAAAGTAAGTTTTAAATCTGTAATGTAAGCTGCTCTGATTGATTGGAGCAGCAAACATGGGATATAAATCTAACAAATAAATAAATGTAAACCCAGCAAATAAATTCACTAATAAATAGACGGAAATAAAGTCAAGCAGACATTCTCAAACAGGTGTGTGAATTCTAGCAGCAAATGTCTCACCTGTATTATTTTGTCCAGCTGCTTCTGGTTTTCCACCACAATAATATTAGCTCTGCAGTCATGAGCAATATAATGACAAGCCTCTGGAGAATTGGTGGTGTAGATCCCTGTCACAATGCCACTGTTGTGGAGGATGAGTGGAAATAACAGTTTCCTTTTAATGACAAGCTCCTGCGTTGTATGTGTTGAGCTTCTGACTTGTCATATCATGCATGTGGGTTAATGTTTCTCATCTTGAAAACCAACGGGTTGTGACAATCATATTAGTACATAGGATTTTTTAAAATTAATGAACAGGGCCTAGCTGACCTTGGCTGATCTCAAAAGCTAAGCAGGATTGAAACTGGGTGGTACTTGGATGGAAAACTAGCCAGGAACCCCTAGACTCTCACTCTCTCTCTCTCTCTCTCTCTCTCTCTAGCATTTTTCCCACAGGTACACAGTCTGCTTTTTTCGGATCAGCCAAATGTTGATTCATTGGTTGTGACAGGAATTGACCAACCAACTTGTCCCCTGAACCTGACACCTTGGGCTGAGAGAGAGGGACTGGCCGAAAATCACCCAGCTGGCTTTCATGCCTCACTGTCTCCTGCTTTCTAGACTAATGCCTTCACCCCTAGATCAAATGGGCTCTAGTTCTAGACTGAGAAGTTAAAAAAAAAAATCAGTGGCAAACCACTTATGAAAGCTACATGGATATTTCCATATAATGAACAGGAGTTGTGCACAACTTGAAGACTAACTTTTAAAAAAATCCCTTGCAGGTCTGACTCAAAATTCTCACTGCACTTAATGCAGCTTGCTTGTAGTAAATGCACAACAGCCTCTTCTAACATGTTGACTTCTGGACGTGCTGACCCACAGTTCTCCTCGCCTGCAGTGAACTTGGCCAAGAGGGGGGCTTCAACTAAGACAGCAGCTACATCAGCCCATCTAGGAAAGCCCCCCGTGGCCAGGACTTTATTTGTGCCCAGATTCCCTCCATAAATCCCTAACCAGGGGCGGGGGGGGGGGGAATTTCCAACCTTACCCAGCAAAAACAGCTCCTACTGCCGAAATGAACCATTCTGGAGAATTAAAACCCAGAATTGCAACACTGTGGAATCGTTCAAGGCCAAGCTTGGGGAAAAAAAGGGAACAGTACAGTCAACATTTCTGGAAAGAAGGAAAAGTCCCATCAAACCAGCAGGAGTCTTTTTTTTCCCACTGAGATGTGAACTTTGCTAAATTCCCCCACTTTCTCACTTAGCTTGGCATGCATAATTTCTAGGTCATTTAGCACAGAATCTCTGTCCCATGCCAACTTTCAGGCTGGCTCTCTGATTTAACTGCTGCTTTTCTAAGCCCCATGCAATGTCTTGCTGTTTAAATATTACTTGCCTTTCTTTATCAAAATAGAAAGAAGAGCATTTGCAGTTATCTTCACCTATCAAAACAGCTGTGGCTTCATGAGGATGGGTGGACCAAATTATCAGGGCTTGAATATCTTTGGAATTGCTCAAAAGCCAACCAGTCCACAATCTGAAAACTCACTTTGCAATGTAAAATGAGGAGAAGGAAAAGGGGAGGAAGGAGAAAAACAGGAAGGTGGTATATGCCCAAGATTTGTTGAGTGAGATGCTGCCACAGGCTTCCTGCTGAAATATTATTCTTTATAAAACACATTGCAAAAATACAACTTTATAGATTATTCTTAATATATAGATAAAATTGCACACAAACCCACACCCACTTAAATATGTCTCAGTCATTCCAGAGACCACAGTCTGGGCGTCTGATATAAAAATCCAACGTTTACCTTTAGGAAACTTTTGGCTGCTTTCCGAGAAAGGTTGTAATACTCAGAAAAAGTTATCTTTTCCCATTTCCCATTCTTTTTGCTGGCCAATGCATTGAGAGACTTGTATTTCTCTAGTGATTCTTGGAACATCTGGTGAATTGTTACTGGCGTTTGTGAGCACAAGGGATCCCATCTCAGCTTCACCTGCCCATCAGCTGATGTGGTCCAGAGAGGAGCTAGGAAACAGGAGCAGATTATGCTGTAACATCTGGAAATGAAAAACCATCTGGAGTCCAGCTGCATTAGCTCCTGTTTCTTCATTGGGACCAAGCACATACTGAACAAGGAGGCAATAGACTTTCTGTGGCTTTTCCTCTTTCCTAGACAACTTTTTTTCTTTCAAGTCCTATCTTTCTATATCATAATCCTGTAGCCAGGAGCAGTTCTGATTTTACTGATTTATGAAACAGGGCGGGAGCCTTTGCAGCATGCAAGATAGAAACAAAGGCACAAATCATTGTCCAAAGAGCAGATTTAGTTCCGTCTTCAATCTGCTTTAATAATATACCATAAATAAACCAATTTGAATCCATCCTGATATTCATTTACCTGGGCATTTTTCCAGACTCATTCCAGAATCTTTCCAGATGCTCTGGGCTTCCGACAAATTTCTGTGAAAGGAAGGAAATGTAAAACTCCTTTTAAAACTCCGATGGTTAGTACTTTACATAGGATCAAAGTTCTGAAAAGAAAAAGAAAAATGGCAGCAGGCAATATTTTGATCTAAAACAGGGTACAAACATAGTACAATATTCTCCACAACAAGTCCCATGGATAAACTGCAGTCATTGCAGTTGTCAGCTTGCGAATGGCACTTGGCTTCTCAGAGGGGTGTCCGAGGGGCAGTCAAAAAATATGCCAGCGCGCATGTAAAGAAGTGCAGAGCCTCCACTGCATGTTGTAGCCACCATCTTGACTTTTCTTACCTCCCTCCCTGCGGACAACTCTGCTTCCCAGGATCTCTGAGTTTGGTACATCAGCATTCCCTCTCTTTTTCACAAGTGAAATTATTCTTTGCAAAGAATTCATTCTTCAGGGCAAAAAAAAAAATCTTATTCTTCTCAACAGCAAGCTTTACAACTCTGTATCATTTTTGGAATGTCTTTTTCCTTCCATACAGAAAACTGCACTTACTCCTTATTTCAGAATTCAGCTTATCCTCCCCATCCTGTTTCAGCCCAACATACTGCTGTTACAGAAAACACATTTCTATATTCCTATATTTTAGCCAGTTGAATTGTTTTAATTTGTCTTTAATTTGTCAAAAGACAACTCAAGAAGTTGCCAAGAATTTGCCATTTTTGAAAGACAAAACTTTCTTTCTGCCCAAGTTAAAGTCAGCCAAACAAAATGTGGGTCAAAACTTGTTTCCACTTCTTTGAAAAAGAAGCCATTATTGGTTTGGTGTATTACAGTCCTGACATCCTTATTTCTAAACAAGTATCTATCGGATTGTATAATTTCTCCAAGCATTATTTTACCTGATTCCTTTACTTCTGGTCCTCTCCTGTCCTGCTACAGTTGTTTTTTCAGGAACCGTCAAACTGAATCACTTCTTTGGAAATAAACCCCTGGGGCACCAACTGCTGATTTTCATTAAGAATCCAACAGGTATCAACTTGCCCAGATGTGCAAGAAGATAGATTGGAGCCTCCAAAGCTCTTCTCTGCAAACTTGCTCAGAAACTCCTCCGTGTTCAGCAGTGGCAAACTTTCCTTTCACTTGGCGTTCTTTCCTTGTCCATGAGAAGAATCTCAATGACCTTTGTCGTCAGACATCCCTTGGCACAAACAAAAATTGGATGCAGGAGAGTCAAGAATGCAGCCCTTGAGGAAGTTAAGTTTCTTGCAAGAACGGGTGATGTGGCTATGAAAATGTTCCAGCAACTGCGGTGTATCAGATGCCAACCGTATTTATGGTGAAATCAAGGTTCAGCTTTTGGAATCCTTTCTCCCCCTGGCTTGAGACATCTCTTTTTTGGGCAGGAGGAACAGCTGCTCTCTTGTTATGATAACAGACTATTTCATTTATTTATTTATTAAAATCTTTAAACCGCCCCATAGCCAAAGCTCTCTGGGCGGTCTGCAATAAAACACACTAAGCAAAACAATTTGAATGAAAACATAGACAATAAAGTAAGATAAAATGCAGAATGAAAACATCCTACAAATGAAAAGCCAATTAAAAAGCAGGGGGAAACAGAAAGGTCTTTACCTGGGACCGAAATGATACTACTGTGGGTGCCCTTTGAGCCTCTCTGGGGAGGGCATTTCATCAATGGGGGGGCCACCACAGAAAAAGTTCTCCCTCTTCTAGAGGCCCACCTCACCTCCCTTGGTGGGAGGATCTGGAGGAGGGCCTCATTGGAAGGTCTTAAGGTCCAAGTAGGTACATAAATCTAATAAATTAAATTAATACTGGAGAAGGCACTCAGGTAACGTGGTTCTATGCCGTTTCCTCTGGTTTCTTGCTGTTTGCTGCTAATCTTGTAAAAAACTTGTCAAATCGGTATTGATTCCTAGTGACCACATAGCTAGATTTTCTTCATGATGATCTGTGCCCAACCTGGTTCTTCAGGTCTTCCAAGGGTGCACCCATCGCCAATAACTGAGCCCATCCACCTTGCTGCTGGTCATCCTCTTCTTCTCTTTCCTTCCACCTTTCCCAGCATTAGAGCCTTTTCCAGAGAGCCAGGTCTTCACTTAATGTGTCTGAAGTAGGATAATTTGAACCTGGTCATAGCTTTTTAAAGGCTAGAGTCCACATCTAATGCTTGGGGTGAGGTTGACAAGAACTCTGGGTGGCACTAGAATGTAAAAGGCAGGGCTTTCTTAAGCAGAAAAAAAAGAAAAGTTGTTTTTTTTTTTTTTCCTAGGGTTTGAATAAACCCTGCTGAAATGCACCCTGCACCCTGCTGAAATTATACCAGAATGATAATTATTGTAAAATTACTCAACAGTGACATGGGGTAAAAAAGGATCATATTAAATGTTTGTGATTGTGCTAAGCCTCTTTTGAGGTGTACATTCCCAAAACTTTCCAAAAAGTGGATAAACATCAGGTCATTTCTGGCAATCAAAGGGGGTTTGAAGGATCATAGAAAAGTTTGTGGGCCATCTGAACCCTAAAGCCCTCCCGAATTGGAGGAAAGATAAAAATTAGCAAACAGAAAAAGGTAAGTGTTCCTAAGCAACAAAAGAGACTAAGGATAGAAACATTCCATTAGTTCCATTTGACAGTTGGCTAAGGAAAAAAGGTGGAAAATTCTCTTGTTGGATACTCAGTGATGGGTTTTCTCAGCTTCATTTTTTCTGAAGCGACCTCTCCTAAATAATCACCATTGTTCCATCTTCTGCTTCCCAGTTTGGCCAAAATGTCTTCCAGCATCACACTTATTAGATGAATTGCCACAGTCAATGCAGGTATGTTCCTTGCATCCCTCCCTGCCAAAATGACAGGGTTAATGGTTGCTATAATCACTTCTCTACAAAAGCTTAATTAAAATGGGTTTGATTAAAAATTAAAAGACCTTTGTGACTTCTCCAAGAATCTCAACTCAGTCCATGTTTGTGAGAGCTCTGCTTTTATTTTAACCTTATTCTCAGCATCTTCTATGGCTTCTCATACTTTCTTTTGTATGACATCTAGGGATTATTTTAATTGGTAAGCAGCTTAGGTTTAAAAAAAAAACAGAAATAAAGGTATCTATTAAATAATAAAAGTTGCTTCTGAGATCAGCTGACTGGAAGTTGACCTTTACATTAAACAGAGTCTTATGGCATGATCCATTTTCCACAAGAATTAATTTTATCAAAGACCATTCAAGACAATAAATTCATCCCCATTTAATAAGAGGGCTTGAATCCATGCTTCTACCACCAAACCACGTTTACTGCTTGGACCTTGCTGCAAAACTGAAGCAAAAAGAGAAGTGTAGTTTTTACTCATGCTTTATATCCTGCAGTTGAGGGCCAGGCACAGGTCTGTGGAGATCACCCAATTTGCGTGCAGATTCCACCTTCAGTCCTTGACATCTTGATAACGATGATGTGCTATCAAGTCAGTCTTGACTCTTAGCAGCCACATAGATATATTCTTCTCCAGGATGATCTGTTGTCAACCTGATCCTTCAGGTCTTCCAGTGCTGCCCCCATCACCACTGTAACTGAGCCCATCCACCTTGCTGCTGGCTGTCCTCTCTTTTCATCTTCCATCTTAAAACCCCAAGCAAATGGTAGGGATGCGCCACAGAGAATCGAATCAAATCGAGCTAGTTCTGTTTCGTTTTGATTGGGTTGTTTGCATTTAGTACTGACTCATCTTTTGAGCCAATCTGGGCACTCCGCTGGGAGTTGAGTTGCCCACCTGCCTTTCAATGGTCATTTAATAAAACAGGGGTATGCATGGGGTGTGGTCAAAAAAGTCAAGATGGTAACCACAGCAGTGTGCTCAAAGCTCTGCATTGCACATAAAAACAGGGACAGAGCTTCATGCGCACCATCATGGCTTCCATCTTGAATTCTTTGACCGCCCTTTGCCGACTCCCCTGAATAAACACTTCATTTGGCTTTGCTTCTGATCACATCTGTATGTTTTCTTCAGTTTTACGCAGTACATCTAAACAAAAGTCATGGAATCCAGAGAAGACAAAACAAACCGTGGGCAGCCATCAGCAGAGGATAAAAAATCTAAAGAACAGTCCAGAGATGATAAAAAAAGTAATGAGCAAAACCCAGAGGACAAAAAAACTAGTGAGGGTTCCTCGGAGGACAAGGAAGAAAACGAAGCTGATGAAAGTGCAGTAAGGCAAATTTATTTTGTTTCATGCACCTTTCCCTTTTAATTCCAGAGACTTCTGGTTCCTTCCAGGGCTATTTTTATAGCAGCCCATCACATTTTGCAGAAAACGATGTCACATTTGCAAATTAATTCTAGAATAAAAGCCACCAGCCTGGGGGCCGTGTAAGGTTTGTCCCAAAAGAAGAGAATATCTGCAGCTCAGGGTTGAACTGTGGAGTTCTTGGTGGTCCTGAGCTAGATGGTTGGCTTGCAGACATCTCATTATCCAACTAGGTAACATCATCAGTGCAAGTGGGTGTGGGGTTTGCTGCCAGTTTATATATAGTAGCTTGCCCTACTAGTTTTGGTTGGGGTGTGGTTTGTACACCCAAGGAGGAAACTACATCCCCACCAAAACTGGCAGGGCAAGCTACTGCATATAAACCAGCAGCAAACCCTACACCCACTCGCACGGATGATATTACCTAGCTGTGTAATGAAAGGTTTGTCCTTTACAGGTTTCTCCATCTCTTTTCTTATCTTATGATTGCTCCTCACTCGCACTGGGATGCTGGTTAAAGAAGGAAAAGGCAAGATAGCAAGATTATAAACTTAAAAATAGGTTTGCAGTCCCAATTATTTTACTCTAGTGACATTTGGTCCTCTTTTCTCAATGTCAGATATTGAACAACTTCATTCGGTTGGAGAGTGGCCACACTAGGGAATTTGTGAGACCCTATTTGCATCTTTCCAACTTGATACATGTGTACAGGGCTACTATATCTGGACTACAAAAATCCAGACCATCACTGGAGAGCAGCAGAGGGATAAAAATCAGTCCACCTCTTTTCTACCATCTCCTAGTCATTTGTATTTTGCAGCCTTACCTTTGAACATCTTTTCCATGTCCATCCTTCTCATGGAAATACGTGTGTCATGCTCTATGCTCATAACCTTTGAAATGTAGAGAAACTGAAATGAATTTCCTCAGAAATAACTCTTTGTTCTTCAGCTGCATGAACGGTCACGCTCATGCTCTGAGAAGGGACAGGCACACCTGGAGCAAGAGGTACGAAGGGAACAGGAGCAACACCTGGCACAATCCTTCTTCCTATCCCAGATAGCTCATGTTTGCAGAAATTGTCCTCTGAAAATGCCCACTTCAGCTAAAGACCAAATAGCAATCCCAACTGCAGTTGATTTATTCAAGTGTAGTATAACCTCTACACATTGTTGGTTACTCTTGATTTTGGCTGTGCAAGACTTCAGATTTGATTCTGAAAAGCTGCTGAGCACCGAGCGGGAGGATGAATGCAGCATCTGTCTGCAACTCTTTAAAGCAGCTGTATCTTCCACATATTCCAAAGCACCTTTCTGAGATCGAATCCACAATGCTGCATCCTCCTCATCCTCCTCAGCTTCCCTAGATCTGGTATTCTCCAGCTGGCCTAGAGATGTGTTGGCTAGGAATTCTGGAAGTTGCTAGCACCATGGGGAGAATCTAGAGGGAGATTCTAGAGGGCTCCAGGCTTGGGAAATGGGAGTTCCTTTTAGAAACAAATTCAGTGTTAAGGTAGCAGTAAGGAAGAAGCCAAACAAAAGAGACTTCCTGAGCGATTCATCTTGCATTTGCAGAAAGTATTGTTCTACCAGCAGCCCTGTAAGAAAGACTGGAGTAAGTTAGCTCTCTCGATGTATTTTATTTTATTCCTACCTTTCTCCAAAGGTCCGAGGAAGACACCTCTAAGGCAGGGCGTGCAGGAGATGGCTGATCCAACATTGTCTTTGTAGGATGTTTGTTTTTGCCCTGTCTGGTTTGCCATATTTTATTCCTTTTCATATGGCTTACCCAGAGTCCTTAGGAGTCAGACGGTAGACAAATTTAATGCAACTTCATCTGCTAAATTTTCTGGGAATCAAAGTCCACACATCTTAAAGCTGCCAAGGTTAAGAAACACTGCTGATGAAGTTGGCTTAATATAGGTGGTCCTCGGGTTACGACCATTCATTCAGCGACCGTTCAAATGGCTCTGAACGAGGGGACTTACAGCAGATCCTCGGAGTTCCAGCCATCGCAGCATCCTGCAGTCACATGATCACAATTTCTGAAGTTCCCGCCAGCTTCCCACAAGCAAAGTCAATGGGGAAGCCAGCAAGAAGTCACAAGTCGCAGTCACGTGAGGCCCTTGCTTAACAACAGCAACCGGGACTGCCAGAACTGCCATTGCTAAGCGTCATATGACATTGCGCTTTACGACCGGATTGCTTAGTGACAGAAATTCTGGTGCGAATTGCCGTCATAACCTGAGGATTACCTGTAATAAGAGTTTTATATATATTACATATTTATATTATGTTATAATATATAGCTTAATTAAGGTTACATATTTAGAACTGATCATGTAATATGTTATTCTGGGCAAGCCAACATACATAGCAACCGAAGAGCAACATGCAGCTGGATCTAATCCCTTTAAAAATGTATCTTTGTTTGAAAAGAGTTCAGCTGTTGTTCTTATTGTTTAGGATTCTGTCTGCATTGCACTGAAGTGCTCAAAGTGGACCACTACATTTGTTCAAGACAACCCTGCAAGGTGGGCCAGGCTGAGCAACTTGGAATCGCCTGAGTCCCTCCTCCAGCCCTCCTAAGGCCCTGGGCCTGGGCAGGTTCACTCAGGGGCAAGCACCCCCCGGGACTGCCTGCAAGGAATCTGAATTTTAAAAGATTTCGAGAGGAAAAGCCTTCCCACAGGAGGCCCTGAGGCGGCTCTGCACTAGTAGCGTAGCGAGCTGGGCGCAATTGGCGTCCCCCACGCCAGCGGCGCAGCCCTGGCTCAGCAACCTCTCGCGCTTTAGGCGGGCTTTTCCTCGCGCCGGGCGGGAGAAGAGGGCAGAGGAGGCGGGGCTGCGTTTCCTCTGGCCCCGCCTCTGCCTTCCCCGCCGCGCGCTGATTGGTCGCCGGCGCCGCCCGCTAGCTCCGTCCAGACATTTCTAGAGCCTGCCGTGACGTCACGGCGGCGGCGTTCCAGAAAGTTCGCGGCGGCCCTTATAAAAGCGCCGGAGCCGGTCGGCGCCGCGCCAGGGACGAGCGACTCGGAGGGGGGAGGCTGCGGGCCCGGGCGGCGGAAGGTGAGACCCGGGAGCGCCTCCGCGGGGCGGGAGGGAGAAGGACGCCAAGCAAAGCAGCATCGCATTCAATGAGGTGGACCTTGGACTACAAATGCCATCATCCACCACGAGGCCCTTCCGCCTCAGCGGGCCCTGGTCGTCCTCTCCCCCCGGTTTGGGCTGAGGGCGAGGGGAGATGCGGTTGAACTTACCCCGGGGGTTTTGGGTGGGCGAGGATCATGGGCTTTGTAGCCTGAGGCGCTCGGAGAAAGAATCGCCGCGCTGTTCTGGGCGAGGAACATGGGAGTTGCAGTCCGAAAGGGTCAGTGAGGGAGTGTTTGCGCTGAGGATCATGGGCGTTGTAGTCCAAATGGGTTTTGAGCTGCTTTGGCTGGGGATCATGGGAGTTGTAATCCAGCCCGCCTTGAGGCTCCAGGAGGGGATGGGCAGGCAGAGAGGTCGGTTATGTTTTGTGTAATTGCTCAGCAAAACGGGGGGGGGGGATCCTTTTGGCCAGAACTGAATTTTCCCTGGGAAAGTAATGGTCTTCGGGGGAAGCAATAGTTGGGTTGTCCCCTGGGTCTGAAAGCCCCCTGCCCACCTAGGCGACCGTCTGTGGAAGGGCAAGGATATAAGCGTGTTCAGACTCTAATATTAATAAATCCAGGATTGAGGAACCCAAGAGGCGGGTGATGGACAATCCCTAATCCTGCCCAGTGCCAGTGGATTTGCCTTGGACTTTAGGAACGGATGAGAAAGGATGAAGTTTAGAGAAAGTGAAGGTGCTGCCCAAAGAAGCGGATGAGTAATGGTAGTAATTATGCTTCTGGCGCAGCTCTGCATAGGATGGCTGGAAAGGAATTCCCATTCAGTCCTTGGGGTTCATTCAGAATAAAGTGGGTGATGCGCATTTTAATAAACTGTAGCTGTTCAAAAATAATAATCTTCCAGATTATTGGTTATCCAATCTTGATTTATAAATACTAATTATTAATAGGTCTGTGAATGTTAATATGACTGAAAGGCTGTGCACTTGTCACTTTCCATGTGCTTGTTAGTAAAAATTTGTGAATCTAGGATTTTAAATTGGATGATGACTATATGCTGTTCTTGCCAGTTATTGTGTAATTTATTTTGTTAGTCAACTTTATGAAACAATTGAGCCATAAGTATGAGAACTGTCTCAGCCCATGCATCCCACTCCAAACTGGTGCAGAGGCTGTGCCCCGTGCTTGTTTTTGCTTTCAGGCAGCCAGGTCACATGTAAGTTCTTTCCATGTTCAGCAAGATAAGCATTTGGGATGAGCAAGTTGTTCTCTTTACTGAGACTATGTATACATGTTTTGCAACTAGGAAAAGAGGCCATCCATTAAGTGATAATTATTTACATAAGCAATTGTTAATTTATTAAGGTTGCATAAAGAGAATACAAAAACAGGTTTCCTGTTTAGACCATGAAAATGTTAAAAACATACCTGAGAAGTAGAATTCTGTGTGAGAGAACAAAGGAGAAAGGTCCTTTCTAAATTCCCTGCCAGTAAAGTGCATTGATTAAAAAGAATATTGAAATAAAGTCTTTGAGCTGATGCATTTACTGAATGGTTGATTTGTTTGTCTCATACTCTTAGGCAACCATGGTGAAGGAAACCGGCTATTATGACACTCTGGGAGTGAAACCCAATGCCACCTCTGATGAAATTAAGCGTGCCTACCGCAAGTTAGCATTGAAGTACCATCCTGACAAGAACCCCAGCGAGGGCGAGCGGGTATGAGCTGAAGTTAGATGGGGGAGAAAGCTGCGTAAGGTTAGGGCTGAGGTTCTGAAATGGGATAGATGAATACAAGTGGATATATAGTAGAAATGCATGAAATTCACTGTTCTGGGGACGGAAAACCGAAGCCTCCTGTTTTTCTTCTAAATCAGATCAGTCCAGCTGTTCTTTGGGTAGTCTTTAGCCTTCTGGATCAGGAAGTAGTTGGTGGTTTTGGTCACTGAATTTAAATGTAATTGGGCATCTAGCATTCTCAATGAAATAGGATAAATAAGTGCTAATTCATTGGTTTCAACAGATATACTTGAGCACATTGAAGCCTGAACATCACAGATTACTTCCTGTTCTGAAATATTTACTTCTGGAAAACTATGTGACCACTCCTGGAATCGTTAGATTAACATTGTTTGGAAGATAAACAGAATTTTCCAACCTTTCCCCAGAACAGTAAATTTGGTACATCCAGTACTGTACCTAAATGTGCCTTTGCAATGTAATCACTATAATCAACTTATTGTGTCTCCAATTGTATTAATGAAAGGCACAGTTCACCAAAAAAATTGCTACTACTGGGGCTTTCAGAATGGATCTCCATTTCAATGGGTTGCATAGCAAAATCACACCAGTCTAATCACTGACTCTGTTGCCTTGCGTAGTATGCAGAATTGTGCCATGGGTACTCCTCACTTAACTATAGTGATTGGGACCAGCAACTGCAATGCAATTGTAAAGCGTGACATCACGTGACCACACTGATTTTAGACAGCAGTTGCAGCAGTTTCAGTTGCAGTAGTTAGGTGCATCCCACTGTTTGCGGCCTGTTGGCTTCCCCATTGACTTGGCTTCTCAGAAGCCAGCAGTAAAGGTCACAAATGGTTATCGTGACTGCAGGATGCTGCCGTCATAACTTTGAATGGTCACTGAAGGAGTGGTCATTCAACAAGGACTACCTGTAGTTCTATTAAACTGTGTTTAATAGAAGGGGGCCTTGCAATATATCTATTTGTAGTTAGTCGTCAATGTTTTCTGCCAGCCGTGCACTCTCCCCCAGCCCGTCTGCACTTGTGCCACACTGGCCACTCATGCACCCTCCCCAACCCATGTGGCACACCTGCACACCCTCTCCAGCCCATATGGACCCCTTGCACCCTCCCCGTGCTCCCTCCCCCCACCTGGCAGCAGCCACTTGCCTGCCTGCAGGCCTGGGACTTGCAGCTTCCTGCCAGCTTATCCAAGGACTTTGGTTGTGGGAAGCTGGCAGGAAGTTGCCTCACTTAACAACCATGGGATTCAGTTAACGACAACAGTTGGGACTGCAGGGATTGCTGTTGCTAAGTGATGCAGTCACACTTTACAACGACATTGCTTAATGTCAGAAATTCTGATCCCAATTGCTGTCATAAGTTGAGGACTACCTGTATTAGAAAATTAATTGTTGGTTTTGGCTATTGGCCATCCAGGTTGGCACTGATAGGAGTTGGAGTACATCTGAAGGGTCATGCGTTTCCCATCCTTGATTTAAGACATGGACAGTTTTCATAAGACATCCTACTGCCTTAAAAATAGTCTTGTTCTGTTTCTTATGTAATTATCCTTTATTATCAGACTGTTCAAGAGCTTTACATTTGACAAAAAAGTAGGCAGTAATTATTTTTAAATAATGGGTGTAGTCAGTGTTACAACTTTACATGGAAACATGGCTCAAATATCCAGTAAGTTTAGAAGAATACATTTGCATACGTTTCCTGGTATACAACTCTTCTGTGCTTTGAGATACTGAAGAGCTTGATCAGCTCTTAAAGGATTGGTGGAAAAGCAGCAAATATGAATAACGTAGTGTCAAGCTTCATCAAAATGTACTGTAGATGGAAAAGTTAATTGATGAATGCATAGTTGTGCATGAACTTTTAATTTTCATTTTAGAAAGCAAGTCTCTTGTTTCACATGCTGAGGTTGGTTCACAAAATAAGTCTGGCTTTTTTTTGTTTTAGCATCAGCGCTTGCAACACTTATGTATGAGCAAAAAGCTGTTAATTTCAAATTAATAAAATTTATCAAACTTCTTACATGTGCATATTTTCATTTCAGCACTGATTTAAATGGCCTTTCTATCTGAAAATGTTAGTGTATTTGTGCATTAGCAGGGAACATCTAATTTTTCATACTATAGAAACACTGGGTACTTTGCTTGAGTCCCAAACACAACATCAAGGTTCTTTGAATTATAAACAAAACAGTGGTTGATTATAGCTTTGCCGCACCACAGTGTAGCGTCCTTTGTAATCAGAGTCCTGAGAGGCGTTCATATGTGCAGCGTGACTTGGCTGTGCTATGATACAAAGCTTCATCACTACAATTTCATAGTGTGTATAACTTGGAATAGCTCCGCTAAATTCAGGAGGGTTTATTTTTGAGGAAATACACATAATGCAAAAGTCTGAGTGCAGTCTTTTCCAGGGTGAACACCCCAGATTTGAAGGAAATGCTTGCATGTTTGTTACTCCAAAGAATCATAACAATGCGGAGATTGAAACTTTGAAAAGGAAATAGTTGCCTTTTGAGGCTGGGAAGATGAAAGAAATCTCATAGAACTGTTCTCTTTTACATTTTCTCATACAGGGGGTGTTTTCGGTTGTGGAGTTTTCTGTAATGCAAATTTCATTATTAGATATGAGTAGGTTGACTTAATAGTCTTTCGGAAGAGTTCTGATAATCTTATGTATAGGTTTAATCACACATTTTTGAAGTGGGATCTGAAGGTTGGTAGTTGACCAACTTGAAATGAATGCTTCAGGCATTTTTTCTAACATGTTTTTTCCCCAAAATTAAAAACATTGCACATCCAGGTCCATCATATTAGGTAAGTTACAGATGATGATAATGAATGAAATTATCCTAACTTGATGAGGGCCACTATCTAGTTGGATGGTGTATTTATAGCTATAGAAGCAGTGAAAATACAGTAGAGGATTAAACAGGAACAAGATAAAAGTTCTTGGGGGCAGAAAAATGAGCACTCTTATCTTCCCTTTTGAAGTAGAATGTGATGTTTCCAGTTACAGAACTGGCTAAAGTTGGCAGAACTGATAGCATTAGCGCAAATAAGCAGTATTTGTGACCTTCCCTCAGGCAAATCGTTCTCTCCTACCGAACAACAAAGTTTCTTATGTTAGCAAATGGCTGCACTTAATACTATCTCCTTTGCTGATGCTCTATAGGAACCATATTTGTACATACATCTTCACACTTACTGGATTTCTTTCTAGCTACTGGTATCACAGAGAGGTAGGGAACATGGAGGCAAACAAAAACTGGGACATAAAAATCTAAGAGGCTTCCCTTGACCGTTGTCATGGTTCCTGGGCTCCATTTCTTCACTTGTAACTAAGAAGCAGAACAAGAAAAAAGGATGCAGAGGAGGGGGCTTTGTCCGTAGGAGTTACTAATTTCGAGAGACAAGTGGAATATTTGCTGTAGGGAGAAACTGCTGGGACCAAACCTGTTAACACCTTTGTCTTAAAGTTGAGCGGAACAGGACCTGTAGCTGCATTTTGTGCTGCACAAGTAAATGGGGAAAGTTAAAGACAAACCTGTTCCTTGGTCATTTACTCTCCACTAAAGGGCTGCACTGGATGTACTATGCCCCTAAACCGCCTCCTGTGCACCTCTGCAATAGATGTAGACACAAACACACAGACATGCATACATATGCACTAAGGCGGAGATGGGCAGCCGAGGATCTTCCAGATGCTTTGGACTTAAACTCCAGAATCTATTGCCACTGTCTTATGTTTTATGGTGGCTTGTGAGAATCGTCCAAATGAGAGCACCCACTTATTAAAAAACACTCCCTTGCTCTGGATCTCCTGTAACTGGGGAGAAGGCATCCTTTTCTGGCTTGGAGCTGTGTTTAACATTTTAGAGGGTGTGCGAGCAGGAAGATTTCCTTGGTATTTAAACTGATAGACCTATTTTAGGATACACACTACAACTCTACATGTATTCTCTACCTGAAATGGTGGGGTATTACTGTCAGTTTTCAGCATTCACAGCCAGAAGGAGCTCTGAGCACCATGAGTAGGCCATTTAGGAAAGAGGAGGGGACAAGTCCATTCTAGTGGATGTATTACTGCTAATCTGCAATCTATCCATTTTAAAAAAATTAAGTGTGGATTGTGTGCTATTCTCATGTACTGAGGTTCAGACATTTTTTAAACAAAAGTTAGTGTTCACTGTCTGATAGCCAGTTATTCAGAGGGATTTCTTTCTCTCCTTAGTTTAAGCTCATATCCCAGGCTTATGAAGTCCTGTCAGATCCAAAGAAAAGAGATCTCTATGACCAGGGTGGGGAGCAAGCTATTAAAGAAGGCGGCTTAAGTGGCGGCAATTTCTCTTCGCCCATGGACATCTTTGACATGTTCTTTGGTGGCGGTGGCCGAATGAATAGAGAGAGAAGAGGTATGCGCCTGGGTTTTAAAGTTGCATTGCTTAAATTCAAGCATTTTAGGGACACTGGAAGGTCAAACATTGTTACGATGCATTGTACGTCAGCGATCACATGGACAAGAGCACAGTTTTCTAGAGCAATCATTGCTTGTGCTTTGATACAGGGGACTTACTCAGAGCCAAATAGTTGGGGTGGGGGGAGAGAATTGCAAAGCTAAATATTGTGATAAATTCAAAGCAGTTTGGCTTTCTGTCTGGATGTTGTGACTGAGTGACCAGAGTGACTGAGCTCCTCCAGAAATTTGTGTAGGAAGGAAGTGAAATTGGACATTGATTTTGCAGTTTAAATTATGCTTGAGAAATGGTTCATTAGATGAGTGAATCCAGTGCTTTTGAATGATGATAATTTTGGAGATTTTGTTTCCACATTAGCCACAGGGCAATACTTTCAGCATTCACCCTGTCTTAACTTTTCTGCAAAGGGTGGAGACTGCCTTGTTAAGTTTGCCAGTAGCTCTGCTGAAAAACTTAAAATGTACCTAGGATATTATTAATTGTCTGAACTTATGTTTTAATAAGGTAAGAATGTTGTCCATCAGCTGAGTATCTCGCTGGAAGATTTGTATATCGGAGCCACAAGAAAGCTGGCGCTTCAGAAGAACGTTATCTGTGACAAGTGCAAAGGTAATGATTTTTGGATTAGATAACAGCAAGATTTGAATACAAAAGTTGAACTGTTCCCAGGAGTTTCAGAAGCTGCTCTTGATTGAAATTGCTGACCATTTCATACCATATATTTTAAGACACCAGCTGTCTTTGAAGTGAAGCAGATTTTTTGGGCTGTGACTCATCAGACATACAACAGGAATAGGCCGCCAATCTATATTTGTATTAGCTTCATTTCATTGATGTTACCCTAAACCAACATTACAAATGAAACCCTGCTGGAATATTTTTCCTCTACTTAAATCCAGCTTTTTTGGAGGGCTTTGTAAAGCTAGCCTAGTAACAGGATTTTGTCATTAAAAAGAAGCATTATCAATCTGTATAGAAAGTAGACTATAATCTTCTTAATGAGAGCCCCTCAAGTTTGTGAAATTCCATATTGTCCTCTTAACAAGAGGAGTTGCTCTGCAGTGACATTGATATATATATAAATAAATAAATTCCCACTCGGCTTTTCAGAACTGTTTACAAATATCCGGAACTGTTATGAGAAATTTAAAGTAAACCGATAGCTTTGCTTAATAGTTTGGTCCAGTGTCCAGCACGAATGAACCTGGTAGGCCAGATAAGGGCATTTTCTTGTGTTTTTGTTTTTTTTAGAATGCATAAAAATATGAGGAGAGTCAAAAACTCTCAAATTTTGCTAGCAGATTGAGATGCAGTCCTATTTCCACTGAATTACAGATAATGCAGTCTTAATCCTGTTCACCCAGAGGAGTCTGCTGGAAGCCCTATATATCAGTGTAGAGATTAGTATTCAGAGTTTGGAGAGCTGAGCAAAACCATTTGTGTATGTGGGGCTTGTATGTTATTCGTATATTTTATATACGTGTGTGTGTGTTTCTTCTTCCAAGGTTATGGGGGAAAGAAAGGCGCTGTAGAAAAGTGCCCCACCTGCAAAGGGCGGGGTGTGCAGGTGCTTGTTCAGCAGATCGGGCCTGGCATGGTGCAACAGATTCAGACGGTGTGTCCAGACTGCAAAGGCCAAGGTGAACGAATAAATCCCAAGGACAGGTGTACCAATTGCAATGGCAACAAGGTGGTTAGAGAAAAAAAAATCATCGAAATTCACATTGATAAAGGTAAGAGTTGGATGCGCGCCGCTTCACAGATCAAGAAGCTGTGGGAGATGGCTGTTACTTAGTCTTGATCAGTATCCATCTTGGTCTTACGATATTCACAGCAAGGAGCCCAGTTATTCTAGTGAACCTTGGAGGCTAAAAACGTGTCACCTTAAATACTAGGATTTTTGAAACCCAGTCGTTTTAGTATTGTTATTCTGTGGAAAACCTTTTTAAATTGTAAAACTGCACCTTTGTTAAAGGCACTTAAGTTTTTCAGAACTAAATTTTAGTTCCTCCTCATAATTCTGGTGTATGCTAGGCATACCCTCCTCAATTCCTGTTTAACTACAAGTTTCTGAAATTAATTTTAGGATTAGAACATGCACACAGGCAATGGTAGTCTTCAGTTACTTTACATTCTCAATTGCAAACACAGATGGTATACTACAGGAAAAAAACATCTGTACATAAATAAAAGTGTGAAGGTGCTCAGCTCAATTGCATATAAATCCCTGAGCATTGGAAAAACATCACATGGAAAAGATCTTACTGTGATCAAGATTTTTTTTTTTTGGTAGTGGTAGTATTAATTGACTCAAAGTGAATCCCTCTGTTGTTGTTCATAGATTTTCACAACTCATGGGATTCCTTTAACAGCCCTTTGAATTTAATCTGATTACTTTGGTACTGTAATCTGTTTTCATAGGTATGAAAGACGGCCAGAAACTAGTATTTCATGGAGAAGGTGATCAAGAACCTGACTTGGAGCCTGGAGATGTCATTATTGTATTGGATCAAAAAGATCACCCTGTATTTCAGAGGAGAGGCAATGACTTAGTTATGAAAATGAAAATCCAGCTGACAGAGGCGTTGTGTGGCTTCAAAAAGACAATTGAAACACTGGATGACAGAATCCTTTTAATAACCTCCAGACCAGGTAGGCTTGTCTTTTGGGGTGTTTGTATGGGCGCGCGTGTGCGTACACACACACTCTAACTGTTGCTCTTCAAACAGGTGAAGTGATTAAGCACGGAGACATCAAATGCATCTTAAATGAAGGAATGCCAATTTACAAATCTCCATTGGAAAAAGGTTCCTTGATAATACAGTTTTTGGTAAGTATGGCAGTCACTTTTTAAAAAGGATTACTTAATATAGGCATGGAGGGTGTGCTGGTATTAGGGACTAAATTTGGATCTTGGGCTTTTCATTAGCTGTGTCTGCTGTAAGCTCCTGCTAAACTCAGAATTGGTAAGGGAACGTGACAGTTTATTATAGCTGTGAGTAAAAACAGCTTTTGCTGCACCAACAAAAGCCACATTGTTGTCTACCAGATTAAACTTTGAATTATCAGTGACCGAGTTTATACATCATTATGAAACCACTATATGGGGCATAGCATGTTGTTTGAATCCATTCATGGTTCCTCCAACAAAAATCAGAGCATTAAGGCCTGTGGTAATTCTGGGCATGCGCCTGACTTCAGTTACAATTCTCTCTCACACAGGTTGCATTCCCAGAGCATCACTGGCTTTCCAAGGATCAGCTCCCTCTGTTAGAAGCTCTGCTTCCTCCCCGGGAGGAAGTTATGATTTCTGAGGATATGGATCAAGTTGATCTTGTAGAATTTGATCCAAAAGAACGATCGTACCGAAACCATGGCGAAGCCTACGAAGAGGACGAAGAAGGCCCTAGAACTGGTGTGCAGTGCCAGACATCTTGAACTGCGCGGTCCGGGACTCAGTTGTAACAACTTCAGGAACAATTGCTGAGCTCTGCTTGTGGAGTTCAGCCCCATGAATGGCTGTATATTAGTTCTATTCCATATTTATGTGTTCGTGTAAAAAAAAAATGGATCTGTGTAACTTAAAACTTGAATGTGCTGCTGTTCTATATAAATAAGGCCTTTTCATTTATTCTAAAGTAACCTTTCCAAGCCTGTGGTTTTCTAGCTGGGCGAGGCTATGAAGAGTGTTCGCAGGGATTAAACCAGAACAGATGAAGATAACTGGTTAGGAAAGGCTCCTTTAAAAACAGGGTGTTCCAGAAACACTCATGTACAAAATTACTTCTCCGGCAGTAGTTATTTGAAACATTGCCACTTCAGCTTAATAAGATTGTCTCAGTATCCCAGATTATATAATAGATACTTTATCAAATAAAATATCAGGACCATTTTCGGGTGTGAATGCTTAGTAGTTCCCCTGGATGGCAACTGTGGGATTGCTTCTGTAGGGAACCTTGTGGAAAGAGTTTGAAGGGGCCCTTTCTATGCTGGATGCACTCCAAATCAACCTCCGTTACCGCAAAGAGAATAGATCTCCAGAGCCAGGCTCAGCGGCTGCTGACTTGAGGGGCACGTTGTGCAGTTCTCTGGCAGTAACGCAGCAAGGGCTGCAGTCACTTCCCAGTCTGACCGAGGCACAGAGGCCTCCTGGCCAACACTAAGGGAACCGAGTCCGGCCCTGCTTAGCTTCAGAAGATCAGCTAATCGCAATGCTTAAGGCAAGCCTGCCCCACTTTGGAATGAAAGATCGTAACTCTGCAAGCAAACAGCCGACCCAGCACTGACAGGAGAATGTTTAATCGCTGCTAAGATCCCACGTTAAGGGTTTATTTGGCTTTAAAATAATACAAACAAAATAATAAAAAGTGCACCTAAATAATTTTCAGTACTCCATCTAAAGATTTTTCTGGACCCAAAAAGTAGCGGGGTATCAAAATACTTCCAGACGCGACTGACCTCTAACTGTCACAAGCAGCCTACCAAGCCTTACACGGGACAATCGTAAATGTGTATTTCTTGATCATCCCCAACAGAGACAATTTTGGAACCATTTCCGTTGTACTGCACGCCCCAGACCTGTGAATGGGAGAGAAGGTCCCACGAGGTTAGAAGGGAGAAGCCAGTGACTTCTTGTCCCAAAGAGCAGCTCGAGGGTTTATCTGCATACCTGATCTTGATGGTCAAAGAAGGTGTGGATGCAGGTCCTCGAAGGCACGTCCCAAACTTTCACAGTTTTGTCTGATGAACTAGAATAAAAAAGGATTGGCTTGCTCCATTCCAAGACTCCCTCCTTGCCTTTCTGAGACATACCACAGTTGCTTATAAAGTTACTTGCTCTTAAGAAAGTATTGATTACATTTCTATCCTGCTTTTTGTGCAATTATAAAAGTTCATTGGTTGATAGCTGTGGTTGATAAATCTAGCAATGACCCATTTTAGAACCCTTCCTTCCCTCCCTCCCTCCCTCCCTCCCAATCCGTTACAACTGTGGACAGCTTACAGAATACAATAAAAACAAAAAGAATTAGATCAGCAAAGGAGAAGGCAGAGAATACATATCACTCTACCTGGAAACAAAATGGGTGTCATCAGGGCAAAACGCTACATTTAATACCCAAGATCCGTGACCGCTCAGAGTGCCTGCCAAGTTGGCATGCTGTCTGTGAATTCAAAAACACTCTGGGTTAGAGAAGACATCTTAATAAAACGATTTTCAGACTCTTGCCCAGAATGCCCAAAGATCCTCAAGATACTTTTAGGAAAAGAGGCAGGAACAGGCCACCCAAACTAACAAGCTATTAATTGCAGCTTCTAGCCGCGGGCAAAGGGCCCTAACAAGTTGGGATTTCTGGGCGTATATGGTTGTCACTGGGGAAACGAGAGAGAGAGACTTCTTGCAAGATATTCTTAGCATACAGCCCCGGTTAAGAAGCTTAATTCTGTGGATTCAGAAAACCTGGGAGCTGGGAAGTCAAAATACAAAGGGGGAACGGTGGTCGGATGAAGGGTTTATTGAGAAGGGAACCAAAGCAGTAGACAGTGGGTTAAACCATGACACCACTCACACATCATATATCTTGATGTAGCCATCATCTGAGGCTGTGACAAGTAACTGAGAATCTGGAGAAAACGTCAAGGAACGGATAGGCATGGCGTGACCTGAAGCACAAGAAGAGAGGTGCGCTTTCTATCTCGGGCTGCCTGAAACATAATCACATCTTAATCCAGAAATCAGTTGAACCTTGCCAGGGGAAGGTCCGGCTGGCATTCCAAAAAGGAAGAATATCCTCGGAAATCAGGAATGGGCTAGCAGCCTCCTGCCTTCCAAGCCCTACCTTCTAGCGTGTGGAGAAGTTTCCCGGTTGCAATATCAAAAATATTGATAATCCCGTCGATAGCTCCGCTGGCTAGATATTTTCCATCCGGACTCTGAAACAATCAGAAGCAAGTACTGACCCGTGCCCTCTTTCCTTTACACCATACCCAAGACGTTCCCACAACACACTTGTCCTCTTCACTGACAAAGGCGGCCACTTGGTGACTGACCTTGATTACATTTTGGTTTAGTAAGCCTGAAAATCCAGATGGGATAATTTGCAGTCTTACTGTTCAAAGCCCCCAAACAGGGTAAGTTGCTAACCAATTAAACGCGTTGTGTGAATGCAGCCTCCCGCTAGAATCCAGAAGAGAAATGAATCACACCTGAACAGGGGATCATATATCGTAGCAGGATAAGGTAAGCTTGGATGTTACCTCTCTAACCAGCACAGGGAACTTTCAGAGGATTTTCAGTGAAAGAAAAATCAGTTGCAGACACAAAACACACCAGCCCTGATTTTAGGTTATACTGGAACATCCAATGAAGAACTAGTGGAGACACATCTGTAAATCCCACCTAGGAGGGCTGGACTGGTGGTTGATAACTGACTGACTGACTGACATTCCCACTGCTGTCAAGTCGGCAGAGTTCCCTTTGAATGTTTCTGGGTTGCCCTCAAATGTACATTTTACTCTGGTTCCAAATACAAAATATATATAAATTTATTTATTTCTCTTAAATTTAAGTACACAAATTGTGAAGGGGAAAAGAGGACCAGTTTACTGTGAAAATGTTTTGCAGTACTGACACCCGCCCCCCCCGCAACAGTCCCCCTCTCTTCCCTTGGCACTGTTTATAAAACGATTGTAATTCAGTGCAAAGTATCTGGGGTGGGCTTACAAAGTGGGAGTGATAATAATGGGGGTGACACCACGTGCGTGCTAAAAGACAAATCAGGTATCTTACATAAGCAATACTTAGGATGAATTTCCCTCGAGTGTCCAAGGAATATTCCTTTTTCCCAGTCTCAACGCCAAATATATTGACTTTTCCTATGTGGCTTCCAGTTGCAACGTACTGGGAATCAGGTGAAAAAGCCAAGGACCAAGCATCAACTATGCAAAAGGAAGGAAGACAAAACGTGAGATATCCAGTACTGAGCAAGCCAATTTATTTATTCAGTGCAGTATTTGCATACACGCCTGGCAATGAAGCAAATAATGCAGCCTGAAGCAAACAGGAATCAGTAAGCACAGCAGCAATTAGCCATGATTAATTTTAACCGGATCTGGGCTATGGATTTGGGCTTATTGTTTCACTGCACACTGAGAAAACACTGTTATTCACTGTAATAACAAAGAAAGCCGTTATATTTAGTCTACTAATTAAATTGGGTACCCCACAATAAAGAACATTTGCTCAGTGCCCAGAGAGGCGTTGAACGTTACCTGGCCCAGCGTCGATTGACTTGATCTGTTTGCCAGTGTCCAAGTCCCAAATACGTATGTGAGCATCCAACGAGCTGGACGCAGCAATGGTGCCAGTGTGGCTAATATCCACTGAAACAACGCCCAGCTGATGACCTTCTAACGTCCACCTGAGGTCCAGCTTTTCCTCGTTCCTTTGAGAAACAAAAAGATTTTTTTTCCCCTAAAGAAAAGTAAGTGGTACACCTATCAGTACTTCCTGAAATTCCATTCTTGACACATCCCCAGCTCCCAAATCATGCTTTCCCCCCAAACTGGACGAACGGTAAGATAACGTATATGAAAACTTCTCTTACTTGTTTAAGGATATGTTTCCACACCTGTGAAACTATATAGTATTTTTAGAAAACCTCTTGGAACTTACCATTTCCAGACTTTCACCAAATCATCCAGAGAGCCTGAGATTACGGTCTCTGAGCCGTCATTCCTATTTTTGCCCCAAGCAACTGACCAAATTGCATCGTCGTGTGCTAAGGGAAAAAAAAGACAGGTAATCACTGATTCCATTAGCATCTTTCGAGAAACAAGTTCCATTGAGCAAAATCAGCTTACTAGCATGAAACCTGAAAGTCACTCAACAAGGGAATTTCGAGCTTCAATGGTTCAATACTTTTGGGATCCTGACCCCTCCCCCGTCATCATACAGCTACGGTCAGATGGCCCACACCTTCTGCCGGTGAAAAGGAAGCCTGTCTTGAACTTCCCCACATTTTTAAAAGCAAGAGATATCCTTGTTTCATTCATGAACATGATTCCTTAATATGCCACCTTAAAAAAAATAAAATAAAACACAGCCCAGAAGAGTAGAATTTCTTTACCTTGTTCTTGCTTGAAGAGAATGCTATACTAAAAGGAAAAATGAATGTGTAAATCAATAAATACTGTTGTTATATGGGGATAAATGTTAAACTGCAAAACCAGGATATGATGTCTACCTACCTGAGTAGTCATTTTTTCTCACAAATTGATCGCGTACATAAGTGCTCTGGAAGAAGAGGAAACGGCTGAGTTGAGAAAAATAAGGAGATGTGTTTTCAATAAATTCTCAATCAAATTTAAGTTGCACTGGAAACATAAATTATAAAGACAAGAGCAACTATGATAAAAGCAACAAGTATTGTCATGAGGCGCAGCAGTCTCTTTTAGTGCATGTAAGTTTTAAGCATCCCAGTTTAAGATATTGAAGGCATGCGGGTGCAGAACGCTAAAGAACAAGCTCCGGCCGAGTGAGCCTTCAGCTCCGCAGGTGACCTGAGCCCCAGCCCAGCTGTTTACAGCTTCAGCTCTTGCCTCGGCGGCGTCGGCAGCAGAGGGAGGCTGCTACTGGCTTAGTCAGAGCCGCTGAAAGGCGCGCAAAGAATGGCCGGGTGTGCCCCTCACGCTCACCCACGAGGCTGGGGGCGCCACATCAGGTCCAAAGGCGTGAGCCCAGAGAAGCCCCGGGCCTCCTGCGCGTGCCGCGCTGGTCCAGACCCGGAGGGCGGAGGGCAGGAGCGGGGTCGCCCTTCCCAGCCCCACCAGGGAGGGCGAGCGGCCGCCGCCCGTCCTTCTCGCTCGTGGCTCCCTCGAGCAGCGCAGCCGCCTCCAGGGCGGGAGCCCAGAGCTCGGCGGCTCAGCGGGGACCCCGAATCGCGCTCGGGTTGAAGCGGCCGAAGGCAGGCAAGAGGGAGCCCCGGCGGCTCTCGCGGCCCCCGGCCTCTCCCCGTTGCCCGAACGGAGCGCAGGAAGGAGACCTCCGGCACCCCGAGGGGCCGACGCAGGGAAAGGGGCTGCTCTCTAGGGAGGGCCGCCAGTTCTGGGAAGGCAGAGGCCGCTGCTTGCCGAGGAGCCCAGATGTGGGGCGGGAGGGGTTGCTATGGAGACCGACCCGGGTGTGGGAGAATTGAGAGCCGACGACGCTGCTGCGGTGACGGCCTCCCTCCCACGGGCCCCTTTCCCCCTCCGGCCCTCGGTCAGCGCCCCCTGCAACTCACCCGCCGGGGCCGCCCGTCGCCGCGCAGCGCTTTGGGCGCCCGCTGATGACGACACGCCTCGCCATCGCGGCGGCGGCCAGAGCGGCGGCGGCGCGCTCTGCTGCCCCTGGCGGCGCGGCAGGGAGGCGCAGGGCCGCGCTGGCCGCCGGGGGCGCCCGGGTCTTCCCGCCGGGAGTCGGGGCCGGCGGAGCAAGGGCGGCCCGGGGGAGCCTTTCTCGGCCCCCTCGCCCAGCGACCCGGCGGGCCTCTCTCCCCGGGGGAGGAGCGGATGGCCCGGGGTCCCGCGGCGGGCGGGGCGCGTGCCTGGCGCGCGTGTGCGCGTGCACGCAGCGTGCACGGGGCGCGCGAGTCCCCGCTCCCGGGGGGCGGGCTGGTGCCCTGCTTCCGGGCTCCTCCGGGCTCGCTGCCTCGGATTTGCCCCGGGCGACCCCCGGGCGGGCGGGCGGGAGGGGCAGCTCTGGCGGCGCCCCGGCGCCCTCCCCGCTCGCGGCGCCCCCGCCTGCCTCGCCCCTCCGCCCCCGAGGCTGCCGGCGCCCGGCCCGTCGGGGGGCCCTGGAGGCGGCGGGCGCCGAGCCCGGAGCCCGGAGCCCGGAGCCCGGCCGGCAGCCCCGAGGGCGGTGCGCTCCCGCTGGGTCGGCAACCGGCTCGAGCGGCCCTGAGGGTCGGGAGCCGCGTCCCGAAGTGCGGGGGACAGAGGGGCGCGGACCGACCCCACTGCGCTGCCCCGAGTAGGGGAACGGCCGCAGCCCCCCAATCTGCTCACACTCACCCCCCCCCGAGACGTGTGTTGTAAGCGTCGGCCGAGCCCTGGCGGGGCGGGGCGGGGCGGGGCGGGGCGGGCGAGAGGGACCCGCAAGAAGCCCCTCGACCCCCCTGGGCATAGGCGGGAAGAGGAGGCCGAGAGGCGGCTCTCGCGGCAGGGCCCTGCTGGGTTTATGGTCCGTAGGTCGGTGCCCGGCAGGAGAAACAACGGAGTTTCCGCAGTCCCCGGGGCGTCCGTCCGTCTGCCCGTCTGCCCATCCCAGAATTCCCCAGCTGGTTGGCTTTTGCTGAGAATTCTGGGACTTGAAACTGGAGTTCGGGGAATTGCCACGGCTGGGCAATGTTGCCTGGCTGGCTGGTTGGCTGGCTGTGCCCCCATTCCCCCCCCAGAAAAAATAACGCAGGAAAGGCTGAAATGAGGAAAAGGAAAGCCACGTTGGGCGTCCTCCTTGTTCTCCCTGGAAGTGACTGGCTCTCCTTTGCTGTGTTCGCTTCTCTCCGTTTTCGCCTCTTCTGCCAGTCTGGAGGATGCCCAGAGCCTGCCGGGGCGGATGGCAAGAGCTGCGCTGGCCCCGGGAGCCAGATGAGGCCTCTCCTCCTCCTCCTCCTCCTCCAATGACCCACCCTTTAAATGCCACCGAGAAACCATTGAAGCGGAGGAACAGGGCCGTTGCAAGAAGCCAAGAGGTCGAAACTGCGCCTGTCCTCCTTTGGGGCCCATTCCCTTGTACAAAAGCTCTTCCCAGGGTCTTCAACCAAGGGCAGCCCCTCTTCTCCCCACACGCCGAACCCTTCCTTCAGGAAACCTAACTGGGATTTGCACGTGTGGATTCGTCCTGCCCCACGTCTCCAGCCTGGCCCTCTCCAGATGTCTTGAATTTCCATTCTTCTCATCTGGCGCCAGCACGGCAGATTCCTTTTGGTGGAAAATGAAGAGGAGACCGCAAGGAGCACATGGCCCTTTCAGTGTGCATCCTTGAACGTTCATGTGCTTTCCAGCTGCCTTTTGATATGCCTCATAAACCTGGTTTTGACCAGCTGGGGGAAAGGACATTTTAAAAACAACATAATAAAGGATTTTAGTTCCGTTCTTCAGCAAATCTCACGTACAAAAGGAACAGAATAGCAACCTATTAATGTCTGAATAAAGTGAAGTATCCTTTTTCACGTTAGCATGGAAAGCTTTCTCAGTTCTGTCTATTAATCCTTTGAGTTTTAATTTACCAGCTGGGAAGCTCTGCATCAGCTTCCCCTGTTTATCTGAAATAAATAGTCCACTTTCTCTGAGCTCGTATGAAGTGCGCAGCGGAGGCAGAGCCAAAATATATTTCTGAAACACCAATGGCCATGAGAAGAAAGGCTATTTTTCAGTGATTCTCCAGCAGGTTGCCAATTTGGGATCAGAGCTGATACCCCAGCCCAAATCTCGGATCAAAACATTGTGATACTCACCAAATATTTCCTTTAACCATTGCGATGTTCAAGTTGAGTTTCCTTATTGAGATTAGATTCTAATTTATGTAGCAGAAATCACGCCTTTGTCACCAAAACCCTTTCAGTGGATCTCTGTCTAAATTACCAGCCTCTATTCTGACTGCTGTCAGATTATTAGTTCAATTAAAAAAATAAATCTGGAGCCACTTGAAGAGAAACTAAGTTTTCTCTTGCAGAACTGAACTGTCCAATTGTATATTGAACACAGATGTTGATGCAAATGTAATTCCAATATGCTTTTAACCCATCTTGAGTGGGTTGGAGATTTAAAAAAGCATTCCTTTGTCCCTCGGGGAGAATCCAGATCTTGCCTAATGTATAATAATTGAGATAATTGGCCGATGAGCCTTATAATTAGGATGGGAAGATGGGCTAACCTTTCACGGACAAATCTCATTTAGGGAGCTGAGACGGAAAAGCCGTTTGGCATATGGATCTGCATCTTTATGGGAGATTATGACGGCCAACCACCAGCTGAAGGTGGTTTTTCTTTGGTTAATACTGATCTTTTGGAAGATGTTGAAGAAAGGTGAGTTTGCAAACACTTCTGCCTACCTTTATTAATTATTTGCATCATGTTATTAAAGCAGCAGGCTGAAAAGGAGACTTTAAGAAGCTCTTCAGCTGCAGGGCCAGCTATTGAATCAATGAAGACTTAACTTGATTAATGTTTTGATTAAAACACGGGTTTTGGATGTAAGAACAAGAAATATCCCAGCACGGACTCAGGCTTGGAGCCACTGTAACATCTGCCCAGGCTTGCCCGTTCTCCCTTAATTTTGCAGTATTTCTGAACCTCAGCAACTTTAAGATGTGTGGACTTCAACTCCCAGAATTCCCCCAGCCAGCATGCTGGGGAAGGTAGTACTAATACTGCTAAAAGACTCTAAGCAATCTTTGTCCAAGGGGCATTACTGCTAAATCAGGTTTGGAGATGTCACTGAGTTGTCCATTCTGGTCGGATAAGAGCAGAGACATCCAATGAGAGTCAAAAAAGTCAAGATGTCCATCATGGCATGATAAAAGTTCTGCCTCTTTGATACGCATCACACTGAAAGGGGTGGGGCTTTGATCACAGAGCCAGCGCCACTCTTTTGACTTTTTGACACCCCCCCGGAAGGATGCACCTGGATAAGAGATGGATAATTACACTTGAGATGATGCGCTCAACAAGCCACCACTCGCTCATGACCATGTTAGCAAATCATTGTTGCCTCTGCATCAAAAGTACCCAGGAACAAACACAATTCTTGTGGTTGGAGACATCCACTGGGTCAAAATGGTAGCCCCGACGGCGCATACAATGCACCTAAAAATCGGGCAGGTCTTCAATTGCACCACGGTGCCTGCCATCTTGAATTTTTTGACCATACTCTGCGGACACCCGTTTGTGTTAGTTTTGTCACTGATAACACATGCAGATATTCCAAGATGGTGGAAACAGGAGATGACGAAAAAGTGGCTTTCTCTAGTATTTTCCCCGAGGCCATTTCTGGCTGCTGCTCCGGGTGCAAAACGTAATGACGGGGTGACATTTTAACGAGTGCCTCACGGACAATGGGCACAACAGAAGTGCCGAAACGCTTGTTCTCTCGCATCCGTCGGATTACATGTCACGTCGGGAGACCCGCTGTCAATTTAATTTGGCAGCTAAATTTATGACCGCCTTCCGCCTTCCAGATGGATAATTTATTTCTGTCACGGGCCATTTATTACCTTCTCCTCCGGCTCCATCTTTGGATTTATTCCTGCCACCTCCCCCCTTGGCCAGCACCTTCATAATTCGCACCCCTCCCCGTGATCTTTCGTGACTCCACAGTTGGTCAATAAACTCTGGGGGATACTTGGAGGGCCATTATGGACGGATGATTGAGCGACCCCTCGCTCCAGCTGTGCCACCACAGTGCCCTTTTGTCTTGCGAGACCTTGCCGAAAAGATGGATGAGATCCATCTGCAGGGGAGAAAGGATGGCCGGGGGTGGGGGTGGGGGTGGGGGTGGGGGACACGAGGGTTCAGGTAAAATAAAAGAACTGCTGAAGAGAGACGGTTTCTGGAGAGCAGAGCGTTGGCAGGCCTTGGGGGTGGCTTTTTGGGTTTTTTCCCTTGAAAATGGCCTCTCGGGGACCCAGGTGGCTGGGGTGAGGTCACCTGAATGGAGAAGGGGAGAATCTTTGGCCTGATTTTCTACAGATTCATTCATTCATTCATTCATTCATTCATTCATTCATTCATTCATTCATTCACCCCATTCCATTCCATTCCATTCCATTATTTCATTCTTTATTTATAATATGTCCATGGCCACCCAACTCAAACCCTGTGACGTTGGGTAGCTTACAATCATCCAAAGGGCAAAGAAAAAAATCCCAATATCAATTAAAATCCCGTTCAAAACCCTCATGGGTGACAGGTTTGAGGAATCAATAGTCTCTAGAAACCAAGTCCATGAAGCTCACCGAGGCCTAATTTTGGGGGGCTGTCAGAGCTGTTCCATAAAGCTTTATGATACCAAGCGCATCGTGGCCTCCAGGCGCAAACCGTCTGAATTATATAGTCAGCATCATCTGCACTACGCCAGCCAAACATGGATGATGTCAGGCGGCGCTTCCCCAAATCCTCCTACACCCCTGTTTGAGATCAAAGATCTCCCTCCCTCCATCAGTGGGTATATGGATAAGGAAGCAGATATTCAGAAGGGAAAAATGGTTCTTTGGGGCACATTGTTCCTATCCCCACATTCCTAGGGAGTGGTGAAAAGTGCTGGCGCAGGCACAGAGTGTTGTGAGAAATGGGGAAGCTAGGATGGGAATGACCAGACAGAAACTATCAAGAGGTAGAAGGCAATTCTCTTGGCAGCTTCTCCTCCCGGATGGGAAGAACGTTGGGAGGGAGCACTTAGATCTTTCCAAGAGACTCCCCCTTAATGAAGTCGCTATAAATGAAGGTGGAAAATTAATGCCTCTCGCAGTTTCCAAGAGTCTGCCTTGATCCCAAGAGGAGCATTAGAGACCTTGTGAGAAGTCTTGCTTCCTTGCTTGGAGTGGGGCTGGACAATAGTGCCATCGTTCCTGGGGACACAGACGTGGGGAGGCTTGCAACAGGCTTTGTAGCTGGGCTAACCAACAACCAGCACTGTGTTCCCAGGATCAGTAAAAACACCCTTGTTAGGGGGATTTTGCAGGAAACTAGTGCTGGGGGTTGAAATCTCCATGGTCCACCCATAAGCTGTCACCCACTGCAGGCAAATGGCTGAAGAATTGATCTGCCAAGAGCTGTTAGAAGGATGAGTGGACTGCAGTCTCCATGTTCAGAGGCTGTAGCTTGAAAACTTCGCCAGCTACAAGTGGAGAATCAAAGGGGATGTGAATTGGACTTCACACTTCCTTGGGGTCTTCTGTGAATCATCATGCATTGCCCCTGATTCAAAAGAGGGGGCTAGAATGGCAACCCACAGAACCTCCATGTTCAAGAACAGTCTGCCTCTGTTGGGGAGTTTTAACTCCTAGGCTTTGCTTATGAATTTCCCAAAAGCATTTGGCTGCCCATCGTGAGAAATCCTACAGCCCTGTTTACTCAACGCTCAGCCAAAAACAAACCACAGGTTAGCCCTTTGAACCAACTCAACTGAGTTTTCTCCAGCAAACAATGGCTAAGCACAGGGCAACCCAGTCGAATTAAGCTAAGCTTTTGGATAGGTCTACCCAAATCAAGGAAAATGCCAAGGAGCGAACAGTGACAGTCTTTCAGTTTGCATGGAGCACCATGGTTGTCCATGGTTGCCCTGGGCATTGGCTGAGGGAGAAGAACAACCCATCACAGTGGGGTTTTGAGAGCCAGTTTGGTGTCCTGGTTAAAGGCACCAGGCTAGAAACCGGGAGAAAAATGTTGAGTTCTAGTCCTGCCTAGCAGAAAGCCAGCTGGGTGACCTTGGGCCAGTCACTTTCTCTCAGCTCTAGGAAGGAGGCAAGGGCAAATCACTTCTGAAAACACTTGCCAAGAAAACTGCAGGAACTTGTCCGGGCAAGTCACTGAGAATCGGACACAATTGAATGGATTAAAAAAACAAACCCAAATCAAGGAAAATACCAACGAGCGGCAGTTTTCAGTTTGCATGGAGCACTACAAGATTTGTACAGGGCTGTCCTGGGCATTGGCCAAGGGAGAAGATCTAGGTTGGCTAATGCCGAGGGAGGGAGGCCTGGCTCTTCCCTTCTGGGAGGGAGGGAGGGAGGGAGGGAGGGAGGGAGACCTTCTGCTCACCCAGCCTCCTCCACGGGCTCATCTTCTGACTCCCCCGAGCTCCAGGTTCACACGGCTTGGGCAGAACACAGGTTACCCGGGCATCTGAAGAACTCCTCAGCCTCAGCGAACAAAGGCGGCTGTTAGTCATAAAAACCATGGCTGCGTAATCCAACACTGGGAACGAGAGGCTGAAATAATGTCTCCCCCAAGCAAGCACAGTCTTTCCAGAAATTCATTCCTCTGTTTTGAGTCTCGGCTGGCTTCCTGACCCATTTGACGGAATACTTGTTTTTTTTAAGAAACGGAAAGAAAATGCCTTTGTTCAGAAAATGTTTGTAGCCCTCCAATGTTCCGGCCGCTGCTCAGAGCTTCCCAGGAGTCTGCTTTGGGTTGTACCGCTTTTTCAATAGCTAGGAATATTTTCATTCTTTGTGATCGTATTCCACTTTTGGAGTGCTAAGCAAAGACATATTTTAAAATGAGACATCATGGTCTTCTTTTTCCATCCTGATTGACTAACTCTTGTCCGGGTCCCTGTTTAACTTCACTCAAACAATAACTCCACCTGCTGGAACCAGCAGAACCAACAGTATAAAGCACTTCAATGCACTCTCCTGATGTTCAGTTAACTCTAGTGCTGCTTGGATTGTGCAGTGAATCCCAAGCCAGGGACAAAAACAACAGATCAACGGGGACATAGATTTCTTATTACAGCTTCTTGGCTTCTTCTTTTCAAAGTGTCATCAAATGTGTCCTCCAGCCTAGTTGAGTGGGGCCATGAAGTCTACCCCCCCCCCTGCCTAAAATGTGTAGAATATGAGTAATATTACTGAGAATATGAGTAATATTACTGAGAATATGAGTAATATCACCGAGATTAAATATTATTTAAAAACCATAGATGGTTACAGAGGGAGAACTCGGTCCTTTGCATTGTAAGAGTACCAGGGCGGAGTGGGAGAGTCCCTTAAAACGGCAAGGTCCAAAAAAGGCAGATTTCAGGGCCAGCTCAAACTTGTGTCCTGCGCAAGGAACAGGAGCGTCCCTGGAATACGGATGCCATTTCCCTTCACCGTAGAGCCTCCCCTGTTTTCTTGGAAACCTCCAGCCCTTCCTTGGATAGATTCCAAATGCAGTTTTTGCTCTCTGGGGTGGAAAAACGGGGTGGCAATCAAAGCAAGAAAGGATGGTGAAAGAAGAGATCCAGGGGCATGTGTGTCAGGCGCGGCTGGGCATCCAGATGCCCCAAACCTGAGAGAGCCCAAAATGTACCCACTGGATCGGGGGGGGGGGGCTGAAGGTTCCCGGGGTAAATCCACTTCTTTCTCTTGCCCTTTGGAGACCCCAAGCAGCCCCTCGCACCATCCAGGGCTGGGCAGAAGGGGAGAGGTGGGCCCATGCTCTGGCTTCCCCCCCTTCCCCATGTCATTGCCTCCCCTTCGCCCATGAATCTTCCTCCCAGCTGCAAAGCGAGGTACAATGGGGGGGGGGCGGGGGAGGCGCTGCGGGAAAGACAGGGAATCTCCTTTTGGGGGAAGACCCAGGCGGTCGCTGGCAGGCTGGGGAAGAGGATGATGGATGATGGGTGATGGAGGAGGAGGAGGGGGCGCTGCGGGTGAGGCACCGAGCAGGAGGCGCGTGGGTGGGTGATGGATGATTGGGGGCGGGGGTCGGAGGCATCGTGTGTGCGCCCGGAGCGGGGGGGGGGGGTTGAAAAGAGGCAGATGGATGGATGGATGGATGGATGGATGGATGGATGGATGGATGGATGGATGGCGGGGGGAGGAGGAAGAGGGAGGGAGGGGAGAAGGAGTCCCTTGGCCAGTTCACAAGGTGCGGGACAGACGGCGGCAGAGCTCCTGCGCCCTCGCCTCGCCTCGCCTCGCCTCGCCTCGCCTCCCGGCTCCCTCTTTCGCCTGCCGTCCCAGCCCGCTCCCGCCGCGCCGCGCCTCCGCCAGCCATGCCCAACTTCGCCGGGACCTGGAAGATGAAAAGCAGCGAGAATTTCGACGAACTCCTTAAAGTCTTGGGTACGGCGTCGGTGGGCGGGGGCAGCGGAGGGTTCGGGGTTAAAAGGCTCCCCAAGGCGCTAGGCATCGAGGCGGCGGCTCGGTCCGGCCCGGAGAAATGCCTCAGGGCTGCCCGCCGGGTCCGCCCCAGCCGTGCGGGTTTACTCACGAGTCAGCGGCTCGCTGGCGGGAGGGAGGGGGGAAGCCAGCCGGCTCTTCGCGAGGAAGCGCGGCGGGCGGCGGCGGCGGCGGCGGGAGCGGGTCCGCGGCGCGTGGGAACGGGGCCAGAGGACCTTTCCTGAAGGGCTCTGGGAATCCTCGCGGCTGGCTCTCGGGAACGGCTCGCGGGGCGACGGCTGGAGCCGGGACCGGAGCGAGCGTGGCCCGGTTGGGAGCGCCGCTGCCCTGCGCTCCCTCGGCACTCTTAGGTCCCCCCTTCTCTACCCCGGAAAAGAGGATGTAGACTGAAGGGAGAGGGGGGGACCCAGGTGCCCGTGGCCAAGGGGCCCTCGCCCTCAAGGAAACCTGCTTAGACTCTCTTGCGCTGAAGGGGTTCACTGTCCTGTTCCCACCCTTCTCTGCCCAGGGGTCAACGCCATGCTCAGGAAAGTCGCCGTGGCCGCCGCCTCGAAGCCCCATGTGGAGATCCGCCAGGATGGGGACCAGTTCTACATCAAGACCTCCACCACCGTCCGCACCACTGAGATCAACTTCAAAGTGGGGGAGAGCTTTGAGGAGGAGACAGTAGATGGGCGGAAATGCAGGGTAAGGTGGTCCATGGTGGCCTCTTCCGAGGCAAAGAGTCCCGCTGGAAATTCAAGAAGATATGGGCCTTGGGGCCTCTTCTTTCCAAGGCTGAGCCTTGGGGTGGAAGGCAATGTTCCTAGAACATGGCAACCCTCCTGGGGATTAGGTCCTCCTGAGGGAAAGGTGCCCTCCAGTCCAGATCAGTTCCTTGGAACTACCTGGGAACAACACAAAAGTGTTTGGCTGTGGTCTTCTAGGAGACCTTCTTGAAGCCATGCTAAGTGATTGGACAGTGGTGTCTCCAGAAAATGTGCTGGAAGCACCATGCAGAATCCCTTGGGAGCAGGGTTGAGGGAATGAGTTGACCCCAGGTAGCCCCAAACATCACACTGTGATGGTGCCTAACCTAAAGATCGCTGCCTCCCCAACTTTTGGAAGCAGCATGATCTCCATAATTCACATAATTCAGTGGGAGCGAGAATACCGTTCCCAACAGGTTGGGAAGGCAGATAAATGTTGGCGTCCTGTGCACCTTAAACCCAGACGCATGCACACCCTCAGAATAGGGAAGTCTAGAAGTCTTTGCTCTCTCTCCACATGCCACAAACTATGGGGCTGCTTCCTTGAAACGAAAAACAAAAAACCCAGATTGTTATTCTTTGTGGGCAAACCAGGGCCGCAAAACATTTCCCACTTCCTCACCGGGATCGTCTCCAAAACACGGTCCCCCTCCATTAGCTGTACTAACTGATTCTGTGGGCTGAGTCGTCAGGCTCTCGGGCACACAGGCTTTGCTATTGCTTCCCCGGCAGCGAAGCCTCCAGGGAGCCGGGACACTGGAACTCCCTCTCTGCTGGCCTGGCCTTGGGATTTCCCTCCACGGCTTCATCCAACATGCCCCTCGCGTCAGGTTCGCACGTCAGAAATTCCTTTCTGTTGGCAGAGCGTTTTTGCGAAGCTGAGGAATGAAAGTCACAAAGTGGGAAAGACAGGAACTTCCCAGCGTGGCAATCGATGACCTTTTTTTTAATTTAACATTTGGCTTTGGGGAACATTTTTACAGATGTAGGTTCTTGCTTGTGGGGGAAGACATGGATGGGAACCTTAGCAGCTGATTGCTGATCCTGCTGGCAAAGTGATGGTGTTTTTTGACGTTCTCTCCCTTGCAATCAACGGGTATTCTCTCTGTCTCAATCAGAATTTAGGGGTCACCCTCCCCAACAAAGCAATTTGTAATGATGATCCAATGTTCCTAAGTCTTGTGTAGGTGTGTCTTCCAGTCAGTGTGGTCTCCTGGTGACTGACTGAACCAGTCCCTAGCGTTTTCTTGGCAAGGTTTTTAGAAATGGTTTGCCCTTGCCTGCTTCTTGCCAGGGGTGAGAGAGAGGGACTGGCCCAAGGTCATCCACTTGGCACTGGGTCTAAGGTGGGACTAGATGCCCTACCAATGGCATCTCGGGTGGGACTAGATGCCATTTGGCTAAACAAGTGATAGCCTATTGCCCTCACATCTTAGGGTGCACTTCTTGGAAGGAGAAGCATTTCTGGGTGCACTTCTTGGAAGCTGTTGGGGAACTGGAATGCTGGACTAGATAGAACGTTGGCCATTGAGGCCCGATTTCCTACTTTCTTTTCTTCTCAAAGAGATGAATAGCAGATGTGTTTTTATTTGGTATGCACTTGTATCTAATTCCCACTGGAACTGAACCAGAAAAACACTTGCAGCAGAAATGGCCATAGAGCAGTGTCTCTGAACCTTGGCAACTTGAGGAGGTGTGGACTTCAACTCCCAGAATTCCCCAGCCAGCCTTAGAGTCACCAAACAACCTCAGATCGGCAGCCTGTCTTGGTCAAGCCAAGACCCTATCTGTGTGGCAGGAGAAATAGCCAAGACTTCAGCGCTGATTAGCTGAAATGGCACACCTTTGGTGACATCGCCATCGTTCACAGAACGGTGGCAGAGCGACTTCTGTAGGGGAAGATAGCATTTGGGGAGGAGTAAGAAGCCTTGGGGAGAGCAGATGTAAGACTGGGAATGGGGTACTGCAGTTTTTTCATCCCACTTGCAAAGGAGGATAATGAGTAGATCTGAAGCCCTAGGTGAAGACCGTGAATGGGGAGACGGGGAGCAGCATTGTGAAAGAGTTAAACGAGGTGTGGTGTGTGAAAAGAATCCACAAGAGGAATAAGTCATGGTGCTGGAAACTATCAGAAGATTCATACACTGTTTAATGTGGGTTGCGGCTTGATTCAACGATCAATTCAACATAAAAAAAAATAGAATGTAATTGTCTTTGACGCCTGGAGCAGCAATTTCCACAAACTCAAAGGAACATCCAGCCAGCCCTTTGGGCTGAAGGAATCCAACCGGGCAAAAATTTTCTCCTTGGCTGGGCTTGTTTACTGAATCTGATGTGATGCAATCTGGCATTAAATACTTTTTTTTTTTAATGATAAAAGTCTGTCTGGGATGTTTCCAGGGGAAAATGAAGCATACGTTCTGGGAGGTCTGGAACTTCAGACGCAGAAAAATCTGCCCGACCACCAGATCTGACCAGCAGATTTTTCTCATTCCCCAGAGTTTCAGACCTACATTTTCCCCAGCCCTGGCCGGAGGTGCTGGAGGTTAAAGGTAGGCCGTTCTGAGCTTCCCACGAAGTTCAACGGGGCGTTCTGCTCTGGCTGTCACCGGCTGCACGGAGGGAAACTCCTCTGCAGGCATGGAAGCGGCTGCTGTCAGCAGCTTCTCCATTTCCTTGACTGCAACCATTATCCTAATATCTGCCCCCCCCTCCCGTCTGCCATGGGAGAGGGGCCATCTTTGCCTGCAGAGTTTAGCCACTTGGGAGAATGAAAACAAGCTCTACTGTAAGCAGACGCTTCTGGAAGGGGAGGGCCCCAAAACGTACTGGACAAGAGAATTGGCTGGAGACGAGCTGATTTTGGTAAGTTTTTAGCTTTAAGGAGGGCTGAAGGAGGACTGAGCAACTTCCAACCTCCCCCTGCCCCCCCCCCCCCACTCCAGAGAAGAGCTGCTCTCAACTTTAGGCTGGCATGCTAAAAAAAATAGCAGCACCAGGAAATAACCTAAATTAAGCTTAAACAGCTCATAGCATTGCTTGTGATTTTAATGATTCCATTCATTGAAATGGTATTAAACGCTGGAATTTGGTGACACGGTTTGCAAACGCCTCCTTCAGCCTACCGTCAGCTCAGGATGGGAGTTAAAGACGCTCACGTTTTTGACGCTTTTCAATAGTCCTCCTTAGTCCGCCCGTCTTCCAAAAAGTGGGAAAGGCGCTTTCGTTCATTTTGAAGCGAAAGAAGTCAGCCTCTACTCCCCCGCTAAGCCCATTCCGCAGGGAGGAAATCACAGCAAGGCTTTGACCTCCATCTGACTGCTTTAAAGGTTCCCACAAGGGAACAACCTCCAACCAAATTTTGCACAGGATGGGGTGGGGCGGGGGGGGGGAGACGGGAGTCTCCAAACCAATTATCACCAGAGTTCAAAAGATCGGCATGAAAGCGAGTCTTCTCCAGAACGCGCACACGGATGCCCACACGTCACAGCAGATTAAGCCAGGGAACGGTGGGACGCAGACCAATGAACGTTCTTCCAAACCGACCGCAGCAGGTGAAACGTTCAGACATGAAATCTGAAAGTAGAGGCACGTCTTTGATCTAGAGCGGTGCCAGCATTCCCTTTGAGGCACCATTTTGGCCCAGCCTAACTCGAATCCTGTGTCTGCATGTTTTCTGGGGGTGGGGGTGGGGTGGGGGTTGGAGAAGCGCCAGGAGACCGATTCTGATCAGGATATGAAATTTAGGGTATCTGGGCCCAGCAAAATCTTGCGGTGGGATCAACGTGCTTCGGAGACCTCCCAGTCTAGGCACACTCCCCAGGCCCCGGAACTCAGCAATGCAAGAACTCTCATCTTTCCAAAAATCAGTGTCTAGACGAGGCATTTCCTTAAGGAAACCCCTGAATCTTGTGAGGGCGGATTTAAAAGGTCTCGAAGGGAGACCACGGTTCCCTGGCTCCTCCCCAAGCTGGTGCCCTCTGCTGATGCTGGGTTTCAATTCTCATTATACTCAACCAGCATAGCACCCCCACCCACCGCCGTCTTCTCTGTGAAAGGGGGGAAAACTTCTGTTAGTTCACCTTCTCGCTTTCTTCTCTTTCCAGACTTTTGGTGCTGACGACGTTGTATGCACAAGAATTTACACACGGGAGTGAACAATGCCAACCTATCCCTCTCTCTGCAGGGAAGGGGCTGAAGAGGTGGATCCACAAGCAGATGTTGTGAAAGGTCCTGCAGAGTAAACATCCCTGCATGTTGTTTTAAGGGCAGGTTCCTGCGTGATCGTACATGTCGTCTCAAATCCCAGCTCACCAGCCCGTATCTCGAGGTTTTTTGTTTTGCTTTACGACTCCAGGTCCCACTAGAATTTACGTGTGTACGTGTGCATGTGAGTTTACGGGTACAAACCCCTTTCATTCCCCGCTGCTCGCCGGTATTTGTAGCTTCGCGTTTGTATGATTTGAGCAGTGATTAAATTCCTTGGCTATCGTTCGCAATGGTTCGCAAACGGATTTTTCTTTTATATATAAAAGGACACCCGGACAAATAACGCAACACAACGGTAGGCGTAGAAACCCCAAACTCACATCTTTACTAAGATAGCTCTCTCACCTGGCTGTTTTAGCTCCCTCTTAAAAAAGCAGCTTCCCCATCAAGTGGCAATTACTCTGTGCTGTGTTTCGCACAAAGCAACACTTTCTGTTTAACCTAAGGAATTTGTTGCTGTGAAGGGTTAGTGGAAATCAGTCCCTGTAGAGTTGAGTTGTTGTCCTCTCCCCACATCACAGTTGCCTAATTATAGCTCAGCCTCTAAAGCTGGAGAGTATTTCAGGTCAAGCCGTGTGAGTCAGGCAGCCACAAAACGCAGCTTCGCGTTTTTGTTATACCTTTCCCATTTCAGATCCAAACACATCCAAGTGTTTTCCAGAGGGCTATACCTCTTTTTCCTCCCCAAGATTTAATTTCTGAGAACAGCAAATGGGGAAGTAGATCCTAATCTGGAAAGAATCATCAGCTTCATCGGTGCAGAATGGCACAGAAATCCAAAAAAGAAATATTCCTGAATGTAGAAAACCAGCAAGGTAAACATTTGTCACTACTCTCATCGCTCTCTCGTGCCATTTCCTTAAGGTGCAAATGTGCTTTTCATTAAAGTGAGGGATTCTTCTTTCCAGGCCGAGGAATGCATTTAGCCTTGAGCAATGGATGAGGGTTGCATTCCAGAAAATCACATTCCAGAAAATTTGTCCACATTCAGGACAAAACTTAAGTTCACTCCAATTAATGCAATTATTTCCCCACTCTCTGCTTCTATCGCATTAACATTTGCAATTCAGTAACAATTTTGGGGACTCGGTGGGGCTGGGCCAAGGATTTTGAGGGCACGGGGGACCTCAGACCCTCCACCTCTGCCTTAGAGACCTTTGCTTGAAAAAAAAGCATTTGATCAACAATTTAACTTCTGTGGAAATGATCCGGTCACCACCAAACCCTTTTGAGTCAGATGATGTCCCAAAGATCTCTCCCTTATAAAAAAGCCATCTCAGATCTTGGCCACAGGATGGAAGCTTGGTGAATGCTTTCCTTGAATGCTTTTTTTAAAGCTGGCGTTCCTACAGAAAGGTTGGTGCAGGTCCCTTAATGGGGGGGCATTTTCTCATTAGGGCAATCCATTGCCGCGTCTTCCTTTGACCCCAGACCTTAATGAAAAGGAAAGCCCTTCTTGGCTAATTTGAAACACTGTGTACCACATGTTCACAACCGAAGCAGTGGCCTGTTAAATTAAGTTGGAATTCATTCAGGCTATGTTAATTTTATGGATACTTTGAACTAAGCAATTATGTTTTGGTGTGTGTGCGTGTGCGTATTTGTCCCAAGCTTGCCATACAGAAGCTGACCTAATTGGAGGTTAGGGCACTCGGCCAGATTTTGCATGTCCATTTTGCATGCTCAGAAGAATATCAGGCTTATGACTTTCAAAGTATACAAGCCAGTATTTAAGAAAAAGGTGTAGAAGGATTTGGAAATACCTCCAAATAGATTAAACGTCAACTGAGAGAAAAAACACCATTCTGATCAAAGGGCAATTAAGACGTTTCTCTTGAATTCTCATCAGCATAGTGCACACATGGGTTAGCACACTGAAGTTTATGGGAGTTGCTTTCACATTGGATGAACTCTAGACATTCAGTGCACCCCCCGCTGGCAGTCCACTCTGTCCTTATTAAAATCCTTTCAACTGATGAGCTAAGTGGGGAGAAAATGGTGAGAATTTGTCATCTCCACTGGCTTTTCAATGCCTTGGAATCTGAAGTCCTTTGACAGGCACTCTCAAATGCCCTTTAAAAACATTAATGTCCCAAGCCAGTTTACATATCTTATCCACACTTCATCAGAATAACCTTCCTGGGTCATGCCTGAATTGGTCGGTTGTTCCACTGTTGTCACTATAAAACAAAGGGAAGCCATAGATCCAAAGGTGTTCTGCAAATGGATCGCCATGTCACAAGCATTGCCACAGACCATTGTGTAGATAAAGCTGCACCAGTGTTATGGAAACGGCCACGTGCTAGAAATATGCTCATAACGAAATGCTGCCTGTTTAAGTTTGGAACAACTAAGGAAGGAACGCTGGAGAATCGCTCAGCCGGGACAGCAGAGCATCAGGTAGAAGCTGCAGGACCTTGGATAGCTCCAAGGAGACTTTGGGGACCAAATGAAACCCATCTGAGACCGGCTTCTTGGACCCTGCTACCTTTCTATGGTTCCGTTTCCTTTATGAAAGAAGAAGAGAGTCTTGGCTGGGTTAGACTTCTGACCTGGAGCCTAGTGCTCCATCTACAGATCGCCCACCTGGGTCCCCTGCTTTGGAGGGGAGGGCAAACAACAGAGTCTGCTGGAGCGGGTGGCCATAGCAATTTCAACCAACCAACCAACCAACCAACCAACCAACCAACCAACCAACCAACCAACCAAATAAGCGAGCCTCTATCTCAGCAGAAGAGGCCAGGGCCAGCACTTCCACCGTTCTCTCTCTGATTTATGGCACCCTACTTCATCTAAGAACCCTGACTGTGGGCAAAATTACACCCTAGTGCAATGTCAGTGCTCATACCATGTTGAGAGTAAAAGGCCAAATACAGAGTGAGCCCTAGCTACTAAAACTCAGTAGTTTTAAACACTGCTATTGCCCTCTTGGAGTTCCGCCATGGGGAAATCAATGGGATAAGCGCTTCTAAAATAAGCTTTCTTTTCCAAACTTTGGGGGCTCCTTAACTGAGAGTCAGGAAAACCACCCAATTTTTTTGCTGGAAAGCACTGTTCTTGTGCAAGGCAAGAAGTGATAATGATGGGTTACTGTTATGAAAATATAAGTAGAGGGAAAATGAATGCTTATTAGTGAAGCTAGCTGAAAATGGAATCTACCTAAACTTCCAACTGCTGCTCCATCGAGCCCCTTCTCTGAAGCCTCTAGCTGACAGTGCTGCAGACAGAATGAGAGACTAAACGGAACCAATAAAACGGAAAAAAGCCCCAAGCCCCTCTTCTGGGTCAGACTATCCTATGTTCCACAAATACTACTTAAAATATGTAGCTGAAGGACCCCTGTGCTGGAAGCACAAAGATAAATCATCTTGTGAGAGAAAGAACACCCACAACAGGAACACCTACAGCAAAATAATAAAATAAAAATAATAAAATATGAAGACATTCCAATAGAAGAGAACATCTATAGCTCAGGGTTGAACCATGGAGTCTGCGGCACTCTCTGAGCTTGGCTGTTGGCTTGCAGACGTTTCATGACCCAACTAGGCCACATCATCAGTGCTGGAGAGTGTGGGGTTGGCTCCTTGTTTATATACAGTAGCTTGCCCTGCCAGTGTTGATGGGAGTGTGGTTTTCTCCTTGGTAGTTCCTTGATTAGGGTATGTTTTCTGCTTGTTTGTCTGGTGTTAATCCCTGTTTATTTGAGTGTTGGCTGATGGTCTTTTTGTTTCCTTCTTAGCTTTTTATTGTCTCCTTTGGATGGTGTATAAATATGGTTTATCTCTATGTGTCTATCGATGGCCGATTTGTCTGAATGCCAAACTTCCAGGAATCCCCTAGCATTTTTGGATTTAGCTTGGCCTAGGATGCTCAGAGTTTCCCAGTTGAAACTATGGTTGAATCTGTCCATGTGCTGTGAGATTAAGGAGTTTTCATCGTGTCTTCAGATTAAGGAGTGTCTTCTGATAAAGGAGTTTCCATTGTGTCTTCATGATGAAAGGAGTTTAATTCGTCAAGAGTTTAATTCTTCAGAATTTCACGATGAAAGGAATTTAAGATTTCTCTTCTACTGAAGAGAAATTTCTATTTCATGATGAAAGGTGTTAAAAATTCTCTTCTATTGAAAGGGGTTTAAAATTTCATGATGAAATGAGTTTAATTCTTCAGAAGACAACCACATTGGTACACGAGTAGCCCTGATAGTTTAATGGACATACTGCACTACAGTCAAGTTTACAACATCTGTATAGAAATCATCACATGAATAGGTGGCAAAAAGGAGGAGGAGGAGGAGGAGAGGAAGAAGAAGAGGAAGAGGAAGAAGAGGAGGAGGAGGAGGGAGAAGAAGAGGAAGAAGAAGAGGAGTCACATTACAGAATATGAAAGCCATTTTAAAATTGGAAGGAACACCTTTTGCTCTTGGCACAGGCTAGGATTGGACCTTGGATCTTAGATGTCAGACATCAGGATTATGGGAAAGAGGGAGGAAAAGAGAGAAAAGCAACACTGGGAAGCCCCGCTAACAGGGAGGTCTGGGGTTATGGTACTGTTGAAGGTGATTCTGTCCCCACAGACATGGGGGCTGCAAGGATTCTGCCCTGCTCAGGAAGGGTCTCGGGCAAAACCTGCTTGAGAAGACTGTTTCCCAACGCGTCCTTTTTTTGAAAGCCCGCCTGGGAGTGGAGGGACAGAACCGCTCGAGAGGATTGTGAGTGGAGTGCAGGGAAGCACCCAAGCCGAGTGGAACAGAACGCAGTGGCCCTGCTGAGCCCCCCCTTCCCAACCCCTCATTCACAGGGCGAGGGGAGGAGCGTCGGGGTAAGTTAGCTTATTGCTGGCATACTAAAGACTTTGCTTATTGGATTCTGGCTCGGAGGAGTTGCTGCTGCCCTGCCTCCCTCGGGCATTTCCCCTCCCTGCCCTGCTGGCGCCCACCCCCTCTTTCGAGTGGCAGGAGAGAATCCCTGCCGGTGTTTTTTCTCCTTTCCGTCCCGTTGCCTTGGACCACCACAAGACTGTTCTGAGAGACTGCTGGACTGAACACGCCGAAACTGAGCAGGCTGGGGGGAAAGCAAAACCCAGCACCCGTGGGTTGCCCCCACCCCAGCTGGCTTGGCTTTGTCGATTTGTGCAGGGAAGTACATGTCTTCTTGGAGAGCGCAGAGCCACAACTTTATGGCTGCTCACAAGTTCTACGGCAGTTTCGGTAGAACCACCTTCCGGTTTCTCTGTCTGCCTTCCCGATGTTTTCTTTTTCCAAAAACATTGACTTGGAAATTATCCCAAAGCTGAAACACACCCTTCATTCCATCCTCTTAAATATTTATGGACCTGTCTCCACCCAGATGTGTAGAGTAACGCAGCTCTGTTAAATACTGGTTTGGTATTTACAGTATTTTTTTTCCCCAATACGGCAGAGAAATTCGCACAAAAAGCGCCGTCATCCTCAACTAGGAGCCCAGCCACACTTTCCAAAAGTGCCGATCGGCTGAGCTGGAAGACCAGGTGGATACAAAGCCACCCACCAAAAAACCATAGTGAGAATGAGAGAGATATTTAAAAAGTATATATGTATATTCATATATCAAACAGGCTGCTTGAAATACAGTCAGTGTTAAGCTACAATACACGTGTGTTCTCACACCTCTCATTCTCACCCTCTCACACATGCACAAGCTGCCTTTCCATCTTTTCATGGTGAAGCACCCAACAGATCGGGTAGATCCCTCGGCAAGTAGATCAAGTAGATCTCCTGGCAAAAGCTGGTAGCAACCTCTCAGAACAGAGCGAAGGGTCCAGGCAAGTCCCACCTCTTTCCCAGGAAGAACCAAAATAGATTCTTCTTCTTATTGTTCATTTCTGTTGTTTTTTTTTTTGTGGGTTTTTTTGGTTTGTTTTTACAAAAAGGAGAAACAACTTTCACACAAAGCATTACAATGACAACTCCCTTTGGTAGAAAGTGTAATAAAATGACTTTGCCGCCCTTGCCTGTAAGTACTAAACCCTGAAACCATCTGGTACTCAAAAGGCTAGTAAGAGTTGTACTAGCACATTAAGCACACTTATTCTTTAATTAAAAAAAAAAAAACCAAAATTGACAAATATGTACATTTATTTACAAAAAAAGGAGGGGAGGGGGGAGAACCAGTTTAAAATTGGTTGTGGCTGCTATTGTAAAAGCGTGCATGTGTGTCTGAGAAGATACTCTGTGTGCGTGTGTGTGTGCGTGTGTGTGAGAGAGAGAGACAGAAGAGTGTGTTTGTGTGGAAAGCTGGTGCATGGCATCAAGAGGCTAGTAAACAAGCAGGTACAAAACATAATAATAATAGTAATAATAATAATAAAACCCAAATAAAACGATAGTTCCACTGGCACTAGAAAGAACAGACTGATCTTAATTGGTTTAGGTAAGTCAGGAGTCCTGGTCACAGGAACACAACTGATGAGTAGAGGAAAGTTGAAATGGCAGGTCCAGAAGCCGACGGGTCGGACCACTGGCCTGCGGAACCCAGGAAGCTGACCAAAGTTTGCAAAACGTCTGCCGCCAAGTCCCGTGGAGACTAGTGACACAGCACTTCTGGCATTCCTTAAAATATTCTAGCCTTAAAACTTGTCTCTTTCGGGAGGAAGGGCGATGTCGGGGGGGGAGGGGGGAATTCCACGCACCAATTCTCGTTGAGTACCCCAGAGGATCCTCGCTGCTGCTGGTGGGTAGAGGCCAAGTGGGTCTCCCTGGGGCTACTCACATACCTCACACGCCTTGGCGCATGCGCAGCGATCTCAGCTCCTTGGCAGCTGGACTGGCTTCAGTTCCACAAGACTGATGTGAAAACAACCGCACTGGGGCGGCAGGAGGCCTCAGATCTGAGTGAGTCGGGAAGTGGCGGTTACGGAGACGCGCAAGGAAGGGGGAGCGGGGAGAAGAAGGCATCTTCCTTACTTTTTGTGATGCGCGCCCACACGTGCGCTCCTCCCCTCCCCCAGAACCAAACACGCTCCTGTTTCCCTCTTCCCCCACCGGAGTTTAGGGCGTCTTACATATTGTGCCGTATTTCACGCGGTATTTGTTGATGCTCACAAAATGCAAGTCCTCCGTCTCGCAAGTGGTGGTGCAGGGCAGGAGGCCCTCCAAAGCTTCCCCCATGAGCCACTGGCTAGTTTCAGCTGCCATTTCACGGGTTACGTGCTCCTTGGTCCATCGATCCACCCAGGCTTGGAAACGCTGGTGCAGTCTCTTGCTCACTCTTTCGTGGGACTGCGGGCGAGGGGGGGAGGCAAGGAGGGAGAGAGAAGGGTCAGGCTACGACCGACGCACCTCAAACGCAGGCTGATCGCCTGCCTGCAGCTTTTCGGAAAATACCCCATGGACATCCCTGCGGTCAAGTGTGGACCAGATCCTAAGCTGTGACGGCCCCACCCCACGACCCCCGGGGCGGAACAAACTTTCTCTCATGGCGATAATCCTAGAGGACTGGCATGCTAATCTGCGAGGGCTGCAAATCGTGGAAAAATGTGGCATTTGGAAGCAACATTGGTGTTTTCTTTGTGGAATTACATTCGTGATGGTCCGTTAATAATGGCAAAGATCCAGTTTGGTGAGAGCAGCTCAGAGCAGGTAAGGTAAGGTTCAGTAAAACAGCTTGCAAAATCAGAGGAGGAGCTGACAGTTCCTAAAAATGGGCCCAAGATATGGGATCTAGGATGCCAGTCCATCCCCTTAATTAGGGCAGGAATCCAACTATTATAGCATCCCCAGCAGAAATGGAGTCTGCTGTTCCTCTGGGCTACTGATTCTACTGTCACTTTGCTTCTATGGGTAGGACGTTTCTCCTGACAGATGCTGCCTTTCTAGAACCGAAACCTGTAATTCTCTGTCCGGGGCTCTGGGAAGATACAGAACATTTGGGTGCCTGGAGATACACTTCCAGACGGCCGCCATTCACTAGGGTATTATCTGCAGGCAGCAGAGATGGAGAACCTGAGGTTCTAGGGCCGTGCATACCCCCAAACCCCATTTTTCTGCACCCAACTTTGCTCATTCATTTGACATGGGCCACACAACGTTTTGGATTGGGAACCGCCCAGAGTTTGGTTTATGATGGGTGGCCATATTATGTTTTCAATCAATCAACTAATCTTGCATTTTAAGACAGGAAACATGGGGTAGTGGTAGCATGAGGTCTAAAACGGGCACAGTGTGATTTTAAAATCCAAGAAAAAAACCCAGAAAGATATTCCAAAAAGAACTGGAGGGTGGGCGATGAGCAAGGGGATTGGGGAGAATGTCCCTGCCCTGCTCTTGTGTGTCACTTGGCTTGATCACTGCGCATGGTGATGCCATCCACTGTGGTCCTTCCCCATCTCCAGTCCCCCAACACCTGCCTTCCCTGGATGTACAGTTTCCCTTCAGGGGACAAGGGCTCATCGGCTCCCCCCCCCGGGCCAACCTGATGGGCGCGCAGCAGTGCGGTCCTCCGGTACATGTAATCCTCCGACTTGATCACATAGACCATCTTGTAGGAATTCAGCTTGAATTTGCACTCCAGCTTGTCCAAGCTCTCCACATTCTCCAAGGTCTTCTTGCCAAGCACCTCCTTGCCATCCTTCTCCTGCTGCTCCCGACCCCGCTGACACTTGCGGATCCGCCGCAGGTTCCTGAGAAGCAGAGAGGCCCTGCTGGAATTAGTGTCTGCCCGAAAACCCATCCCGCTGCTTCTGGTGGGCCATGTCGAGAGCGGAAGCTTGATTCACAGAAGACAGTGGCTTTGGGAAACCTGAAGGCCATTACTGGGAGCACGTGGCTGCCACGCTGAGCCCCTGGGCTAGCAATCCCCCCCCTCCCACCGAGCCGAACAGAACAGGAACCATCTCTAGAGGCAACACCTGGCTCAAAACTGCCCACTGGGGCTTTCAATGCAGGCGAAGTAGCGGTTCTGTTCTCTCACCTGGGCAGAAACACTGGTTTCTGGGCCAGCTGTTCCCGCAATTCAGGAGACGTGGAGTCCGAGTTGACGTACCGGTCCACGTAGTCAGTCCAACGCTGAAAGGGAACCGAGAGAGGATCAGTCAACTCCTTTTAAGGGGGAAAAAAGCTTTTCTGCTTGAGCAGTGAGAATCAATGCACGCACGCAATCACTGCAAACTTTCTTTCCATGGTGCTACCAGTAGTAGTACAGCCTGTATTTGTAAAAGGGGAGTAAGAAGAACGCAGTCTCTTTGTGAATGTTTAACAAGCAGCAGCAAGGAGCATACTTATGAACGTTAAAGCAGAGGTAGAAAACGTCTCACAATTCCCAGCATCCAGGCACTTCAAAACGTTGGTGCTCAGACCTAAGAATCGGAAGTGTTTCTCTCAACTCTAGAAATATAATATTCTCTTTCACACAAAGAGCACGCTGCTAAGCCCTAAATACTTAAGCCACACTTTACAGAGCCCGAACAGCAGCATGCAATTCTACTGGGATGGAATCTCCACCTCCTTTCTTGAGAGGAGTCTAGGAGGGGTGAGCTTGTACTGAACATCTTCATGGAAATTTCTATAACCTGTTATCTGGAATTTGGTGTTCTGTATGGCTAAAGGTTTCAGCTTCAATACTGAAACGTTGGTTTTCTAGCAGACCCAAAAAACAGGCCATCGAACTGAAACCTAAATCAAACGGAGACATCCGTGTGAATTCAGGAGTTGTGAATACACGTGTTAAAATATGGAAGGAAAGATGCTAGCATAGGACCACGCAATCTATTCAAACCTGAAGCATTTCATTTCCTTTGGCACAATCCAGGCCTTTTTCTGCTGCTGTCAGCCCTTCGAGGTACTCCAGACAGGAAGCACAAACCAGGAGCACTAATGCTACCTTTATTGTAAGGTGACATGAACAGAATCTTGCAAGTCTGAAAGCATTTCTCCCCTCCTTTCCTTTTGCTTTCCAGAAAACTAGGGAGGGTCCCTTCTGAGACGCTTCCCCCACCCTCCCTCCTTCTGTGGGCTGAGACACCTTTTGCATGATGGATGTCTACGCTGCAGCTCTTCCTCCTGCCTCCCCAGTCATTCCCACAGGCCATTACAGCTGTGCTAGGCCGTTCCTCTTAAAAGCGCTTGTGTGACTGGTAATGAAAACGCTGTAAAACTGCTAACCGAGCACGGCCCACCCGTACCTCTGCCTCAACAGGATCGTCAGAGTTTTCCTCTTCTGTATCAAGCAGTTCGATGGTTAACTGAACATGGCCTCTACTCTGAACGAACATCATCTGCATGACAGAACACAAGATGCTGGTCAAACCATCTCCTGTTTTTTTTTTTTAACTAGGCCCATAGCCTGGATTTAGACATGGCGTTATTAAAATAGGCAAAGCTTCAGATTAGCAAAATGCTTGGTTTGAAAGGGCAGCCACAAGTAAAGATTACCCCAGCGGCTGTGAATTTATCTCTTCCATCAAGAGGCAGTTGCAATATCTTGCCCTTAAGGATTCTGGCATAAGTCATGCCCCACGATAAAAGCAAAGAGCAGACTGTCTGGTTAAAGCAAGAGAGAGTTGTAGGATGAGCGTTTCTGTGAGAAGCTCAGATTGGCATGGGGTGGGGGGCAGGAGTGGGATTATTTTTAGGGAAGGGGAAGTTGGGGAGAAGATTCCAGGGAAAGTTGTAGCCTCCTCCTTTCAGTGCTGCATCAAAAGCAGGAAGAACAGCATGTTTCTCCCAGCTTCTGCCTGGGGAGTCATAAATCATCTGAGAAACCTTTAGCCACATTTCGACCAGTTAAAAGAAAAATCAAAAATCAAAATAACTGCTCATTCCACGCAGCCCCTGCCTTTGGTTAAGCATGCCAATTCCAACAAAGTGTTGGAACACTTTAGTTGCTCCAAGGCAACTCCAGTTGCAGTTACATTGCCCAGAAAGCCTCTGATCTCCTTATTTAGGTAGCCTTGAAGTCGCGGGTGGCATCTTTGCTAGCTTTCATTCAAGGCTTCTGTAGACCATAAAAGACACTAGAAGAATGGTTCAGGAAAGTTGAATGGACTTGGAAATGAAAATGCATCTTGGCACCTTTGGAGGAAAAAGATCACCCCGTCTCCCTTCCAAAACCTAATCTTATCCATTTCTTCCTCCTCAAAGACCATCAGGATCCTCCTTCCTGCCCAGCTCTCCTCGTTACCTTGAAGCAGTTCTCATCCTGCATGAGCTGCTCAGCTTTGCGCTGATAAGCCGTCTCCACCAGGGACCGAGATGACTGTGAGGTCAGCAGGCCTCCCGTTGCGCTGTTGTGGCTCTCAGACAGGTAGAGTTCTGTCACCTGCACACAGATTTCATCACTCACTATGTGCTGGAGCTGAGGATGAAAAAAAGAAAAAAAAAGTTGAAGTCCACACCTCTTCAAGTTGCCAAGTGTGAGAACCACTGAGCTAGTCTAACATCTCCAGCCTAGAAGGTGTCATTTTTTAAAATGATACTCTTCTTCCAGGGGCCCAAAACAGCAATATTTATGAGAGAACTAGGGAACTGTTAACGGCAAACCTCATTTAAAGTGCCCCAACTGCCTTTCTCAGACATGAAAACATGGACAGAACAGCTCCTGTATCAAACTAGATCATTTCATGAAGATGGTGTTTGGAAGAAGTGATTTTTAAATGAAGCAGCCTCTCCTGAAAGAGGATTAAAATATTTACTGTTCTACTCTTGCTTTGCAAATTTATTCCCAAAACTATAATGGGGGGGTGGGGGGTGGGGAGAAGTACTGGCAAAGATTCTCGCCCATGCCATAAAGGAAAAGCATGTTTGCAGCATACCACACAACCACACTATTTCAATCAGATGAATTTCCTAAATGATGCAGCAAAGGACACTTTATAGTATGTGTAAATGTCTCAGTGGCAATCCCTTTTCATTCATGTCAGACAGCAATTACTGTCCCAACTATTCCAGCCATATCCAACTCAGATGTTTTGGGATTTCCTTGTAAGGGCAATAAACAGCCATCTCTGGCATTTCTTCCCCTCTCTCTCTTTAAACCACCCCACCCCACCCCACCCCACCCCACCCACACAGACTCTCTCTCTCTTGTAGAATCACCTGTCTAACAATACTCTGAATGAGTTTGTCCATGGTGAACGCAATGTAGGCGTGAATGGTAAACATCTCGCGAAGAGAATCCTCGTATTGGGAAGAATCCATGTTGCCATCCAGGAGGTTCCTCACCATGTCCAGAAAAGCAGGGTAATAGTCTTCCACTTCAATGTCCACTGAAATTGATGGGGGGGGGAAGAGGGAGAACAAACTCATATTGACTTGCAGGTTTAAAATACAAGAGGAAGTGTCAGCCCTCCAAGGTAGGCAAGGTCTAGGAACAGAAGCAGCAGAGATCTCAGAAATGCTCTTGGTTATTGTAGACAGCAGACCGTCAGACCCTCTCTCTGCCCCATCAAGATGAGGTTATTTTGAGTTCTGTTCTCACACTTCCTTCTTTCTCAGGGCTGAGCTGCTATTTCTCCTTCCGTAACATTTCACTGCTCTCTTCTCCCTTTCCACAGCTAGATCTAGATTTTTTCACAGGGAGGGACGCCTTTTAAGAATCTTGTTTCTCCTTTTGGTTGACTGCTGAAACTAGGATGAACAATAGTGATCTCAAAGACACGCGCATGTTTAAAGAGCTCCTACAGTCATGCGCTCCATATAAACGCAGACCAAGGAGAGACACTGTGGACGCGAGCATTAAAGGGTGCAAACTCCACTGTAGTGAACCCTAATGAAATTTGGTGGGATTTATTTTAATAGACACGTGCAGAATTGGGCTGCCAAGTTTTTAAAAACATCATGGAGTTAATATTAATATTAGGGGTTACTGCCTGAAAATCCAAGCAAAATCTAATCTGTTTGGGGCTATACTATAATAGTAAGAGAAACTGATTTTAAAAAACACACAAAATAATTCAGAAATCAATCGTTGTTAAATTGCTTTAATGTATTATTTCAGATCATTGGGTTGCTTATTTCAGTGTCATTAGCTGAAAGGAGAGACCGCTGCTATCTCAACCAGCACCTACATTTCTACTTCCCAGAAGCTAGTAATGTTAAAAACCTCAAAAGTTCACTGCCTCATCCCTTTTCTTCACTGAATTCTTCACTGATTTAAGGGGTTTAACCCAAGAATGCGGCACGCCTTTTAATGCTGGAGAGATCCAAGGAAGAGCCGGTAGCTCTGAGCCCTTGACCTCACATGCAGAACACGTGAGCTGATGTAACCACCGGTCTCTTTCGGTTCATGTCCATCAACCCGAATGTCCCCTTAGGCAGCCAGCACTGCTCCCCCCCTTGCACCCCTCTCCATGCCCGTCTCCCCAGCCGGAAAGAGGCACTTACTGGGTTCTTTCAACCGCAGCTGGATGGCAGGGCTGTCGCCCTTCTCTCGCTTCACGCCCAGCACTTCTCGCTCCCATTCTCTTTCCCGGCTGTCCTCTTCGATCTGCCGCTCTGCCTGGGTGTATATTCGCAGCAGCCGCAGGCACAGGATCTGGTGAAGGCGCAGGAAGATGTACCAGTTGTTGTTCACGTAGAACAGGTTGTAGACTTCGTCCATGCTGCGCAGCTTCTGAGCTGTGGTGCTGCTGAACAGCAGCTTGGCTTTGGGGGGGCTGCCCCCCACCCCGTTGTGCTTCTTCACCGCCCCAGAGCTTTCGTCCACGTCCATCTCTTCCTCTTCTTCCTCCTCCAGGTCGGAGAGTTCCCCTCGCTGCGCAAAGAGGAGGTCCGGGATGAAATGGTACATGATCTGCTTGATTTTGTATTTGTCTTCCTTCTGGATGCCCGTCTGCCGCTTCACGTGATGAATAATGAGAGAGGCAGCGTCATCCAGAATCTGCTTGTCCTCGTAGGCCAGAGACAGATGAGGGCCAGCGTTGTCTTCAGATGTTTGTTCTTGCCTCTGAAAATCAAGAAGCAGAGAGCACAAGGTCGTTCTACAAATTGCTGCTGATGAAGAGGAAAGACACGTTCTCTACAAGGAAAAGGTCCCACTGCTTCCTCAACTGCCTCCAAGCAAAAGGACAATCTGAACACCTTCCTCCAAGAGCTCTTTGATGTTCTTCAACATTCTCATGATTGTGGAGTCCTTGGGGTTCTCTGAGCTTGGTTGTTTTCTTGCAAACGTGTCATTATCCAGCTAGGTAGCATCTTCAGTGCACAACCAAGCTCAGAGAACCCCAAGGACTCCACAGTTCAACCCTGACCTACACATATTCGCTTCTATTGATTCTCATGATTATTTTCAAGTTGCAGATGAAGGAAAACTTGGCAAATTCAACACCAAATCCCTTGGCAAAAGGAACTGCAACAAATTATGAAATCCTTCCACAAAAACCAGTCCCTACAGCAGGGATGGGCACCAGCGGATCATTGGTAGATCACTGAATGACTTGTGCCCTCTGTGGAGCAGGGAAGGAAAAAGAAAAGGCCATTTAGGCTGCTGTGTTTCCTGAGCTAGTCATTCAGTGTATGTTGGAAGCTCATGCACCAGGCTTATGGGGTGGAGCAGGTAAATCAGTCCTGCCCCCAACAGTGATGGACCAATTTCCCAAGAAACTAGATCCCTAAATAGAAACATGCCTTTATCAATTCCAGAGGGTCAGAGAGGAATGCTATGGAACAGTAGATCTGCTTACATGTATGCCATTCCCAAATCTGCAACTGTGCCTTAGAGAAAACAAGAGGCCAGCTCCCTATATAAATTATCTCTGTGCCCCCTTTTTTCAACACTTGAATCATGGATACCTTCATCTGACTGCAGCAAACGGGAATATGGCAGAAAGAGGGCTCTTTCTGGTGAAGAACTGAGGTTGGACGCCTGCTTCTCAGTGATAGATTTATCAGCCTAGGGCCAAAAACTTTATGCAGGTTCCTTTTTGAAGCATGAAGAAATGGTAATTTAAAAAAGAAGAAAAGAGAAGCTACCATTCATTCTTAGAAGGAAAGCTCTATTTAATTTACCTTGAGCCACAATGGCCTCAAAAGCAGATGCTCAGAGTCCTCCAACAAATTCTGAAGTCCTATGAAAACTCACCTCCTCCTTTTTCCCAGCAAGCAGTCAGGGTAAAATATAATTGGGCTCAACTATATATATTGCGTGAGCAAAGGCGAGGAAGAAATGTCAACGTACCTCATCATAAATGGTCTCAATCTCACTGAGGAGACTTTTTGATCTTAAGACCTTGGTGTCGTTCTGTTTAAAGTTGATGCCCTGATGGTCCAAGGATTTCAGATAGTATTTCTCATTTTGTTCCCGCCACACTTTGTTGAATCCCCTCTGAGCTTCTCGCCACTCCTCTTCTTTCATTTTCAACCTAGGCAGGAAGACGAGCGACAGGGTCTGAGAAAGGGCTGTGACACCTAGTGGTTTTATCACATTCCACTCAACAGACGTGAATGAAAAATCTGGTAATATAAAAGAATGTGCTCACCATGTTCCTGTGGTCTCTTTTCTTACTGCAATAGGGAGCTGGATAAGTGCATTTCTATCTAGCCCTTTTCCCACCCCTCCATTCCTTCTTCTCTGTAGCAGAATTGCTGTTTCTAGTATAGGGGTGAATCCAGAAGGGTTGAAGGACTTTAACATAACTCTCCCATGTCAGCTGTGAAATTCACCAGTGAGTTGGGGCTCCTGAGATCCACAGAAAAGGGGCAGGGTCCAAGAGATATGCATAAAGTCCAGGCTTTATGAACTTGGCACCAACCAGATGCGTAAGCTTTGCAACTTGTCATTATTCCCAGCCAGCAAGGCTGATGTATCTGAGGATTCCAGGTTGAAGAAGCCTGCCAGTCAGCAGACTGCCAATGCTGGTCTTCTCAGCCACCAAGCAATGGTTTAGATGTACATTTGCTTTTGGAATAATCAGGAAATTTCAGTTCCTCTGGAATCAGACTGCTAGTCATGGCTAGATGATAAAATACATTATGTCAGGGCTTGGCCAGCTATAATGGCTCCTAGTCTTTCCCAACTTTTAAAGGGACTTACAGCTTTGAATTTGGATGTCCTCAGGATCACCCATCTCCACATCTACCTACTCAGACCCCAAGACCATTTTTCGAAGTTCTTGTCCACATGAGACGCGACAGGTGGTCACAGATGATCCCAGACCTTGGAATACTTCAAAGCTTGCCTAGCATGTTCCTTGACATTGTGACTTTTCAGTGTAACTTTCACCTGAATATTCATCTCCACTGAGATGCCCCCCCCCGCCCCGGATGACGAGATACCTTTTCAACACAATGGGAACCGCAATGGCTGGGTTTTTCCGAAGACCATCAATGATGTCGGCAGCTTTGTCAGCATATATCCTCTGCAGAGCTTTGCGGTGGATAACCTCTGAGGAGCCCCCCAAGGTATTGTCAAGGCGGAATTTGGCTTGCTCTTCAGCTGATAAGCGGGACAGTTTCTTCTGTATTGTCTCCAGGACTCTGATGGTTGCTAGGTTGGTCTCCAAGACCACATCCAGCTGAAAAAGAAAATGCTCATCAGCTACGTTTAACTGTTGCTAACGAAAGGAGTTTATGACCCAGGTAGCACCTGAAGCGGGAACTTTTCCTCTCACGGCCCAGTCATCCCTATACAGAAGCACTCCCTGACACGCAGCCCCCCGGAAAGGCTGAATTTCAACTTCCCAAGTGGGATCTGATTTCAAATCTAGCCAGAAGCTGTCAGATTGGGAAACGCTGCATGACGCTGATTCTTCCAGCTGTAGTACTTTATCTGCCGTTTTGCCACCCCTGAGCTAAGTTCCTGATATCACACCAGGAGATTAAGCCCTGTTTTACCTACCTCGAACCGTTCATCTTCACATCGGTAGATATGTTCTTCATACTGAGTCTTCTTCGAGCTCACAAACGTAGAATCTTCGGACCACGATGGAAAGGAGACCCAGGTGTCATTCAGAACCTGAGCAGTGGAGAGAGAAAGAAGGGTCTTACTGCTAATAAGATAATCTGCTGGGGAATTCTGCTGGCTGGGGATTCTGGGAGTTGAAGTCCACACATCTTCAAGCTGCCAAGGTTGAGAAACACTGAGCTAGGGAAAAGGCCTATCAGACTGCTAACAGGATGCTGCTTGTCCAGTCACTGGTTATGTCTGATTTCCCCATCAGAAAACCCTATTTGTCACCAGAGAACAGTTTGCTGTACAAGGGCACCCCCTTGTGGGAGAAAAAAAGATTGCTGCTGAGAACAATTTCATGACGTGCATCCCATAATGGGCTGGTCTTTAAAAAGCGAGTCTGTAGGCTAAGCCCGATCTGATAACGTACCCAATAAAGACCTCACGTGAGGGGTATTCCCCACTGGGGAACTTCACATTCATAGATAGACGTAATCCTTTTCACCGGTCATTTTTATTCTCTCACGTATCGTTCTGCTCTTCTTCATGTCTTCCTGGCTATCAAAGTTAGAGAGTTTTCTTCGGCTTCACTCAAAGGCAATAGCTTAGTAATGGAGACCATGGGACATGAAAAAGACCAGTTCTTGGTATCTATACAGGTAGTCCTTGGCTTACGACCATTTGGTGACTGTTCAAACTTACAACGGCGCTGAATGAGTGGTAGCTATAGCCAATCCTCAGAGTTCTGGCCATTGCAGTGTCCTGCGGTCACGTGATCACGATTTCTGACGTTCCCTGCCGGCTTCCCACAAGCAAAGTCAATGGGGAGGCCGGCAAGAAATGAGAAATTGCAGTCACGTGAGGCCCTTGCTTAATGACAGCAACTGGGACTGCCAGAACTGCCATTGCTAAGCGGCATGGTCAAATGACGTCGCTCTTTATGGCGGTGTCACTTAGAGATGGCAATTCCACTCCCAACTGCTATCATAAGCCGAGGACTATAGGTAATTAAAATAAATACCAGGCAATTGAGGGGAGGGTGATCCTTGGAGGTCATACCACTCTTGCTAGGTTTCACCAACATCCACATCCTCAAAGGGGGAAGAATGCCAGCGTACCTCCTTGCACAACGGCGTCCGACCTGTACATTTGGGCTGCTGGTAACTTTTGGGCAAGGCTCGGTAGCTGGAGCCCAGTCGTTTACACGAAGCATAGTCTATCTCCATCGCTATCCCCTCTGTGGCTCGCTCCTTCGGAAAGGTCTCCAGATGTGCAGATTCTTTGTAGCCCAGGAAGTTTTTAAACCAAGTGAACAACTCTGGGAATTTTCTGAAAAAAAGAAATCCAATGCGAGCAGAATACATTACATCAGAGTTGCTGTGGCAGAGAGATTTTTACACTTCTTAGTAAGGTTTAAACTTTCAATACACTCTTAATCATCTTATTCAGGGAAAGATGCAACCGCTGCTTATTTAAACATTCTTCTTGCATCTTCTGTGGTGAAATTCGCTATGCCGGTACAACATGGCGACTAGAGTTTGCCGCTAATTGGAGCAGAAGCATCTCTCCTCCTTGGACTCAAAGCAAGTTGGCAGATGGAACAAGCAAGATGCTCGCTGCTTGTAAATTCTCAATTCTTCAATCTATGTTGTCTGTCACACAAGTGAGCACACTAAAGGATCAGTTACTTAGCCTGCTTACCCCAGGAATGGAGAAACAAGCTGCACCAGCTCAGCTCTGGATATCACCTCCTGATTGAAAATGACTAGGCAACGGAGGAAATTCTCATAGGCTTCTGTGCTGCGCAATGCCTTGCGGACCTGGATCGCGGAACGGGAAGAGAAAAAGAAGCACAAGAAAGTTGGGAAAGGAAGGATTGCCCTGGCAAAGGGACAATTTAATCCTCTCCCATTAGCACGATTCCAAGCACATCAACCAACAGCCATTACATAGGTGGAGCTGGGAAATGGGTACATTTATTCCAGAGAGAGCTGAAGGATGATGAGAAATGCATCATGACCCACAATGTAACTCCTTGCAGTCCCCAGATAATCCCCCACATGCAGTAGCTGTTGAACAGCTGAAGAATGTCATAAGTAAGCTTGACTTTTGTCTCATGAATATGCAGTTGTTATTCCCTATTATGCAGAATAATGCTGGGGGTAAATCAATTTCCTCACCCATTTCATAATTCATTTGCTCGTCTCACAAAACTTACGATGAACCATTGTGGACAAAGCCAACCCTCTCCCCAAAACTCTGGAACTTTCTCTACATGGGATCCTTGGGTCCGTGGACTCCGAGGCCTGTCCCAATTGCATTTGGACAGAATGGATGCGACCTCACCAAGCCTGCTCTTTCCCAAAACGCTACCCTGTAAAAGGGAGTGTGAAACCCTTCCCTGAGCTGGCCCGAATTGGGGAAGAAGCTCGGCAACCATTTGCTACAAAGGTGAAAGGAAAACAGGAACCGATGAAGGAGTACAGTTCGTACCACGCTGGCAGTGAATGAGGAGTCCAGTATCTGGGCCTCAGGACAGATACATGCCCAGAGAGACACATTTCGGAAGCTACAACCTGTTTAAATGCAACTCTAGGATGCTTAGGCGGGAGGAGGGATAATTCTTGAGTAAATATGCACAGAATTGCAACATTAATCTCAACCAAGCTGATTAGAGATATGAAATAAACGGTCGGAAGCCACGATTCATCAGGCTCTCTTACCTTGTCAAAGAACAGAGACTCTGTCCCGTGTTTACCAGCTTCTACAAAGGATGGGTCCTTCAAATTAAGGAGCTTTGGTTTCTTCTGCAGAAAGAAAGCACATGTACGCACACACACACAACAGAATAGATAACTGATATCTACCACAACACATTTTAAATTTGCTGAGTTACCATATAGTTAAAAAACAGAAGAGGAATAATTGCACAGTATCGATACCCCTTTGGTAGGACAAACATTTGTTAATCAAGTGATGCAGAAGCAGATGCAACATTTGAACCACAGGGGTTTGTAGTGCTCTGCGCCTTTTCCTTAGGAAATATGGAATAATTAAGTAATCAATCCAAAATTAGACTATTTGTCCAGGTAGCCTTAAGGGAAATCCCATTGCTATTTGACTCAGGGTTACGACTTTCTGCCCTCCCATTCCCTCTTTCAGTGGCCAGCGCAGACCTGGAGCATTAGAAAGGCTGCTGAAAATTAAGCTTCTGATGTGCCTCACAAAGTGTAGTCTAGTCCACTGAAGCTCTTCACAATAATGTCAACAAAACGTGAAGGCACTATAGAAAATACTTGTTTTTATAGCATTAAAGATCCCTTAGGTCAGTGTTGTCCAAACTTGGCCACTTTAAGATGAGTGGACTTCAACTCCCACAATTCCCCAGCCAGCAATTCTGGGAGTTGAAGTCCACTCATCTTAAAGTGGCCAAGTTTGGACAACACTGCCTTAGGTGTTATTAGTTTCTAAAATTAAAGCATTTATTATTATTACTGGGGGAAGACAGGATTGAACATTAGGTTGAAGCGGTGTTTTTATTTGGTATGTGCTTATATCTAAGGACTGTACACGATCCACAGAATTACCACCACTATTAGCCTTGTGAAGGAAGCAGCAACAGGTTCTCACCTTCACTGGAGGGGTTACCCCTGTGGTGGCGTGCCTCCGGATTTGACAGCCATTCTGATTGGGTCTTTGCTGCTTGCTGTTAAGCTGGGGCTTCTTAACGGTGCCCCCGTGATCATTTCTCACTGACTCCACTTTCTCTGCAGTGGTCTTGCTTAAGAGCTGATTGGAAAGAACCACAGACAAGTCCATCATGGTTCCCACAGTCAAGAACATGCAAAAACGCTTCACAACAGTTAGCCAGGTAAGAGGCTATGAATACATGCATCGAAGATAAAAATGACTTTTGATCACGTCCCGCTCAGCCCTCATACAGTATATATGCGCGCTAATAATAATTCTCTGGTTGTCAGTTGTTCCATAGCCAAAAGAGGTACATAAATCGGCTTAGGAAGAACAAACATGGGCAGAAAAGACTCTTAAAGGAGTCTTAAAAACTTGTCAGCCTTACCAGGTGGACCAGACAAGAAACATGACCAGATGAGCTAATTCTACTTTATTATAAGGCTACATTAACAGAATCTTGCAAGTCTGCAAGTACAAATCTCCTGCCATCCCTATTTACCACCTGGTCAGTTAGGGTGGCTCCTTTCCAAGTTTCTCTGTCCGTTACTCAGTTGGGGACTCCTCCCCCTTTTATCAGATCATTCCCTAACCCTTGCCCTCGCCCCTCCACCCCAGTCATTCTCACATTCTGTTACAAAGCCTGAAAGGAAGCCACCTGCCCAACCCGCTCTGATGTATTTATTGATACCCCAAGGTTCCTTAGCCCATTTCAATATTGTGCAAGTCATACTGGAACAAAAAGAACAGGGCACATAGCAGTGCCTTGACAGAGATCCCCTGTAAGCAAGCAGTCAAATTAGAAGTCACTCACAACTGAGCTGTTTGCATCTGGCAAGAACTGCCCGAATTCGGAGAGCAAGTCCTCCTGGTTCTTAAAGAGGCGTGCCACCTGGGCATAGACTTCCTGTTCAGTCAACGCTGGGGTATAGTTCCCACCAGCTTCCTTGGCATTTCGCTGCTCTTTCTGTTATGAGAGAGAGGAGAAGGTTCAAGAAGAAGAAGAAGAAACTAAAACTTTTAGCAGCTGCCCCTCACCTGTTTCTGCTTTTTGAGCCTGGGGGCAGGGAGGAAGGAGGGCACCCTGCTGGAGATCTCAAAATAAGAGTAGCAAGTGATGAGCTGAAAAAGACACTGGAGGTGGTTTGCGCTTTGCCCCAAAGTTGTCACCAAGCACCAGATACTGGAGTGGCAAATCATCTCTCTCTAGGTCCACCTGCATCTATTTCAGTTTTTCAAACTTACTGAAAAAGTCTTATTCTTTCAGCAAACCCATCAATTCCAACTAACTACGCTAGCAGGGATAGCCATCTGTCCCACTGCCTATTTAACAAGATTCCTTCTGCTTTGCCAAACACCCTTCTTCTGTTCAGCTGCCAAATTCAGAGCAGCCTTAAAATGAATAGCTGGCTTACTCACCTGATACGTGTGGAGGATCTCCAAAAAAGCCTTATAAATGTCCGGCTGTCCTTGGAAACGATTCTTGATCTTGTTGACATAGTTGATGGCATGATTAAACTCAACTGGCTGATTGTTCTGGAGGGACGGTGTGGTTCCAAGAGAGATTGTCACAGGCGTGTGGGGCTGCACTGGTGGAGAGCGAGGGGACGCGTAGGGGATTGGAGGAGTTTGCTGGCTGGTGGGCGTGTGTGTCTGCAGCTGAGACGGCTGAAAAGGCAGAGCAAACGGATTATGACGGCTTTAGCCCAGAGGAACAGGCCATTATAAATGATGAGGAAAGACGCTACCTGCCCCAAAGCAGGACTGATCTTCTCCATCCAACAGAAGAGGTCCTGTCCTGAGATGTTTACTCAAAAATCAGTCCAGCTACATTGAATGGGTTTTGATCCCTAGTAAATGTTCCAGCTATTTGGGAAACTCCATCTTTAACGACACCTCCTATCACCTCCAGTGCTGGGAATCCATCGCGCTCAAGCCCCACGCTTTCCTGTTTCCAAGCAAAGCCTGCCTATTTCACTTGCCCTTACCTTGCTGATCTTGGCAGGTGGCGGCTGTGGCGCTGGCTGTGCTGGGGTGGGAGCAGACTGTGCTGAAGGCTGAGACGGGTGCTGGGGCTGAGGCTGGGGCTGCGGCTGGAGGCCGTGGGCTGGGATTTGGTGAACCTGCCCTGGGGTTGTTACATTCACCATGTCGTTGGTCTGGACTTCAATTTTGTACCCGGGAGGCAGGAAGGTGTTGAAACCCATGATCAAATCTGGGTGACCTTTGAACAGCTGAGAGACACGGCTGATCACTCCTGGAGTGTCAATGCTGCACGGGAATCCGGCGAAAGGGAAAGGAAAAGGAAGACATCAGAGGCCTGCCGCAGATTTCAATATGCATAAAGGCATGTTGTATGAAGATGCGTCCCTTATGGCTACGAACACAAAACAAAGCCCGCTAGATGCTACAGTAGCTGTTGAGGAAAATAAACGTATGGAAACCTACACGGTCATTAGTATTTTGTGAGAAAGTGTAGACTACAGCAGGATTGGTTGAGTTTTATGTCTTAGGCTACATCATAGTCTATTTTCAGTACTGTTTGTTGAGTTTGCATTCACATCAGATTCAAACTCCTTAGCCAAATCCATGCATTACAGCTAAGCTGGATGCCCAAATTCACCTGGCACATCTCTAAACCTTCACTGTGACTCCCAACAACCAATCGATGTACCAGTATAAAACTCTTGACTACTCCAAAGTAATATACAACAGGGTTCCTCAACCTTGGCCGCTTGAAGATGTGTGGACTTCAACTCCCAGAATTCCCCAGCCAGCATGAGCCTTTATTACTGCCGACTTGGCCCAGATGCCCAGTTCTGATAAAGTGGTGTTTCTCAACCTTGGCGACTTTAAGATGGGTGGACTTCAACTCCCAGAATCCCCCAGCCAGCCATGCTGGCTGGGGAATTCTGGGAGTTGAAGTCCACACATCTTCAAGCGGCCAAGGTTGAGAAACACTGGTATACAGTGTGTGCCCCCAAACTGCTTCTTGGAATTTTAAATATCTGCTGTTCGGAAATGGCTCCCGCACAGTTCAAAGAAATTACTTTACCTAAATAACGTTGATACAGTAGTAATGCTTTTTAATAAAACTGCTACAACTTATCCTGCCACGCCTATCTAACCAGATGAGCTAATTGGTTTCAAATAGTCAAAAAGAAGAAGAAGAAAGAAGTAGAAATATAAGAAAACAGCAGAAAACAAGAACATTTCGACTTATCACAGCTCTCCGGGAGCTACATATATACGCTTCGCTGTCTATATCTACAATTCTAATTTCTCCTTTTTTAGCAAGGCACTAATCACTTAGCTGTCTTTCAGACTGTGCTTTAGAACTTGAGTTAACACATTTTTGAGCAGATTTTGACTTTGGCAAGCAGAGTTTTCTTGGGCCTTTTCAGGTTTTGAAACAGAAAGCTGTGCTACTGGGAGAATTTTGGATGCAAAGGGAAAAAGAAAGAAGAAGAAAAAGGGAGGGAAGAGTTGCCTTCAAGGGAAGGAAAATAAAAATAAAAAAGCAGCCATTCATTATACCTTTGAGATTTAAACTCCTTCATGATGTCCAAGAAATCATTGTAGACTTGAGGCTGGCTACCGAACTGCAGCTTCACCTGGTCAAGGTAGGAAAGGGCATCTTCTACCTGCAGCCAAAATAAGCTGAATTAAAAACATCCCTTTCCAACAACGTTTCGTCTCCATCTTTCAGGTTAGCCCCACAGATGCCCTGAGCTACTACAAAGGATACAATCAGCAAGCAAGTCATTTTGAACCTGGTCAGTTTGTTCTTCTCAAGAGCGCTCCTGCACTATCCTTTCCCGGGCCCAGTGGACGTGATGGGTGCCCTATGGCCCCTACCACAGAAGCGGGACAGGCAGGCTGCCCTTTTAGTCCCCATTTCCTGCAGTGGGTCTTCTTGTTGTTTTTGCTAGGAAAAGCTGCACATTGTAGGAACGTAAGGGAGCCTCCCTTGGCATGAAGCACTGGAAGAGATGACTTCCATGAGGGAAGTTCAACTCTGATGGACCACTTGCCCTGGCTCCGATGCGTCTTAGCAGACAGGCTGCTGAACTTGAGAATGATCAACTGGATCACAGCCTGTCCATTCCAAACTGCTCTACTAGGCTGCATTTTAGACAAGCTACAAAACTACTTTTGAATTTCTGTCTTGGTATATGGGTGTTTCACAATATTTCCTCTGGGTTCATATCTGGAAAGTTTTGTTCAACACTTGAGGCTGAACAAAGAACTAAAGCTGAACTGTAAGATTGTTCTATGCCAAGGAACAGCAAGCTTAAGCATCACTTTCGAATCAGATATTTCAGCTTGGATGCTGAAGTGGAAATCAAATTTTCAGCTGAACTGTCCTCCGTGGGCTACCCTGGGAAAACCCTTTATTTTGAAAAAAGTGGAGCGGTTTAGAAATAGTTAAATAAATGGCAACAACACTTAAAACATTCCCAACTCCTATCCAGTAAACACAAAAACAGAAAAGAAAACATCAAAGGTGAAGAGCAGACATACACACACAGTCAGGTTTCTACCAATAATATGCCTTAGATTTTCACAGCTCTCTAATACAGAACACTTGTGCAACTATTTATGGATCCTTGGTAACTGTGCTTTAAAAACATAGTGACGTTACTATTACTTTGCAAGCCTTTGTTCTGTTAACCACTTTTGTGCAATTAAAGTAAAAGGAGTGTAAATCGGTCCGCATCTACAACACACACACACATCCTATTGCTAGTCGCAATGATCAGTTGAGGGATTCTGTTATCAATCAACCCATGCATTATGGCCATTGACCAGTGATTAACACACCTTCATAACAGAAATTATAAAACACACCCAGAAATGAAAAACCAATGCAAAAAGATTCAATAGATGCGTAAGTGCAATAAGAGGGATAGGTGTAGTCCTTAAGATAATAAAAATATTAAAATAAGAGTAAACTTAACTAAGATATCAGGGATAAAATACTGATAAAGGTTAACCTTATTTAAATGTTCACTAACTAAGGGCCTAAGAACATTTATGAACCCATAACTGTGCAGCACGTTTTAAGAAAAATAATTGAACTTCCATAGGATCAGTAAGATGGGTTTGGTTAATAAAAAGAAATGAGCTGTAATAAGCCTAAACAGAGAGGGTTAATCTCAACTTAAGGCTATCAGTAATAATGATCGTGATAAAAAGAAAAGGACCAGAGGTATCCTATCGTTTTCTGGAGAACATGCTCCCAACATATTCTCCAGAAAACAGCGAACAGAACTGACTTCGCTTCCAAAGCTTTATGCTTTTGCACCCCTCAGCACAACGCATTCAGGAAAATGATTAAATGCTAAGTTGCCTTAAATACAACTCCACACAAGCTCTTCCAAAGCTGTTAGTAGCCACAAAGCAGCAGTTTCATTTTCTACACAATTGAGGACGGAAGAGGGAGAGGAGTGAACGAGCACGGAGCCCTCGCTCGTTTTCCAACACAGACGTATGAAGAGGATTGTGTCCAAAAGTGGACCGCAAATAAACCGACAAATAAATCCAAAGACCTAAGAATGTATAAAAGGGCTGCTTCGCAAGAAGGGCGGCTGTATACATCAAATCAATCAATAAAAGCACAAACGGTACAAATGTGGACAAAAGGGATGATCACCGGATATCAAAAGACACCTCAACCAACGTGCGCAAAACCACTGATTTTCATTTATGGCCTAGTTTGGAGATGCTTTACAGTATGAGTCTCTTCCCGCTGTGGCTGCCAACGAGAGTGAAGTTGAAACTTGCAAAGGGTTCTCCATACAAATGGAGGGGGTTATGAAAAGTGTAAAATATTCCCTGCTGTAGTTACAGAGTGTACGTGTGTGAAAGAAAGGCAAGGTTTTGATCAGCTCAGTGGTGAAATGCCTTTATTACTGCCGACTTGGCCCAGATGCCCAGTTCTGATAAAGTGGCGTTTCTCAACCTTGGCGACTTTAAGATGGGTGGACTTCAACTCCCAGAATCCCCCAGCCAGCCATGCTGGCTGGGGGATTCTGGGAGTTGAAGTCCACCCATCTTAAAGTCGCCAAGGTTGAGAAACGCTGGCTTAAACCAAAGAGCAAATCCTGAATGAACCAAAGCTCTTAGGTTTTATCAAAGAGTTTACAAAATCGGCTTTGTAAAATCTGTTGCAACCCACAGCGTGCATCCTTGCTCCTTATTCCATCATTTACTTCAGCTAACCGTCCACCATCAAGAGCAATCCTGCCACAGAAGACAGGGGTAAAACTTCTGACCTTATTACAAACTTGCCAGCAAGCCATTCTTTTTTTTTTTAAGATTTTTTTTATCACGCCTTTTTTATTTTTATAAATAACTCAAGGTGGTGAAAGTACCTAATACTCTTTCCTCCTCCTCCTTTCCCCACCACCACAATCCTGTGAGGTGAGTTGGGCTGAAAGAGAGAGTTGGGGGGGGGGGGGGACTGGCCTAAAGTCACTCAGCTGGCTTTCAGGCCTAAGATGAGACCAGAACATTTAAAAGATAAGAATTCCAGAAACCCTGTTGGAAGTAATATGGCAAAAGATTGCTCCAGGAAGCACATCAAGTCAGCTGGGAGAACCAGTCCCCTTGAGCCCACAAGAAATAGTTTACTATTAAAAGGAGCTGCACCCCTCCTATGAGACTTACCTTCAGCCTCTGGAACTGCTGCTGCCCCTGGACTGGTGCTGCTGGTGGGGTCGGGTGAGCGTGGCTTTGCACCACTTGGCTCCCGTGGGGCTGAACAGGGGTGGGGTGGTGGTGCCCGCTATGGACGGTGGCTAAAGTGGGCCCGTGGCTGTTGGAGCTCTGTGGAACGGTTGACACCTGGTGAGGCAAGGCAAGACAAGCCACAGAGGTTAGGATCAGCAGGATCCTGCCCACGTTCAAGCAGGTGCATGAAAGCCTTCTTTCACAGCTACGGCGAAAAAGACTTTTGGGTGAGGGCATTAGCCGAACCAGCTAACAGTCCAACCTACAACTTTGCTATCGGGTATTATCTTGAGGATGTTAGGAAGTCTTCTCCAAACTTCTGTGGGTTAGAAGCTCAAAACCCTTTGACGTGGCTGCATGCGTCCTTGCTACGGCCACCGGGCACTAATTCAGGGGACTGCACCAATAAGCATTGTGTATCAAAACAGTGTCCGCTCCCAACAAGGACTACAAGAATACCATTTCTCAAAGGCAGAAGAGAGAACACAACTGTTGCTGTTGTGCAGCTCCTTCTCCCAGGAGCATGTGGGTCACTTCAGTTCTTTAGAAGGGGACATGAAGCAGCTCTACCTGGTAGCTGGGAGTGACGGAGTACTGGATCCCAGTAGCAGACTGCATGGTCTCCGAAACAGACTCATATACAGGAGGGGCTGGAGCAAGCACGCGATGTTGGTGCTGGAAGGGTTCGGCACTGCTGGCGATACGTCTCTGCTGTGACGCATATACAGGTGACTCCTGTTCCTCCACTCGCCGCTTCATTCTGAATTCATGCTCAGGAAAGTGCTACAAAACCTGTTGAGAGAGAGAGAGAAAGGAGCGAATAGAGACGATTGGCCATCCCCTCCCGACCTTAACGATCTGAGCGATCGTCTAACGTCAAGAAGGCAGGGCAGCGAAGGAACACCTCTGGTTATTCATTTGGACTACGACTTCCTGGTTGAAGAGACAGTTTAGACCCCCAGAACTGGAGGATTACAGGCAATAATACAGCTCAGTAGGAGAACTACGTATGCCTTACCACACCAAGTAGCCCGGCCTCCTAAGACGGGGAGATTTTATCACGGCCCAAACGCAACAATGGCAAAGAGGGCTCGCTGAAAACGCTCTGCTGAAGTGGAAGTGGCTTGCCCTTCACAGCCTGCGCATCTTATCAGGGATTTGTTTGGTAACCTGCCTTATGGATGGCAAAGGGAAAGAGAAAAGCCCTATCCATCATATGTTCTCATGGTGCTGTAGCAGGTGACAGCATGAAGCTGGCCATAGTTGCTCTTAAAAAAAAAAAAAAAAAGGAAGAGGTTGGATTGGTTAGTACTTGGTTGAGAGACCACCAGGAAATGATAGGACAGTAGGTTATCCTGGGCAGTCAGCATCCTGGAAGAAGACTGTGGCAAACCCCTTCTGCACTATGGCCTAGAAAACCACATGGCCGTGTCCATGACATAGAGGGATACCATGTTTTTGCTTTTTCATGGCAGGTCTAGTGTTTTGCTACTAGTGTCTGTAACTCCCCTGATTTACCCAATTCATCTCTTCTTTCTTTAAAACCTACTTCAGCCTTTCAACAGCGCCAGCAAATTTACATCCTCTATAATTTCAACACAGGACAGTAAGGATTTGAATTTGAGCCTTTTTAATAGATGGAGATTTAATCCAAACATTGTTTAATAGAAGAATAATGTCAAGAAGAGTACAATGCCGTGTTCTTTAAACCAAAAGCCCAACACTTATGAAAAGATAGTTGGTGTATCCAGTGTATTTCTGCTCTATACTCTGGATTCCAATTTTTTTAAAAAAATAAATACCTTGATCATAATCTGCAGGATCTAGGCTCCCATGTGGTTTAGGAGGCTAAATAGAAGTGATTTAAGTAATGCATAATTTTCACTTGGCGTATTAATTCTGAAACATGTCAGAAGAGAGCACTAATTGCATTTAAAGCATTTATTGTAAGCTTCACTGGCATCACAGCTACATGAATGAGTCACTTAGATTCAGCAGCATAGAAGCATAGTAAACATCCTCCCATGCGTTGCTCCCAAAGACACACGCAAATATACACACCTTCCACATGCTTTGAAGCAGATGCTACTGAACTGCCCACAGGATTCAGCAGAGAGCTGCTGGAACAGATACTACGCTAAAGAATCATAAACTCTTTTCCCTTTCAGAATGATGAGCAAAATCCTTTTGAAATCAGCATTTTAAAATAGTTCCTAGCACCATCCCCCTGGCCTCCATAAACTTGCTTGCCAGAACACAAATGTATTAAAGGCAAGCTTTTTTCCTTCATCCTTCACACTCTCAAATCAAATCTGTGCATGCTTAAGCCAACATCTGCCTTTGATTAGGATCAGTTTCTGTTTGTAGAACAGAAAGGATACTTCAGCCTAATTAATACACTTCTACTCTTGCTTAAACCTGAAGTCCACAGATCTGTGTTAAATGAAATACGATCCAGTTTAAGGTTTACTGACATTACCCTATTTCCACTCTTCAGTACCTAAAATGAAGGCATTTAAGGAGCAACACGTTATTCCTCCTATCCGGACTGTGGCTTTTTCTTTCTGCCTGCAGTGCAGATGAATTATACAAATGTACAAGCATTTCATTGCAGTAATTGAACATGCTCAATGAGCCACTGAGCACGTGAAAATTAATCAGTGAAAATATACCTGAAGAAAGCATTTCACGCCAAATGATGATCCTGGGAGATTCACTGCTAAGGGGGAAACAGACAATGCTGGGACCAGAAGGGTCCCTACCGGGCCTACGTTCCAAACTTGTAATGTGTATTTATTGGAACTGCAAATACATACACACACACACACACACACACACACACACACACAAATCCAGAATGGTACTTGAAAGGATACACTAACTTTCCACCACTTGGTAGGTCTAAACCAGTGTTTCTCAACCTTGGCACCTTTAAGCTGGGTGGACTTCAACTCCCAGAATTCCCCAGCCAGCCATGCTGGCTGGGGAATTCTGGGAGTTGAAGTCCACCCAGCTTAAAGGTGCCAAGGTTGAGAAACACTGGTCTAAACATTAAGGATAAATGAAAGCATGGGACAAAAAAAAAAAAAAAAAATCACCTACTCTGTTTTCAATACAACTCAGGTTGAACTTGGCATAGAGAAGGAATATATAACCAGCAGTTAGTACTTGCAGTTAGTATTCCCACAGAAGATCTTTTAGTCTTTTGTGCCATGACTGGAGGAACGAAAGAAGGGATTTTATTAATTAGATTTGAAATTATTACGCAGGAAGAAAATAGTGCAAGAACTGAACAGAAAAAGAAAAGCTAAGAACCTTCTCTAATCTGTCAGGAAAAAAAAAAGTAAGGTGTATTTTTGGTTCTGGCTTCACAACGGTTAAAGCTTTCCATTGCTGGAGTAAATCAGAACAACAATCAAGACAGGAAGACTATTCAGAAAAGCTGGCTGCCCATGCCAGTTTTAACATGTCTTACATTCCAAAGGTTTGCACGTTCTGGGACATCCTTAAGGGACAGTCCTGGATGAAGCCTGATCTGGATCGACCTCTGAGGCTGGTCCAGATTTTAGGACCTGAAAGAGTCAAAGGTAAGAGCTTCTTACTTGCAGGAGATATACATTATAACCAGGATTCCACAAATGTGAATTCCAAGTCGCCGCTGACAGCAAGAACTCTGGACTGGCAGATCCATGCTGGCTGGGGAATTCTGGAAGCTCAAATCCACACGTCTTAAAGCTGCCAAGGTTGGAAAACACTGCTGTGGAGGAGCTTGATGCAAGAGAGCACTCCCCTCCACCAGAAAACGTGCAGGAGAAAGACTCTTGATGCAAAGCTTGCATAACGAAGACTGCCGGGACAGGCAATCCGGATTCAAACTCCGTGATCATGAAATTCACCAGATCATCTTGGGGAAACCCTTGTCCCCCAGCCTATTCTGCTACAACTCTAAACTGGTGGTAGGTGATCCGTGCTCCTTGGAGGAAGGGTCTCCGCTAGCAAACAACTCCTCTCTCTCAAATGCTCTGGTGCACGTAGCAGATTCAGCAGCAGGAGGGAAATGAGCCTTTTTCCTGGCTGCGACGGTCTCCAAATTATTTTCTCTTCCCAAGGAGTGGCAGCGAGCCTACTTCGCCAGGAGCCACAGAGGTGGAAACAGCAGGTTGCTCCCTCGCTTTGCAATGGGTTTTGTAGACAGGCAAGAACAGCAAAATTGATTTCTGGCCTTTGACCATCCTTGAAGCCCCACGCAAAGACAACTACTCTGTATCCTTTTTATGTATCATGAATGGCTGGCACCGAACGCCATTTTTTTTTTTTTAAAAAAAGAATCACTTTCTCTACAATATTCAGAATAACATTGTGACGATATTACTCCGCAGGATGTGGGAAGAGAGAGGCTTTTGGAACATGGGAACCCCATGATAGAGACAGGCAAGACCTGGGGGGCAGGAGAGAGCAGAAAATATCTGTGGGTTGCTGAGCGGGGCCCTACCATCAACACTGAATCTTGAATGCAAGATTTACACGTTCAGCACCTTCTCTTCCCAAACTACCTCACGAAACCGATGAAAAAGGATCATATTGTCACCTGAAAATCCCTGGAAAAGAGCAAGGCGTGCAAGCACTGGAAAATTCTTTGTGACCTTCCCATCGTGGAATCGTGAATGCAATTTTCCTCCCAAAGGCTACAGTAGCGTTTCAAGAAAAGATGCCAACTAACCCACGTTGACCTAGGAACAGTAGTCCTCACGTGCAGCATTTGATCTACTGCTGAGTAAACACAGATAACACTGAGTGAGTACAGGGGCTTGGCATTCTGGAGAGATGTTCTTAATTAAATACTGAGGGAGCGCTTAGATAAAATTAACACATAGAGAATACCTGTCTGTAAACTGAACGTTCTCAATCAATATTTACTCTCAGTTCAGGAGCAGAGCTGAAAACTGCTTATTCATCATAGGTTACTTTACCTGTTGCATTTAATCTGAATATGGCCACGTAAAGAGAGTCCCAACATTTTACGGAAGACCCTCCAACCACTGCCGTCAGGGAATACAGCGTTTCGGTAAGAATTTTTTGTTTTAAGACAAGTCGGACTTACTAAGCACAGAGGGTGTAAACTTTCTACATAACAACAGCAACTGTACGTATTCACACCTATAGTTACAGAACCAGCAATAGATACAGAACCTATAGCAAATATCTCTGTATGCTTCTTCACTTTCTACAGCTATTTTTTGTACAGATATTATTTCAACCGCTGATTCTGCTCACAATAACAAGCTAATCTAGATTTCATCAACAAATATCAAGAGGCTGTGGTCTGTCAGTTCAGAACATCCCCGTACAAGAAGAATATTTATTTTTCCTATAATACCATACAGCATATATAAAGCAATTAATTAAGACATATCTATTACAAATTTTAAAAATGTGATTGTATCAGGGCCTTTAGTAGTTTTCATACATTCCACAACCTTATGTGACTATGAGAGTTTTCCTCACTTTGACATCAACTAGGTCAGTGTTTTTCAAACTTGGCACCTTTAAGATGTGTCTACTTCAACTCCCAGAATTCCCAGCCAGCATGGGAGTTGAAGTCCACACATCTTAAAGTTGCCAAGTTTGAAAAACACTGACCTAGACATATTGAACATTAGTTCAATATATCAATTCATCCAACACATCTGGGATGTAACAGGATGGCTTATGACATCAATCCCTAAAATGTATATTATTAATCAGCACATGGACTAATTTTATTGCTGCTGCATTAGACTTGTTGGAAAGCTCACTGAAGCAATAGTGGATCTGATACCGGACTTTTACATTCTATAATGCATCGGAATGGGCAAAAAAAAGAAAGTCCAATAAATATTGGAAATTCAGATGTGTATAACTTTTCCTTCAAGATATAAGAAGCTTCCATCCAACATCTCATCATCTGTAATCTTAAATAGGCTTGCCAGGAAGTGTGTCCCACTGATTGGAAAGTGAGTTACATTTAAGTCTGGCTCCATGAGTTTTGAGTTCAAAGCTGAATAGCCCTTAAGATGCTAGCCACATTTTATTTATTTATTCTATCTGTATGCCTCTGAATCGATGCAGACTTGCATCTAAGCATTTTGCGCTAAACCAAAACATGGCTTATGTTCAGCTTAAGTGTGTTATGCAAACACAACTACGTGGTTTATAAAACCTAGTTCATGTTTTAGTTCAAGATGTGAAGATGTAGATTACTTAACAAATCACTGCTTAGCATCATACTTACGTGAACCTGACATATGTCACATGCTCAAAGCCATTTTAGCTTGGTATCCAAGCAGCAAAAAAATAAGATGAAACTTTAGCCCAAATGAACGATTTATACTACCGCATTTTTGATAGAGTTTGCATCGTGACAGCAAACCATGTATAAAGAAATCACAACATTATGAAGGACTCTGGAAATAGTTCCTGCACATTTATCTAGTAATACAGAATAAAAGTTGAAGAAATCTCAGATTTTTCAGATAAAAAATTAGCTCAGTTAAGAAACACTCTCGTAACCGAGAGAAATATTAGGTGCTCACTCATCCATGCTAAGCTACCTATCTATTTCTGACCATGGGATTAATTAAGCTTTACATTCCTAAAATAGGAAATAAACAAGAGGAAAAGGTCTGCCAGCAGCCTGCCCACAAGATTTCATACCACTAACGCTATTATATTTAAACAGCCTCTCTCAAAGACTGCACACTGAATCATTCCATTCAAAGCACACTCAAGAGGAGACTTAATAGGAGTAAATCCCATTTTAGCACACCCCGGTGTCTGGCCGAGGACTGCCTGTTGGTGCTGAGATATGGAGCATCTGAGGACAGAAAACTCAGCAAAGAGGCAAGTGACTGAAAAAAGATTCAAAGCAACTGGCTGAACAGCAAGGAGCGGATATGCAAAGGTCCGCTAAGGTCTCACAAGGGTGTCCCCGATACCCTCAACTAACCCGGAGCGTCTGGGTTGCCACCAGATCCTCAATAGATTTCTCCAGCAGGCACAGGGACGCTACGTTTCCCACCTGCAGATGTGTTAGAAAATGGGACATTCATCCTCCCTCCCTTCCTCCCCCAGTGATGTGCCCCCCACCCCACCCTGCACGGGAGACCTGAACTGGAGGGCAGCATATAAAATGGAGCTTCCGAAGCACATATTTAAAGAAATAAGCGAAGGAAGAACGTTAGGAGACCACGGAGCCTATCCAGAGGTTGGACGGCCGTCTATCAGGCGTGCAGGAGGTGGGGATTCCTCTACTGGTGAAGGTGGGATTAGACTGCAGCGTTTCTGACTTGGCTGCTTTAAGACAGGTGGACTTCAACACCCAGAATTCCCCAGCCAGCCACCTGTCTTAAAGCGGCCAAGTTGGAGAAACGCTGGATTAGAGCATCTCTGAGATCCCTTCCCCTTGTGAATTCGAAGCGAGCCTCAAGAGTGCCAAGAGAACCCCGTCGGCCAACTGCCCAAGCCCCCCACGGCCTTTCCCCTTTGCTGCTACCACCGTTAAGGAAGCCCCCCATTTCCTGAGAAGCCCCTTCCCTTCAGCAGGACTCGGTTCTCCGCCAGGTGTGCGTTGCCTGGCTCCGAAGTACGGGGGGGGGGGATGGAGGGAAGCCCTCGTGGGGCTTGCGGGGCGCTCCCCTCCTCCACGGGCAGCCCCCGGAGCTGCAAGCGGCGCTCGCCCTCCCCAAAGGGCGACGGGGTGGACCCCAGGCCGCAGGCCCCCCGCCGCCTTCTCCCAGCTGTTGCTCTCCAGATGTTGAGGACTCCGGCTGCCCCCCGCCCCTTGGCTTCTCGGATGGGGAAAACAGGAGAAAAAGAGGAAGGGCGATGTTGGCGGGGGGGGGGCAGAGGACACCCCCAGCGAAGAACGGATGCTCCACATCTGGAGCTGCAGCCCCCGCCCCAGAGGCCACGGAGGGGGGGCTGCAGCACTCCAGCGCGGCTGGCCGACCCCGTAGGGAGAAGCAGCCGAGACCCGCGCTGGGCTGGGGATTATGGGGCCCACCGCAGCCCGGAGACCGGCTCGGCCCCTCCCCGCCCCTCCGCGACGACGCGGGGGAGGAGTCTCCTCCTGGCCGAGGCGGAAGCCACCGGAGGGGGGAGGCATGACGGGAGGGGGAGGAGCCCCGCGGCGCCCCGCCCCCGCGGCGGCCAGAGGGAAGGGGGAGGAGCGTGCGGGGAGAGCGGGGGCGGCACGGCTGCCCGCGGCGGCCGGTCGGGAGCGAAGGGGCGGAGCCGAGGAACCTGCGGAGCCGCGATTGGCGGCGCGGCGGCCGCCCCGCCCCCTGCACGCTCGAGCGCGCGCGCCACACGCCTCCAGGCCCCGCCCTCGCCCCGCGCGCCCCCCCGCAGACTCGGCTCTCGTCACGCCGCGCGCGCTGCCCCCTCCCTACTCGCCCCGCGCGCGCGCCCGCCCGCCCGCCCGCCTTCGCTCGCCTCGCCTCACCTGCGTGCCGCCGCGGCCGCCGGTGCGCGCCTCGCCTCAGAGCCGGCGCGGCGAAGCCTCGTCCCCGGCTCCCGTCTTTCTCCTCCGGGCGCCGGATCCCTGCGCTGAGGAAGGAGCAGAAGGCCGGGCTCGGCCTCCGCGGGCGCGTCGGGGGCGAGGCAGGCCTCGGGCTCCCGTGAGGGGATCGGGGGCGAGGGAAGAGGGACCGCGGCCACAGACCAACCGTCTCAGGACGGCCGCCGCCGAGCGCTGCCCGCTTCTCTGTTCCCTGAGAAATCCCGCCCCTCCCCTGCTCCGGGGAGGCCTCCCGCGCGGCTACAGGGCGGCCCGGCTGCCGCTCCGGCGCCTCCGCCAATGGCCGCGCAGCGCAGCCTCCCTTCCGCGGCCCCGATTGGCTGTCAGCTCCCAGGAAGGGGATGCCAAAGGCGGGTTGGGAGAGGGAGGGGGAGTGTAAAAAAAGGGGAGGAGAGAAGCCTAGAAAATGTCCGTATGGGACGCGGAGGACCCGCCCTGCCCCGCGCCCATTGGCCGGAGCGCCGCAGGCGCCGCTCCCTCTTGGACGAGAGCGGCTGCCAGTCAGGCGAAGGGTGGGATTTACAGAGAGCGGGCGAGGAAAGAGCCGGCTCCGCCCATCTACGCTCTTGGCCTGTCCCCGCCCCCCTGGCTGGCGGGAGGCCCCGCCCCTTCTCCGGGGAGCCCCATTGTGGAATGTTTACATCGGCGCTGCCCTTGCAAACCCGCGCAGCGCCCGGGCGGCGTGGCTCGCGTGCAAGCGCAGGAACCCAGGCAGCCAGCCCGCCCGCCCGCGCAACCACGCTATGGGGCGGGGGGAGGAACCAAGCACCGGGACCACAGCTCCCAGCCAGGCTTGCAATGCCAGGCGCCCCCGGCCGCTCTTTCACGGCGGTTGCAAAGCAAAAAACACACCTTCGCTGTCGCTGCTGCAACTGCAGCCCCCCCCCCCCCGCTCGCCGCCGCCGCCGCCGCCAGCTTAAGCCCGACTCGGGAAGCCCACGCAGCCCGACCTCTCCCCTTCCCGGAAGTCCGATCAAAGGGAATCCGGGCCGCCCGCCCGCTCTTCGGGGCTGAGGCAACAGGTCTCCGTGCGCGCCTTGCAGCTGCCGGGCGCCCGCCCCGAGCCCCCTCCCCAGTCACAAGCCCGGCCCCGGCCAGCCCCCGCAAAAGGCGTTCGCGCTGCCGAGTGAGCGGGGCGCCGGTTTGAAAGTGGCTCTGCCCTTCGAGGAGCCGCTCGCGCTGCGGCGGAGCCCGAAACGTGGCACTTGGATTGGGCCGCGGAGAGCCCGATCCGCCCCCCGCGCTCCTGCACAGACGGTTTGCTCGGACGCCCGAGAACGGGGTGTTCCTAGCCCGAAGTCGGCATTATGCAAATGCACGCGAGAACTTCCTTTCAAAACACAAGGGAGGACGGTGTGAGGGAAGCAGCCTCGCCAAAGGGGCCCTTCCTTTCCACGCGGCCCACAACAACTTGGATGAGCTCGTGGGTCCGGGTGACCGTTTACTTCTACGCGCCCGTCTTTACCGCGGGGACTTAAGCCGGAGGCCTGCACGCAGCGGGCAGGCGGCAGATTCCGTCGCTTGCGCCGGGCACAAATGGCGCAGCAGGCAAGCGGCGCCTATGCCATATTTGCAGTAAACTCATCTTCCCGTGTGGTATTTACTCAACCATCAACTCACAAGTGCCTTTAAGTTAAGGGAGAGGAAGAGCCGCTCCTGAGGAAGGCGGAACAGGCTTAAGAGTTCCCGGAGAGCGGTCGAGTGGGCAGGACAGAAAAGTGGAGGGAGACAGAGTAAGAAGTGGAGTAGCCTGTCCGAAAGCTGCCTGCGGCCCACTGAAGAGCTGCATTTTACAAGGCCACGCTTGGTCCGTGTTCGCGTGATCTACAGAGCCCCAAGTCAGCCAGGTATATTTTAATCCAGCGTGTCCTGTGCTGGCGGGGGAAACCTCGGGGCAGCGTGTCCGTGCGAACGCAGCCTGAGCTACACAGCTGTTTGCTATCCCCTCTCAGCCCAATCACGCATTAAACATCTGTCCCCTCCAGCCCCATATCCTGGATGTCTCAGAAATCAAGGGACACCAACTTCCTGTATAACCAAGTTAATTACAGGACAGAGTGAGAAAGCAGGATGTGCCTCGGACGTCAGGAGCAGGCAACTCTCGGCTGCTGCTCTGGAAACGGGCAGCACCCGGCCAATTCACTCCGAAATTGCCCCGCATCCCGCAGGAAGCCGAATCAGCAGCCGCGGTCCTCCTCCCTCACAACTTCACACGCCAAGGCCCTCCTCGTTCTTACGCGTCTCCGTCTTTCCACGTGGCTAAAGCTGCTGGCGCACCGCAGTTAAGTTGTGTCCCTTGCCAGGCACGCCCACAGTCAGGCCCCCGGCCGCATCAGGAAAGGCGCGGCCAAGTCAGTAACGTGAGAAGCGCAGACATTCAGGAGCACCGGTAAACCAGCCTTTTCCGTTGCGTGGGGCGACAAGGCCCCATCTCCATTCTCCATTGTGGCCAGTGCTGGCCGTGATCTTGCGAACATAGCTGGAGGGCTGGTTTAGGAAGGATGAGCTGTCCTACAATCGCAACCTAAGGGTGGCCCAGAAAATCAGATTATTCAGAGTAGCACTGAGGAGTCCCCAGAATTCCCTGGGCGATCTTAATCCGAGGCCATCTTTCAGCCCGATCTACCTCACAAGGCCGGACTGATGGAGACATGCCTGTCTTTGCCTTCAAAAGGGGGGGAAAGATGGTCAGTTAGGTTTGATCTTAGTCACTTGAGCAGTTAACCCCTTTCTCCCCCCAGTGTTTTCTGTACTTGACCTCACCCCAAATCTTTGAAGAAAGATACTCAGATTCCCCAACCACCCCCCACCCCACCTTCGGCTTGGCCAGGCACAGAAGAGCGTTATCACTGCCTGGGGCAAGACTACCCTCAATGGAAATCCTTTCCTATCTTGTATATAGGAATCCAGGGCCATAGATAAACAGATCTTTATCTACAGACATGCCAAACTCAAGGCTGTCTGGATTTCACCCTTCCTGGAACGATACTCTGATTTTCTGGCTGAACAGCAAGGGCTGCATTTCAAAGCCACCGTTGAAAACTGAGCAGTTCTGCTGGACCCGACATTGGCAAGCTGTGGTCTGCCATCCTTGACTTAGGGCCTGTCGTGTTGTGCAATATACATCCCACCAGGGCGCTCGACTCAGGTAAGCATGGTTAAAGAAACCTCAGCCTTGCATAATGCGCGGGCCTAACCTTTACCTCTAATTCTGAAGGAAGCCTCTAGCTGCGATGAACAAGAACCAAGGATGAGTTGGTCAAATCTCCTTTTAAAGTCACCCAACATCTTGCGGCAGGGAATTCCCCCAAGTCCATTTTGCAAAATTTGTTTCCATTTAATTAAGGTTCTCCTTATGTCTTCCCTACAGGAAGCTTTAGAAATCTTTCTTGTGCCCTCCCTACTGTATTATTTCTTCCAACTAAGATACTATGCAAAATGGATGCATATGTGCACCACGCCGCACCATCATGCGGTTTTGTTGTGTTTTGTTTTTGCTTAGCAAATTGTGGGAACCGATCCCCCTGCGGTCTGCCAAGCCCAGTTTATAGCTCGGCAAGTTACGAGTCAAGCCATCTGATTTATTCTATAAATCAGGATTAAATAAACCCATGGCTTTAACGTAACACGAGCCACGTTTTTCTCTTCTACCACCTTGGATGGTATGATTCGATTCCATGCCTTTCATGTTGCAAAGACGTATGGGAGAGGATTGTGCAGAGGGAGCAACCTGCATTTCTGTTGCACTAAGGCCGGTAAGGTCATTTCTCAAGCAGGAGAAGAGGGGGAGGTACAGTGGGGCACAGTTGCATCAGGCACGCAGGCCAAGTGTGATTGGTGAATTCCAATTCCTGTCATCCCTGTGCTGGCCCATGTGCTGACCTTCGGGGGAAGATGGAAGGATTACACCTCTTCGTTAAGCCCAAAACTCCATCTAAGCCAAGATCCCTCACCAAGCAAGAGGGGGACCCACCTGCCTTTGTCCAAAGCACACCAGCGTTTGCTACCCTGCACGTACACTGCTTCTGCACACCACCCCAGACGACTTGGGCAGTTCTAAAAAAGCAGGAGATGCCAGTAAAAGAGCTAAGAACAAAACTGACTTCTGGAACTTCATTAGCTGTTTTAAGATGGGTGGACTTCAACTCCCAGAATTCCCCAGCCAGCATGCTGGGAGTTGAAGTCCACCCATCTTAAAGTTGCTGAAGTTGAGAAACACTGCCTAATATTTATACACTACTATTCAAAGAACTATATATAATTTACACACACACACACACACACACTCTCTCTCTGACATATAGTTGGAAAATTCTTTTGAGCAGAAACAGCAACGTTTACTAGAATGAATGGGCAGCGAGTGCAAGGAACCAAGCGAGCGATAATCCGATGACCATTTATGGGTACACTTCCCCTACACAGAGCAGCTCCATTTCTTCGCCCGCCGCGACACGCAAAGGGTCTTCGCGCCTCCCTTCCAGACCGGAAACGCCCCCCTCTACTGGTAGACGGCCCCGCCAGATGGGGGGCGCCCCCCACCCGGGTTTACAGGGCTCGACTTCCAGGATGGCGTTGCTTCGAGACCGCCTCGCTGGGAGGGGCCAGCGGCGCCAGCCCCCCGGCCGCGGGCTGGAGAGGGAGGGGCTCGACCGGAGCGAGGCTGGGCGCAGGCGGCGAACTGCCCCCGTGACGGACCAGCCCCCCCGGCCAACGAAGCCGGCCCCTTCCCACTGCGCGCGCCGGCCCGGGACTCCCGCCCGTCGCCAAGCCGCGGGGTCGGGTCGGGTCGGGTCGGGCCGCGTCAGCCGCTGGCCCTGAGCTAAGCCTCCGCGCCGGGAGAGCCGCTGGAAGCGCTTCCCGGGGGCGGCGCTGAGCGCCAGGCTGATGCACGGGACCCCGCTGCACGCAGCGCCCCGGAGTCGCCCGCTTCCCCAAGCCCGATTTTGAAACTAAGCTTAACGTGCGAACGCCGCTTCTAGCTTTTGGAGCCTCCCTTCAGCGTGACGCTCGCCCAGCCGAGCCTACCTCGCAGGGGGAGAGTGAAACAAAAACCTTGGGGCGGGGGAGAACCGCATGTGCTGTTTTGGACGCCCGAACAATGGCGGGTTAAAGGCTGGCAACCCACCCTTCCCTCGACTCGCCGGGCCCCGGCACCGCGTCGTTCCCTCCCGCGCCCGGCTTTTGACCCGCAGGAAAGCCGCCGCCGCCCGCGCGGCCCTTCTTCCCCCATCTCCGTTCACACGTGCGGCCCGGCTTCGCAGCAAAGGCTTCGTTGTAGGACGGCAGCGGCCCCTTCCCCGGCCCGAGGCCCGCCGCGCGCGCATCCGCTCGGCCCGGCGCTTGCAAAGCCCCGGCGGCCGCGCGGACCCCCGCCCGTTCCAGAGGCGGCCAAGTGGCAACCAGGGCGAGAGACTCCGGCGCCGCAGCCCCCGCGGGGAGCCCCGGGCTGGCCGCGAAGGGCCGCCCGGGCGGTCCGCAAGAGAACGCGCCGGAGCCGCGCAGCGCCGGCCAGCTCGGCAGCCGCCGCCGCCCCGCTTTCGGCGAGAGCGCCGACCCCGGCGGAAATCCGGGCTTCCAGGTGCGCGCGGGGCGGGGGAGCGCCTCGCTCCTCCCCCGCGCTCGGCGACACACGCAGCCCGGGGCTCCCCGCGCCCGCCCCGCGAAATCCCACGGCGCTCGCGCATCGGGAGAGGCGACGCGCAGCTAAGTTTCACGGCGGGGAGGGGGCCGACTGCTTGGCGGGGCGTCTCAACTCCTGCCCGCCGCCTTCGCCGAGCGCAGCGCGGGGACCGCCGCCTCCAGCTCCCCTCCCCGGAGAGCTTTGTTTCGCCGGGGGAGGCGGGGGCTGCAGCCTTCCCGCCCCTCCTCCGCCCGCTCCTCCCTCCCCTCCCCCCCCGCGGCTCCTTTCGGAATCCGGAGCGAAAAAAACAACCCGCGCCGCGCCGCGCCGCGCCGCGCCACCAACCCGGCGCCCTGCGGAACAGGCTCCCGGCCCCCTCCCCTCGGAAGGGGGGGCGCCCGCGCCCTCGCCCCCTCCCCCGCCCCCTCCTCCAACTCCCCCTCCGGACTCCAACTCCCCGGCTCCTTTCCCGCCCTGGTGAAACCGGACCCTGCCTCTCCGTCTCCCGCCGGGGTCCCGACTTTCCCGGTTGAGGGGCTCCTCTGCTTTCGCGGGGGCCGAGGGGCCCCGGGCAAAAAGCCTCCGAAGTCCCGCGCCTCCCCCCGGAAAAAAGGAGAAGATACGGCATTTGGGGGAGTCAATTGAAAGCAGCTGTTACATACCCTTAAAGCCCCAAGCGAGGAATCCTGAATGGAGGGGCACGCCCCCCGGCGCCGATTGGCCGAGGCGGAGGGACCGTTGTGGTCGGGGCGGGGATTAAGGCTACAATTTAGGCCACACCTTCTCCCCCCCGGAAGTGCCCCCCGGCCGGGCTGCGTATGAAAGGGCTTGGCTGGACGGTCCGCGCCTGTAAGTATTCGCAGCCTGGCGATGCGCGCGGTGGGGGCTCCGGGAAGGGAGACTGGAGAACGTGGGGATGTCGTTCCCGGCCCGTGTTTTCCGCTTGGGAGAGAGCCGTGTTGCGAGAATTCAAACCCTGGGCTGGCACCGCCGAGGGGGTGTCCAAACCCTCCGGGCACCCACGCTCGGTTTGGAAAAAGTTGCCGCTCCAAGAGATCTTGAGATGCGGCTCCCTCTGATGGGCATACTCCGGGTTCGCCGTTATCCGGGATCTGCCCCCCTTCCCTGTTATTTGCACGATAACCCTGCGAGGTGGGCTAGAGCAGGGTTTCTCAACGTCGTTTCGCCCGTGGCCCCCTGCCGATCTGGTTTTCCTCCTGGCCCCGGCCCCCCGTCCGGGTGCCATGACAAGATAGGGGCGTGAGAGAGGAACTGGGGCGTTCTCTGGCGTCAGCCGGGCAGCATTTGCAGTATAATTATATTTTTAATTGATTCTGGCTTCTCTGCACACCACCCAGAGTCGTTTCTTTAACGAGATGGGTGGTGACAAATTTGATATATAAATATAAATACATAAAATATATAAAACAATACGCTCTGCTTTCCTGTGGCCCCCTCAGCGTGTACTGTGGCCTCCCTTATGTTTTTCACCAATAGCCCCCTTGAAACATCCTACACCCCCCACCCCCGGTTGCATCCACCCATCCCTTCAGGACTGGCAGGAGAGGCATGTTATGGGTCCCATCTACGAAAGCGTGTCATCTGGGGGGACCCAGGAAGAGGGCCTTTTCTGCCATGGTGCCTGCCCTATGGGGGGACCTTAGATGGCCCCGACCCTCCCGGCTTTAGGAAGGCCCTGAACACGTGGCTCTGCCGCCATGCCCGGGGAGGTGGCGAGAGTGGGCAGCTCTTACCGTAGCCGTGTGCAGCTGATGCAGGACGAATTCTGCTGCTGATCACGATTCTCTGCTTTTTTAAAGCTGCTTGTGGATAGTTTTTATACATTGGTCTGTTGGTTTTTCCCTTGTTTTTATTGGATGGTTTTTAGCAGCTGCGAGCCTCCCAGAGTTGCGTAGATGAGGTGGGCATCTGTACAAATTGGATTAACTGTAAACCTGGGGGGCCCAGTTGAGAGCCTCTGGGCCGGGTGAGAGACTGGGTGAAGTGCGTGCACGTTTATGCAGAAGTCAGACCCGGCTGCGTTAATTCACTGGGGCATTTCAAGGCTTTTAGCCTAAATCCGCACGTCCTGCCGGATCAGCCCCGTGGTCCTTGAACCCCACGTTCCTCATCAGTCCCCCAGGATGCTCGGCTGTGGAGTCGTTTTTCTCCAAAGGAGGCCAGCCTAGACGGCGGCCGTACTTGAAGTATCCTGCAAGTTTGTTTCTATTCTTTTAACATCCATCGATTCTGTTTTGCTACGTGCCTGAAAAGCAACATCCTAAAAGAGTGTTTTTCAACTCTGGCAACTTGAAGATGGGTGGACTTCAACTCCCAGAATTCCCCAGCCAGCATGCACGAATTCTGGGGGTTGAAGTCCACACACGCTGGCTGGGGAATTCTGGGAGTTGAAGTCCACCCATCTTCGAGCTGCTAAGATTGAAAAACAGTGACCCAGTTGTATGAACTGAGCTTGTGTGGTTAGTTTATGACTCAGTATCTTGTGTGAACCCTGAGGATGGCTTTACCTTTAATGTGTGTGATGAATGTTTCATCACGTTTCGCGTGTTTTCCCTCTCTCTTTGTATGCAGCTAGACTGGAGCTTTGCCACAGATCTGAATCATTTGTTTGCAGAAAGGTTTTGAAACTGGGCCAAGGGCTGCCTAGAGGAGAAAAGCTACAAGTTGCTGACCTCTGCCCTGGAGTGCTCATTTGCAGACGCCACAAAAGGAACAGCACTGAGCTCGTGGGTTGTAGGTATATTTATTTGTGAATACAAAAAAAAAAAAAAAAAGGAAAGAAAAGAAAAGAGACCATAATTCACTGTGGAACAGCGATCAGGGACCTTTACCATTATTTCCAACTTGGGCTTGAGCAAGTTAAGATTAAATACAAAACAAAAAGGGAGAAGAAGAGAAGGGGTTGTAAAAAATAAAATAAGAAATGTACATGTTCCAAAGATCTGATTCCAGTATAAAGTTACTGAGGTTGGCTCAAACATGGTCACGTCTCTGCAAGCAGAGAGAGAGAGAGGAGACCACAAGCCCCCCTGGATGGGAGGCCCTTGCCGTCCGGCTGCTCGGGGGCCCCACATGCTACAAACAGGAAAGGAGGTGGTTGGGGGCCCCGCGTTCACACAGCCTTCTCTGTCTCTCGGTGCCTCAAAGTGTTCCTCCCTTCCCCAGCTTCATCTGGAAGAAGAGGCTCCATGGAAGAGAATTGTTCCAGCTTAACCCCCTGCCTCTCGCACGCCAATCCTGCGGGGCTTCTGCCCCTCTCATTTGGACCCTTTTTCTGGCGCCATATTCGTACCAGCCGCTTAACATTCCTGGCTAGGGACAAACACACTGGCCGTTCCCGCCTCCCTCCCCGGCGCTGCGGGGTCCAGGGACGCCCTTGGGCGAACCCCCTTTTCCGTCGCCTCTCAAAGGGCCATCAAAGGAGGTTGATTAACCCTAACCGTCCCTCTCCACCCCCGTTTGGCCGCCCCCTTCTGCGGCAACGCCATCCTGTTAGGGAGTGCCCCCCCTTCAAGGCATTTGGGTGAAAGCTCCTTGTGAGTGTGCGTGTTTGAATTCGGCAGCCAACCACGGAGGGGGCAGATCTGGGCAAAGGGGTGGGGGGAGACAGACAGAGCCACTAACTTTGGCAGTCACACTGGACGTGGCCCCTCAGAACGAGGCGCTACTGAATCTTGGCTAGAAGCAGCTACAACTATATAAATGGGAATCCCGGTTACACCCCAGGCAAGGGAAGGACGTTGCACGGACGTACAGACAACACACGGGCTGGCTTAGCGGCCGCTAAGACTGAAGCGTTGCGTGGTTCTTCCATCCCAGCCTCTTGTAGGGCAGACCCCCACGGGGAAGAGTCAGGTCTTCAGCCCACTGACCTCGAGGGCAAGGCAGGCCCATAGGTTTGTGTCGTTCTCGGCTTGCTTTGTTTCGATAAGGCACAGGTCAGTCAAGGCAGTGGTTGCAAGGGCTCCCTGGTCTGTGGCTACTGATCATGGCTCATCGTAGCCAGCTAGTCCGAGAAAAATGCCCTCCAACCTTGCTGGCAGAGAATGGGCTGGGTCCACCTGGAAGCTCCAGCAAAGCCCAGGGGTTGAGCAGGGTGAGGGGCAGAAGAAGGGGAGGGAGGGAGGGAGGGAGGGAGGGAGGGAGGGAGGGAGGGATCTGACAGCGTAATAGTTCCTGCTGTGGCTTGGACCTTGGTGAGCTTCCAGACCTTCTGACGTTATTAGCTCTTCTCCAGACCCATCCTGGGATGGGAGTGGGGGAGCAAGTTTTCTCTCTGTGCGTGCTCGATGATGGCCAAGTAGCAGAAATAATACTGCTCGGGGGTCTGGATGCTAAAGGCGCGCTGTGTCCTCATCCGCACCACCGTCTGATAAACGTTGAGGGTACCCACGTCTTGTATCTGTGACAGGCAGATATCCAGTGCGCAGAAAGTACCTGGGGAAAGGGTAGAGGGAAGGGAAGGATCAACCATCAGCCACCCGCTGAAACAGCCCGTTCCATGTTCTGCATGGGCTTCTTGGTAAAATTATTAGGCTTCTGGGTCCCATAATCCCCAGACAGCAGGGCCTTAGGGGAGTTGAAGTTCAACACCTTTGCAGGGTGACAGGTTAGGGAAGGTTGCTTTTCGGCATTCCAGAGAATTAACAGAAAGAGAAAATGACCTCGACGACTCCTGCTTTACAGGTGGGGAGTCTTCTCCCACTTGGGCCTCCAGCAGATGTGTGAACTTCAACTCCCAGATTTCTGAGTCCTGGCTTTGCTGCTTGGGGCATGCTGGGAGTCAGAGGGTGGGCCCATGGGAGAAAGCTTCTGTAGTTCTTGGAAATCTAACCCGCCACGCAGGATCCCCGTACAATCCAGTTACCTGTCCTCCCGATACCAGCACTGCAATGTACCACAATGGGCGGCCCGCCCGGGTGGCCTTTGTAGCGTGGTCCCAAGGCACTGACGGCCACCCTCTGCTGCTGCTTGACGGCTCCCAGGAAGTCAATGAGCGTTGCCGCGGAGGAAGGGACACCGTAGTCAGGCCAGCTCACGTACTGGAAATGGGTCACGAGGCGTCTCTCTCGGGTCTGCAGGGAGGTGAAAAGGGCAGAGACTGGATTCCACATTTCAGCTCACCACTTTTATGCCTCCTTTGCAAGGATGGGTCCTCTTCTGCTCAGAGCTCATATGGCACTGTTTAGATCGGTGTTTTTCAACCTTGGCAACTTTAAGATGGGTGGACTTCAACTCCCAGAATTCCCTAGCCAGCATGCTGGCTGGGGAATTCTGGGAGTTGAAGTCCACCCCCCCTTAAAGCCACCAAGGTTGAAAAACACTGCTCTGGATGGAAAGCCTTCAACCCCTAGGATTCTCAACAGTAACCAAACTAAGTTGAACTGAGTTCAAACTGAGTTGAAGACCAGACATCTGGGTTGGGGAAGGCTCTGTTGTAGAAGCAGGCCACGATCACCTTGCATAGCCCAATTCTCCATTTAGGAAGTACCAGCTAAAGAAGGTTGAAGAGCTGAAAGGAGGAGGACTTTAGGTTGTGAGCTCTAGTGGAGTGGAACTGCTGTGAAAGGGAAGACAAGTGTGACACCCCTTGGCACACTGATGAAAGAGTTTGTGCACTTACCTCACAGTTGTACATCTCCAGGAGTGTTTTTTTGTAATGGCTGAGGTTCTCCGTCCCAAGGTTGGTGACCGTTAGGGCTCCGTAGGAGATCTGAAAGTCCTTCTCCAGTGGCCAGTATTGACCACACTTCCTTTTGCCTCCTTCTTCAATCCTGCAATGGAAAGAAGAATGGGGGAATATGGAAGGTGTGCATACCTGGAAGGTGTCCGCTTGGAGCCCAATGAAAGCGTGAAAGGACAGCTTTCGAGTGAACCACTTTGAGCCAAAACCATCTTCATAAGAAGATCATGGCACATGGGCAAACCACCCCCTCTGCTGAAACACATCAAGGCCATGCTCGCTGGTCCTGCGATGCACAGAGATACGTTACCGTGTGGTCATCACGATCACCAGCACGTTCTGTTCCCACACCATGCGCCAGAAGTCATTGTATGTGTTTTCTAATGGTCCTAGAATGAAACACGGAATGTTAAGACAATGCTGGAAGCTACATACTACAGGTAGTCCTTGCTTACCGACCGCTTCCTTCAGCGACCGTTCAAAGTTAAGACGATGCTGAAAAAATAACTTTACCACCAATGCCCGTGTTTATGACCTTCACAGTGTCCCTCAGTCACGTGAGCGCCATTATGCGTTGTCCTATGCCTGACCCATTTCCCCTCTCCCTTGCAGAGCAGAGAGATTGGAGAGGAAAGGATTACAAGAGAGCAAGCAGCCACACAATGGGGAATACATCAGACCGCTTGCGTAGTACTCAGGGCTCCTGGTGCATTGCTTTCAATGTGTATTCCCCATTATGTACGCCTGCTTACTCTCTTGTAATCCCTTCCTCTCCGATGAATGTAAATACAAACATGAATTCCCTTCTTGCTAATTATCCCAGCTGCAGGGTGAGCATTCCAAACAGAGAGTGGAGAATAGAAAAGCCTAGTTGCGTGATTTCCCATTTAGTGACCACTTCACTTAGCGATGGAGTTGCTGGTCCCAATTGTGGTTGCTAAGCGAGGACTACCTGTGCAGCTAGTTCTGTGTGTGCCAGAGGTTGGGAACTTTGAGCTCTGCCCATGTTTCTTAACTAGGAGTCTCAATCAGCATGGCCAAGAATGAGAGAAGCTGGGAATTGTATTTCAGCAGCAATTAGTGGGACACAGCATACCTCATTCCTGATGTACAGAGATTGGGAGGGACACCAGGAGTACCCAACAAGAGTTGTTTTGCTATTAAGTGATCACTTGGACTAACCAATAAGCTAACATCCCATCTTCATGGTTCTAAAGAAAGAGCTGACTGACATAAGACGCTACCTTATATTGAGAAAGATTATTAGACTCAGTATTATGTGTCTTTTGCTGACACCAGAGCTCCAGGGTTTCCTCAACCCTTCCTTGGTAAATTGTGGGGGTGACAACATGGCAACTGCAGCCTTTGCAAAGTAGGGCAAGACCCAAAGAGATAGATGGACTTGTCTTCTTCAGCCAAGAAAACTTTGGAACAGATGTTTTAACTTTCCAAGGGAACCTCCCTCCAGCCCGGTAGGTTCTGAGAATTACAGACTACATCTGAGAGCAGCAGCAGATGTTCATTCCTGGGCAGAACAAAAATTTAGCAAATCTGGTTGCTTATAGCTGGAAGACAGGATGATGGAGTCTGAGACTAACCTGGTAGAAAGAAGTTTGGGTTCTTCTGGAGCACCAGACGTGCAAGGCGCATTTGTTGAGCAAGGCAAGAAGGAGGAGCTGTGGGTTGACAGACTCCAGACCCTAAATGCAGATGTTGCCTCTTTCAACGGCTTCTAAGGAGCCAGATGATGCCTTCAAGAGCTGGGATCGTACGTACCTTGAGTGCCGATGTAAGCGTTCCTTTGCTTGTAACCGTCCATGAAGCTGGCGTTGATGTAGTCGGTAAGCTATGGAGACACAATTGCGTTTGTCAACCCTACAAACCAGCTACCGAAGCTACATTTGAGGAGCGGGCAAAGTTAGGTATGGAAGGAGACTATTCTTCTGTGTCGCTTTCCCGAACTAAAGAAGATCTGATTTTACTCCCTACTCTTAAACAAAAGGCCCACGAAATCTTAGTTTAGGTCTAACTTTCTGCATTAATCGGATATTCTCTCTTGCAACTGAGAGCACCTTTCCTCAATTCTTAGGCAAATAGAGAACTTAACTATTCCTACCACCTGTTGCTTTCCACTTTCTATTCTGCAAAGTAGGACAAGGCCCAAAGAGGTAGAAAGCCAGGAAAACTTTGAAACAGAACTTTAAACGTTTTATCTGCACAACCCACGCTCTGCAACCAAATTGTTCTTTTATGTATTTATTCAGCTGAACTATAGCTCACCTTTCCTCTGGAGGGTGTATATAATGCCCCCTCCTCCAATTTTTCCCCACAACACCCCTGGGAGGTAGTGTGATCACCGTGAAGGTTCTGTTCAAAACCTGCCTCAATTCTGCAGCCAGAAGCTGAATTATTCATTATGATTTGGGGGTTTGATGCCCCCCAGTGCTGCCTGGCTCACTTACCTCCTGGCAGTTGAACTGTTTGGTTAACTTCACCCTGGTTTGATCAAGGCAGGGCACGTCCCCGTATCGGTTCTTCTCCTGGTTCAAAGGTGCTCTGGAAAGAAGGGCAGAGAAAGGCAGGCACAGTGAATAAGGGGGGCCAGGATGGCACCCTGCAATTGGGGGCCGGGTAGCACAGAAGCAAAATTTTCTGTAAGAAAGAACAGTAAAAAATGGGGGTCACTAGCACGGATGCAAAAGATACCACAGATTAAAATGGTGATGAAACCAGAATTATTTCTGTTGGGTCTTGTGGATGCTGAACTAGAAAAGAAATATGGGAAACTAAACATGGTGCATGACAACTGCGGCGAGATTATTGCACAAAAATGGAAGGATAATAAGATTGTAGAAGATTGTAGAAGATTGTAGAAGAAGAAGATTGTAGAAGATTGGATTATAAAATTGATGGAGCTGGCGGAAAATGGTGAAGCTGACCAGTCGGGTCAGGAAAGAAATGATAAAGCCTTTTTTAAAAGAAAAGAGCCTTAATGCCGAAAGAAAAAAAACTTGAATATTTATGGATTTGGGGATTAGAAAGGGTTAAAAGAGGGAAGGGGAAAAGTAAGAGGTCAGTTACATGATAGAAAGAAGGGCGGAAGTCATAATTCTGTTTTTCTTTCTTTACTTTCTTTTCTTTTGATTTGTATACTTTTGTTGTATTGAAAAATTCTAATAAATATTGTTTAAAAACGGGGGTCCCCAGCCAGCCTCCTCCTCCTCTTCCAAAATGACAAATCCTGCCTTGGTGTCATTGAACTGTCTCCAGTAAATTTAGGGCCCTGCCCCTAAATCATCATCTTCAAGCTGTTACCCCGATTTATTCTGTCCCAGAAAGCCGATACTATTTGTGGATTAAGGATCAGGTAGGTCAGTGTTTCTCAACCTGGGCAACTTTAAGATGGGTGGACTACAGCTCCCAGAATTCCCCAGCCAGCACATGTGGATATAGTGAACGTCACCAATGGCAAGGGATAACAGGAGTTGTAGGCTAGAATTTGGAAGCCACCAAGTTGTCATCTCGTCCTAGAAAACAGATACTGTTGGTGGATTAAGAATTAGGTCAGTGTTTCTCAACCTGGGCAGCTTTAAGATGGGTGGACTTCAACTCCCAGAATTCCCCAGCTAGCCATGCTGGCTGGGGAATTCTGGGAGTTGAAGTCCACCCATCTTAAAGTTGCCCAGGTTGAGAAACACTGCTCTAGACCTTACAAATGACTCAGAAGAAATGGAGAACAATGAAGACTCCATGGGGTGAGACAGTCGCCTTCTCCCAAGACTGGTTCTCCTTAGGAGGGGCTCCAGCCGAGGTTCCTCCTGCCCTCCAACCCCAGACCCTCCTGCCCGGTGGCCTGCCCTGTGGACTGCTTACAAAGAACAGCCAAAAGTCCCCGAAGGGCTGCGGTGCCGGATGCCTTCGTACTCTTCGTAGATTCCTCGCTTCTGCTTCTGGCTCACGTGCTCCAGCAGCTCCTGGAGAGTCAGAGCCTTGGGGCCCGGGACATGCACGGAGCCGTTGTCCCGGGGGGGAGCCAGAGGCACCAGGATCAGCTCATCCAGGGGGTCCGGGTGACCGTTCTGCTGCGGGAGGAACCTGCAATTCCAGCTGAGGGGGTCCAGTTTGAGAGACCCCCCCAGGTACTCGGGGAGGCATTCGTGGGGCAGGTGTTGCCTCAGCTCCGACATCTTCACCATCTGGACCTAAAAGGAGGAAGGAGCGCGTATTGGAACGTGCAGGAATTGGTGTACATGCGTGGGGGAGAACAGGCAGGCTGGGGTGGGTGAATGGCAGCCTGCATGCGCTCCCAGAGTCCCCTTGGCAGTCTCTCAGCCCCCCTGAACTCACCCTGTAAATTTCCCCAGTGTGATTTTGGCCCTTTTTTGACGGAGGGGGGAATCTTGCCTTAGGGAAATGGCTGGCCCTCTCCCCACCTTTGCTTCTCCACCCACCCACCCCGCACCCCACCACGGCCATGTTGCTTGCAGGAACACCCTTGCACGACCAAATGGGCTTCTGCAACTGACAGGGAGAGAAACCCCTTTGTATCTCAGCACAGTTCAGAAGGCTTTTTAATCGTCTGGTAACCATTCATGCTTGACCCTGTTTGTATTTTGTGGGGCGGGGGCTATTCACCTTCCTTACACCATGCACATATTAATACACACTCTCTTTATTCCCCCCCCCAAAAAAAACTTGACTTGGTAGGGCATGGCTCAGTTCCCATGTTCATTTGGGCGACCTGTTTCTGCAACATTTCCAGATCCATTGGATGGGTGGATGAACGGATAGACAGACAGACAGAAAGATAGGATGGATAGATACGATGAATGGGTGGGTGGATGGATGGACAGATGGACGGATAGAGACAGAATGGATAGATACTATAGATGGATGGATGGTTAGACAGACAGACAACATGGCGATAATAAAACACTTAAGAGTTTTGCAAATTTGACTACACCATGATGTGAGTTTCGGTGATGTGGCTTTTCTGGGGAAAAAAAATTCCTATGCAAACTTTAATTAATTCAAGTAATTTACATAGGTTAATTACACTGGAAAAATTTCAGTTTGCTTTTTTGGGGGGAGAAGGAGGTGGAAAAATGACTCCCCCCAGAAAATGTTGCCCCCCACACCACCAGAATTGTAGAAAAGCCATAAGAAGTCGATGGTCTCTTTCCTAATGACCCCCAAAAGGAGCGCATGCTGGGCTGAGATGATTATAGTGCTAGGCAACACACCCTCAGACTTTCCCTACTTGCTGTTCCCTTAAATCCTTCCAGTTGTGAAGATTCTCCTGTCCTCAAAGTGCATCCGTTTATGTCGGCTTGCACTGAATTCCTGATTGCCATTTTAACCCCAGTTTCCCCAACTTGTGGCACGTTGTCTGTTTTCACCGCGCTCGGCCTTAATTACTCGACACGGCAGGTGAGCGGGGCAGGGTCTCCCTCTTAGCACGCTGAAGCCTCCCCAGATCCCACCCGCCCCAACTCACCCTTTCTCGCAGTTTCTCTTTGAGCAACAAGCTGATGATGGAGTAAGGAACCCGGAACCACATGGGGGCTCCCACAATGAACACCTTTTTCAGGCGCGCCGGAAAGGCCCCCTGCAAACCGAGGAGATTTAAAAATTATTCTTATTTTTTTACTAAGCGTTTTTGAAAAAAGGAAGCAGCAGCAGACGAGGAAAAAGGGCGAGCAAAACAAAGCACAGGGAATTTTCAGGCCTCCTAGAATTAGGTTAACGTTTTCCTTCCATCGTTACTTATAAATACTGTATTGTTTTAAAAACTACAGATCGTGGTTAACGTTCAGCCTAGATGGCAACAGCGGCAATCAGCACAATGTAAATGGTAGGAGGAATTGCAGGGATTTCTGTCTGAGTGGGAGAAGATCAATCCTCATCAAACAGATCATTGAAGGTGAGAATATTAAAAATGTGTGCGAAACCCAGATTTTGAATGTGGAACAAGAGAGATTTGTTATCTATTGATCAGTGGGTCAGAGGTCAATGGGGGAAGGGACTTTCTTTTCATATTCCTTGCCTTTTCCCCCCTTTCTCCCCCCACTTTTGCTGTTCTTGTATCCTGTGCGCATCACTGAAGAGTTAACAGGTGGACTGTGGTCTGCACTGAATTACAGGACTACATCCCCGTCAACGCAGCCAAGTACCCCATTCTTTACCTGGGCAGGTAGCAGCACCTGGCTAAGCAGGGTTGGACCTGGTTAGTACATGGATGAGAGGCCACCAGGGGATCCTAGGATCCCGGGAGCTGATCTTAACTCAGAGGGGATTTTACCTGGACCTTCCTGCATTTCCTCCCTGCGGCCAATAGGGGGAGACCCACGCATGTTGCAAAGAGAGCAGAAATTGAGAAACTAAAAAGTTGGAAAAGCAAAAAGAGTCGCTTTTTAACGAGATGGTCGGTGACAAATTTGACATATACATAAAATAAATAAATAACATTTAGAGCAGGGGCTTGCAGGCTTTTGTTGCCAGGCAAGTAAACCAGGATGGTTAAGACAGCTTGCAGCCCCTCTCAGCCAGTGAACCCCAACAAGCTGGAACAGCAGCAAATCCCTAACTTCTCCTAGGAGCTGACGTTTGTTGATGAAGCCTGCACCACCCAAGAGACCAGCTCAGCCTTGGCAGCTGGTCGTGCCCGTGGAACGTATCCGTGGGTATGATCAGAGATTTCAGAGGAAGTCTGGATTATGGGCCGCTAACGACTGCAGATCCTACCGATGAGCACAGGAGATGTCATGTCTGTGTTCGAAAACAACCACTCAATTGCACTGCATTATTTTCTGCCAGATTTTTATATCTATCTATCCATCCATCCATCCATCCATCCATCCATCCATCCATCCATCCATCCATCCATCTTCCCTAAGTTTTTTCTACCCCCCTCCCCAACTTAGACACTTCTTGTGTGCAATTTTGGAATGTCGATGGACTCCATTCATTGCTACTCCCATAGGCTTTCATGGAATATACTTTGGAAAATCTGGGCATTTTGCTCCCATGGAAACCGAATCCTTTTCCAACTCCAGCATATCCCGATAGGGATCAAGAAAGAAGAAGAACTGAGAACCACAGCGCTATGAGAAGCAAAGCATTTATCTGTAACGGTCTATCTGGTTTCAAAATGCAGACCTGAGTAAATTCTGGCTAACAGTGGAATAGAATAGGTTACTTTTCATGGCCGCCAATAACAACATAGTGGAAATTAGGCATTAAGCTGAAAAAATTCTACTTGGAATACAGTGGGATGAACATGCAATAGTTACTTTTCATGGCCACAAGTAGATTTTGGCATCAAGTTCAAAATGTATACTTTTTAGATCATGAGAACAGCTCTATCTATTCTGTTATCCTGAGCTTTAATTGTATAACTTCAGTAATTATCTGCCCATTTCTGGATATTATCTTTTTTGGAAATACACCATTGTTTTAAATAAAATTAAAAAGAAAAAAAAAGAACTGGAGGTCAAAAATAATTCTGGACAATGGGTGGCCTGTATACTAACCCAACAGATAACCACGGTTGAGATTAGCTGGGGACAGAATAAGGGCAGATCTACTCTTCTAACCTTGGTTCAGTTACTAGGAGAGTTAATTTACCTGCGTTGCTACTTCACAGAAGCCCTCAACTGCTTTGGGTCAATCTGCTGATTTAGGACTTTAATCCGATGAATATATTTGAGGATCCCAAATATTTGTGTTTGGCTGGCTTTTTTGAAAAGGGCACGTTAATACAGGAAATAGTTGTTTTTGGCTTTTCTGAGAAATGGCCCTGAGTTCTTCATCTGCAGCATCAGGAGACAACAGGCTGTTTACAAGAAAATTGTCACCAGCGGTCAACACGTCAGAGGTCATAGCCGGTTGGATTAAAAGCCAACATTTTATATCTGTGATTCATTAATTAAACTGCCTTGCACTGGGCAATTAGGGCTTTTGGCTACACTGGATAAACTTGCTAAAGATAAATTCTCACTTCCATGGAAGCCCTGGGGTCAGAGACAATAGCGCTGGGATAACATCTTGCGATTCCTGTATGGGTGGAAAGCTCTGCCAGATTATTACCATCTTCAAAGCAGTGTGACCTAAACAATTACTGCAAATAAGTGGAGCAAAGTCAGTGAACTTTGGAAGCACACAACCTGGTGTTTTCCAGGTACCTGTCCCTGCTTTAGGAATATGAGAAGCAGGGCATTCACTTCCAAGGTGACAGCAGAACCTTTCAGATACCTTCAAAAGTGGTTGCACTGAAGCCTAAAGATCATCTGTTGAGTAGTCTGAACAGGTTGAAATTACCGGAGGGTGGATATGGGTCAAATGTTGAGATTAAACCATCTAGCTTCTTGAGAGAGAGAAAATCAGAACCAAGGAGTTCTAAAGGAGTGTGGCTTCTCCTTGTTGGAAGGCCTTCAAGGAGAAGATGGGCAACCATTTGTGGTTTCCTTCTAGACCTAGATGGCCTTCAGGACTGCTCTCCATAAGTACATAAACAGCAGCAAAGCTAGCTACAAAGGATCCAGCACCCATTATGTATGTTCTGGCTACCACACCATACTTCTCATCAAATTCCTAAGTATGACCAAACACAGTTTCCATGAACAGCAAGAGATCAAACATTTCCATCTGGGAACTTTTTGGGAAACATCATTTTGGACAGGGATTGTTTGCCCTTTATAAAAAGCAGATGGCTCAGCTTACAGGCGGCTATCCTCAATGCCCCAGAGCACAAGACTGGTTCAAAAAAAAAAAAAAAAAAAGATCAAAGCAATTGAGCTTGTGACCTTGACGAAATTAGCCAAAAATCTGAAGTTTTCTCTGCAGGGCCTCAATTTGGGATTGTAGTCCCAAGGTGTCTGGGCAATGTCCGTTTGAGTTACGATGATACTTTCTCATTACCTTCAGCAGGTTTAAGATCTTCTTGCTGAGGTCCAGCTCAAAGTTGGAGTAATGGGAGTCCGCCATGTCGTATATAAATACCAGGCCATTCCGCTGAGTTTCAAAGCTGGTTGTTGGAAGGAAAATAATTATTACAGTGGAAGTACCACGCCACGTTGCTGTGGTCACACAGCACTTCTACGAGGATTCAGGCAGGGAGCTGACGCATGCCCACAAAAACCCAGCCCAGCCCAATCTGAAGGTTCACCCAAGGCTTGGCAAATCACGATCTACTTTTCCCCCAAATCTGCTCCACGACCTTACAAGCCAGAATCCTTGGGTTTAAAGATACGGAGGGATTTGGACGAAACGCGAGTTTGGAGATAGGTAAGAGGCGACGTTTAACTCGGGTACGCCTTTGTATTGGATAAGCCCAAACTTCTGAACTTTCAAACAGTGGCATGGACAAGTCCAGAGTGTATGTTTCTTAACAGAGCCAGCAGCTCTGGAAATCAGCATCGCTTGCAATGCTTTTAGTTAATGGAAAACGGGCGAGCCGAATCTTGAGATTTTTTGCACGGGGAGAAACACGGAACTATGATAGTTCTCTCCAGGCTGTTGAGGAAAAGCAAAAAGCAGGCGCGCTGCTGGACGGCGAACAGCCCTTCTCACCTTTCCACCGCCCTGTCCAGCAAGTAGAAGAGCGCCTGAAGCACCACGTGCTGGACGCTTTTGTTGGGGTGGTGCAGCTTAGCAGTGAAGAGGGCGATGGACGCTCCCGAGGGGTCTCGCACACTCTGCGAAGGAAGCAGAAGAGGAATATTAGCGAGGTAGTAAAAGCGGGGCGGATGGGCCCTGGCAGAACCTGGGGAGATCCTCACGATTTGCAAGCCGTCTAGAAACGGGTTGTCCGTGGCTAAGGGTGATCCTGTTCGCGGTGTGTCTCAACCTCCAGAAGTTTAAGATGCGTGGACGCCAGCCATGCTGGCTGGGGAATTCTGGGAGTTGGAGTCCACGCATCTTAAACTTCCGGAGGATGAGACACAGTGGCATAGAGACTGGGTTATTCAGCAGCACAGATAATTTGGAATCAAAGCTCTTAACAGCCCTAGGCTTTGATCCCCCTGTATCCTAGATTCAACTCAAGGATCAGGGAAAATTCAGGTTCAAATCCCTGTTACCCATAGCTCTCGACGGGCAGTTATGGGCTTTGGGCCCATCTCTGTTGATGGGCTACCTTACAGGGTTGTTGTGAAAGGGCTAGGGGAAGGTAGAGGATCGGGTGCATCACATTAACCAGGCTCGAAATGGAATTAGTTGAGTTGGTTCTGATTTGGAAGATGGACGCCTAGAACCCGGGGTCTCCAACTGTGATAAATTAACAATAGATGGAGGAGACAGAGTAAATGAGTTGTACATCACGGGGTGGCAAGATACGCTGAAGGGAGCTGGTTTAAGTGGCCTTAGAAGAGAATAACAATTCCTGGATGAGGAGGAGGAGAGATTTATTATTTGCTATTGACTCTGCTGTTATGGAGCCTCTAGCTGCAGGAGCAGTGTACCCCTGAACACCAGTCGCCAAGAATGCATTGACAGGTGAGTTATTTCCTTCCATAACCCCTAGACCTGTTGACTTTCCAGACATTTCTCATGAAGTAACTGTAGGCAGGGCTGCATTAAGTCTTTTGTGGGCCCCTCCCTCCCTAATAACATCTATATAATATAACAACAGCAGCAATGAAGAGGAGATGGTTTTTAACCGTCTACCCAAAGGTAGCATCGTCACGGCCTGAGGCTCATTTTTGCATCTTCCCCAAATGCAAAGTTTCTGTAATATGGGGCGATCTGAAAGGAAACCCATCTGGGTGAGGAGTAGCTTGTTCAGACGATCTCCATCCTTATGTGGAGCCCCCCCCCCGCCTCGAGGCCTTGGGGAATTCCCCCCCTTCTCACATTTTCTGGCTGCACACCTTGAGGACAGACCGGGAGCAAAGGCTTACCAGGATGGTGAATTTTCCACTCAGGAGTTCTGACCGCAACGGTTCCTCGTGGGGTTTCAGCTTCACGATTCCTTCCTTCAATCTCGTTTCCTAAAGAGGGGGGGAGAAGACAGCGGCATCAGGCACCCACCCAAACAAAGTGAAGGAAATTCCACAGCTTTCCTGGTATATCCCAACCCCTCCCCTCTTATACGTCGGAAAGGCTTCCCTTGGTTCAACCGGGGGGAAAGGAACCCTTTCTGCAAAACGCAAGAGGCCAGATTCTTCGGTTTACCCCGACAGACCCCAAAAGTGTTGGAACCTTGCTGGGTTCTTAGACTGTTTGAAACCAGGTTTGCTTTGAAATAAGGATTTTTTAAAAAAGGAAGTCCCAACGTTGCCTTTCCGTGTCTGCCAGGTTCAGCCTAGAATGAGCAAGGAGTGATCCGCGCTTGACTGCCACACCCAAACCTCCCCGGGACGAGCCCCTCAGCCAACTTCGTCGGATGGGTTTGGACAGAAAGGGCCCCCAAGAGTGGCTCTCCCCTCCCTAGAGAGAGACCACCAGGTGCTTCCTGTTCAGTTCCTGCACCCCCAGGAGGTTTGGGGTGGTGCTGAGCCCGAACCTCTGAAAAGTCCCTTACGAAGTTGACCGCATTCGGGCGAGATGGTCTGAGATCCGCCTCGCTTATGGGTAAAATAGACGTCTTACTTTTTTCACTGTTTTTAACAAACCCAAACCCACCCCAAGGGAGTTCTGCATCCCAAACTGGACGGGATGGTGGGTGGAAAGGAAGTAGATGCAGATAGAACCCCATTCAGGCATCTACGCATCAGCAACGCCTTTCGGAGGAGAAATCTTTAACCGAGAAGCCAAGAGCTGGCCAGGATCTTGAAATCTGCTGGGGGCAATGTTTGGGACGGGATCAAGGTTCTAACCCTCATGGATATTTGGGAAAGGGAGGAGCCTGCCCCCCCAAATCCACGGCCGTTTTCTCAGCTCCAGAGGCGAGCGTGGGAAACGGTTACAGGTCAGCGAACTATTTTAAGCCGTCTTGGAAAGAGTCAGTTCATTGGTCCAGCTTCAGCCTGTGGGAATCCGTGCACGGAAGTCCCCAGGCCCCACTCCGCTCCAACCCTGGCATTACACAAGCACTAACCCTGTACGAATGGAAGAGTTCAATTGCCCGGAGGACATCGAATTTCCTGGCCATGAGGAATTTGACGGCGACGTTCCAGGAGAGAGGCGAGACATTGTACTGGACCGTCCACTTGTTGATCTCCTCAAGGAACTGCTTGGTGGCCTTCATCCCAATGTAGCAAAGCAGGAGAGAGGAAGTAAAGAAAAAAAAGGTTATTTTTTTTTTCTAGACCCCAAGATGTTGTGTAAAGAGCTGTGGTTGCAATGTTTCCAAACTCTGCCTGAGTCTGGAGGCTACATGCGATGGGAAGGAAGCAGCAGGGTTCCTCCGTTTCAGGAGCAGTTCAACCTCTTGGGGACTAGTTGGGGGGCCATGAATGGTTATGGGGTTAAAGACCCCGAACCGCTTCCAGCCACCTTGTCCTCCCCCCTCTGAGATGCAATCCAGGCTTAGAAGTTCCTAGGAAAAAGTTCAGTCGTTCCAAATGCCCAATTTTCGAGCCGTCACGCCCTTTACTGAAAGAGGCTGCAAGCGAGGGGCAGATGAAACGTCAGATGAGATGAGTCACGGGGAGGGAGTTGTTTGTGAGATGTGGAGGCAGGAAAGCGGAGAAGGATGCTGCGAAGGGGAGAAAAAAAGCAGAGATCTGCCTAAAACCGTAAGAGGTGGATTAATTGATCTTTGCGGTCTCTTCTAACTCTACAGTTCTGTGGTTGCGTGATCAGCGGTGGACGAAGCCTCAACATTAGGGCTGGGCACTGCTTCCGATTCACTTCCAAAGAATGGCTTTAGGGGGCACTCTGAAGAAACATTTCCAAATACAGGTAGTCCTCGCTTAATGACAATAGGGACCGGAAAATTGGTTGTTAAGCAAATCGGACCAGATTTTATGACCTTTTTTGGGGTGGTCATTAAGCGAATCACCATGGCCATTAAGCAAAGCACATGGTCACTGAGCAAATCCAGCTTCCCCCATTGACTTTGCTTGTTGGAAACCCCCTGGGAAGGTTGCAAATGGCGATAGGTGGCCCCAGGACCCTGCAACCATTGTAAGTGCGAGCTGGTTCCCAAGTGCCCGAATTTTGATCATGTGACCACAGGGATGCTGTGATGGTCATAAGTGTGAGGACCAGTCGTAAGTCACTTTTTTAGCACAGTTGTAACTTTGAACGGTCACTAATGGTTGTTAAGCAAGGACTACCTGTAAGATCTGAAGCACTGCCAGTCCTAATGCAAGGCACAGTGGTGACATAAAACCTTCTGTGCCTCTGAAGCACCAAGTGGGGAGGGAAAAGGGGGGGTCCTCCAGCTCTGTTCAGTTTCCAAGTCAGGGCGGCCAATTGCCAGATTAAACCTGCCTGCAACAGAGCCCCAGAAGGGTTCCTATGGGGGCATTTTTCTGCTGCTTCTGGTCTCACCTGCTGTGGCAAGTTTCTCAATAAAGAAACCCCACCAGAGAACAGCACAGGATCCAGTGAAAGGGTGGAGAAGATTATTTCTAGCAGGTTTTAGCAGCTTATCCCAAAGGTTCAGCAACAACCCAGTAAGGTAGGCCTGCCCTCTTATTCTTCCCAACCTTGACAGGGGAGGGCGAGACAAGGAAGAGGTTTTCAGTTCCCCAGGCGGCAGCACCCCCAATTCAGCATCCCTCTTGGTATCCGAGGAAGACCATCCGCTCCTCGGCTAAGTCTCGGGATGACTCTCTTCCCAGTCTGGCCCAAGCAGAGATAAAATTGATCACAGCCTTTTGCGAGCTGGAAGTCATTAGGCACAGAGCTGGCCGAGCGACTCCATCCTGAAGTGGATTCGATCCGAAGCTTTTCCGCGACTCCTAGAGAGCCACTCAGCGCTCCCAACGGGCCCATTTCAGGAGTGGAAACCTCGAGTCAGTTCCTTGCTCCAGGCCTTGGGGAGAACTGTATTTCCATTCATTTTTAAACAGCTTCTGCGCTCCCTCATTTGCAGGAGAAACGTCTTGAAGAAGTGACTCATGGAAAACAGGAGGCTCCTGTTCTGCCACGGTTAACACTTTTTCTGTCCAGCCTTTCCAGGCTCAAGCGAAGCCTTGACAGCAGCGATTCTCAACCGTGGCGACTTTATGATGGGTGGACTTCAACTCCCAGAATTCCCCAGCGATTAGCGCAAATCCGAATGGGGCGATATTCAGATATGGAGTGCGAATTGTAAATTGATACCAGGCCACGTGTAACGTGAGCCAAAATTCAGTTAAGGCGAGGCTAGCGTGCACACAGTTGAGGCTAGTGCATGCACCGTTGTGGTGGCGGTTTTAGACACTAATTGTCATTGGTGCAAAATGGAGAAAGGAAAAGATCCGTTCGAGGAAAGCTCAAAAAAGAAGGCACCCGTGTTGAAAAATGACAGCAGAAGATGACAGAGAGCAGGGATCTTGTCCTTTGTACACTTGATCTGTTTATTTCAAATGTTTATGCGATCTATTTATCGAGAAGATAGACAGGAATGATATGTAGACTTTTCTTGGTTTTTATTTTGCTTTCTACAGTGTAACTACTCTGTGACTTTGTTAAAAATAAATCTAAGTTGTAAGCGTATTCTTTTAATCTTTTACTGTTATGCTTCATTAACCAGCATATACAAAATTTACGTTTAAACATTTTCATTGCTGATTTCTGTCGAGCGGGAACCAGTTACCCTGTTTTCCACAGAAGTACCATAGAAATAGTGCAAATTCGAAGAAGGTAGAAATACAGAATATAGAAACACCATAGAAATTCCATAGAAATAGTGTGAATTTGACGAATGGAGAAATAAAGAATATGGAAACACCATAGAAATTCCATAGAAACGGTGCGGATTCGAAGAATGTGACCGTTTTGTGGGAGCCTTATCAGCGCCAACGGGGACCTATCTGTGCCACTGACAAGCCACTTCACGTGCTATACAAATATTAAACCTTACGAGGAAGCAGCCGCCAGGACGAGCAAGGACAAGGTCAGCGGGAAGCGAGCCAAACGTGCCCAGATAGAGGCGAAGAGAAAGCACGACGCGGAAACGCTCCGTATCGACTGTCGATCCTGCTTCGTCCTCTCCTCCTACTTTAAAGAGGGTTTAGGCAAGGATTTTAAAATGCTTTTACTTAAGAGAAAACCATCGCATTTGCCACAAGCATCAAGGGCCACCCTTGGGGAAGGTGCTCCAAACACCGGCTTTTTGGCACTGTTGGCCGCCTCCAAAATTTGCTAGTGCCTAGTCACAAAGCCGTGGGGGGTGTGCATGCGTGTGTGATGCATTATTTAACACACCCTGACACTTACCATTTCACACAGCCAACCCGAAAGTCAAGCAAGTAATTTTGATAATGTACCTTTGGCACTTATATTATTCCTATCTCCTGAGAAGGGAAGGAAGCAGCCGGAAAAAAAAAAAAAAGGGAATATTCAGAAGAAAGGGTGCCTTTGTGTTTCGAGCAATGATTAACTAGTCATTTACGTTTATCTTTATCGAGAGGTTTCATTGGAAGATGATTTGCCCCCCTGCCTTCCACGTTCAAATAATATTTAACACAAGGAGGAGCTGAAACCCATTCTCGGTGTGAATCTATAGCAGTGTTTCTCAACCTTGGCCACTTGAAGACGCATGGACTTCAACTCCCAGAATTCCCCAGCCAGCAAGGAAATACAATAGACTCTCCCTTTAATTGTTGAGAGGGACACAGGAAAGCGCTATTTCTTGAGCCCTCCTGAGCTTTTTATTTTTGATTTTAAACACGGCCTGCATGCTACCTGGCTGGCTTGCAATCTCCCTTTTCAGGGTAACAAGCTGCTACATTCCTTGCATCCTTACTCAGACTTCCTTCCCAGTCCCCAGCGGAAGAGAAAAAAAGAAGGGAATGATGTCACTCCTCTGGGGCAGACAACAGGAAATGGCTTCAAAAATATAAGGATTTTTCCAAGGCAGCAAAGACCAGCCATTGAATTTGAGCACTTTCTATTTCAGTTTAGATGCTTCTATCCATGCCGTGGAGTTCAGTACAACCAGAAAGAGAATAAAAAGGGAGAAAACGGTGCAATTGTGAATCTTTTTGAAAAATGTATAGAAGAAGAAGAGGAGGAGGAGGAGGGGGGGGCAGTACAGTGTGGCCAACCCCATGGGTCCGAATATAATCTTTCTATTTCAAGTGGTGCTCTTCCATCACAAATCAAAATGAAGATGTCCTTGAGCAAGTTTCAAGGAAATCAGATGAGACATTTGTAGCTTGATGAATGAAAGGGATACTGTACAGTTGCTTGGGGAGGGCATTCCTAAGATTAGGACGTTCAAATAATATTTAACATGAGGAGGAGCTGAAACCCATTCTCTGTGGGAATCTATACCAGTGTTTCTCAACCTTGGCCACTCGAAGACGCGTGGACTTCAGCTCCCAGAATTCCCCAGCCAGCCATGGCTGCTCTCACCTCTTTGGAGAAAAGGGGTTGGTGGCAGAAAGGACAAAATAACAGAAGAGTCGCCAAATTGTGGCAACCATTCACCTGGCAGAAACACGCCTTCCTGGATCTCTCCCCATGTCCCCATCCCTTTCTTTTTCCCAGCCCCCTTTTCTGCTCCTAGATTTAAATTCTGGAAGTGGGATCAAGAGTCACATTCTAATGCTAAGGGACACAACTGATTTAAAGTAGGAGGTCTGTGGGTTGGGTGATCCAGCTGTGCTCCTACAAGGAAGGAAGGAAGGAAGGAGTGTGTGTGTATGTGAGAGAGAGAGAGAGAGAGAGGAGGAGGAGAAGGAAGGAAGGAAGGAAGGAAGGAAGGAAGGAAGGAAGGAAGGAAGGAAGGAAGGAAGGAGTGTGTGTGTATGTGAGAGAGAGAGAGAGGAGGAGGAGAAGGATGGAAGGATGGATGGAAGGAAGGAAGGAAGGAAGGAAGGAAGGAGTGTGTGTGTATGTGAGAGAGAGAGAGAGAGAGGAGGAGGAGAAGGAAGGAAGGAAGGAAGGAAGGAAGGAAGGAAGGAAGGAAGGAAGGAAGGAAGGAAGGAAGGAAGGAAGGGTAATATTATGTGGGAATGACCTTGGGAGACAAGAGGAAGAGCCACAGACTGGACAATGGTCAGATCAGAGGCAGCTGAGCCTACAGAAGGAATGGGAGTGTGGAAAACATCTCAGAAGCTCCCTAGTTTCTTGGACTGTAAAGGCGAGTGGGGAAAGAGGTACTTTCAGACTTGCAAGATTCTGTTAATGTAACCTTACAATAAAGTTAGAGCTAGTAGCTCTGGGTGTGCTTCTGGTCTGGACTATCTTGAAGGGTTGAGAAGGGCCCCCTTGAGACCATGGAGTATCCCAGGTCATCTGCTGCAAGAAAGCTCACCAGCCTATCAGTGCTGAAACAGTCACTGTTTCTTAAGGTGTGGTCCGAAGATCCCCGGGGGTCCCCCAAGACCCTCTCAGGGGTCCGCGAAATCAAGCTTATTTGCCAGATGTTGAAGATATTTGCAAAACGTTAAAACAATGTCCCTCTTCTCATGATTGTTTCTTATTTGTTAAGAAATATAGTTCTTTTCATGAGAAAATATTTTATTCATATCTCAGGGGTCTGAGTCTGTTATTTTTACCTGATTCGGTTAAATAAATATTCTACCAATGTGCCCTTTTTAATTTTTCACAGGGTCAGTATCGATAAATATCACCTATACCAACAAAAGCTCTTTTGCGACCCTCTATAATTTTTAAAAGGGGGAAGGGGTCCTGAGAGACAAACGTTTCAGCAACATTGCTCTAAGTTACTGTTGGGGAATATTTGCAGAGTTTCTGTATCTGGAAGAGTTTGGGCACTTTCAAAACACTCGTTTTGCAACGTGGCTTTAATACGTACAGAGTCTTTGGAACACAGATGGGTCCACAGCATCATCTCCAGCAGGGTTCCTCAACCTTGGCCACTTGAAGATGTGTGGACTTCAACTCCCATAATTCCCCAGCCAGCATGGCTGGCTGGGGAATTATGGAAATTGAAGTCCACACATCTTCAAGTGGTCAAGGTTGAAGAACACTGATCTCCAGAATTCAGAGACCCCGGGGCAAAGTGGAGCCTACGTGGAGCTACATAGGCTTATGAGCTTGGGGTGGTCTGCTCAAGCCATCTAGGGGATACCAGGACCCAATTTGATTTGGAGGGTTACTCAGCTCTAATATGATCTCAGAGAGAATATCCTGGCCTTTTCCACTTGTCTGTTGTATCGCAGCTTCCAGGAAGTGGGATTCTATAAGTAGGGAATAGCACCACACCTTCCCTTTGAGCTTAAATCAGGAAGTCCAATAAAGACTTAGAGCAGTGTTTCTCCACCTTGGCCACTTTAAGACAAGTGGACAACTCCCAGAATTCCCCAGCCAGCATGGGGAATTCTTGGAGTTGAAGTCCACCTGCCTTAAAGTGGCCAAGGTGGAGAAGCACTGTCTTAGAGACTAGAGAGTTCTTGGAACGTTCATAAGGGCTAGTTACACCACACAAGAGAACTATGATTTACTCAACGTTGGTTTTTATAGTTACTACTGCCCAGGGTTGATACTATGCTGACCTGGCATGAAGTCCCAAATGTTTGGGATCTCTGTATTTACCTATAAAGGCCTCTTCTGAGGAGCAGCTCAGAGCCTCCCTTATGCAGGATGGAGTCCTTCACTGGAGAGACCTTCGCTGTAGGACACCTACCAACTTTGCTGGGCCCACTGACTCAGCATCACACTTCATCTTCCAGGATCAGCTCTAGAATTTTCATTTACTGATTTCTGCAATTTCTATAGCCTGCTGTTCTCAACCCGTTTAGGCTCTTTTCAGCTTCTGCAACAGCTTTGCTGCCTCTTCTCAGTTACCACCACGGATCTTTGTGCGGGTCTCATGCAGATCTTCCTTCCCTGACCTCATGCAGATGCAAGGGCACTCATTTATTTATTTTATTTTATTTTATTTATCTATCGAATTTGTCACCGCCCATCTCGTTAAAGAGCGACCCCGGGCAGTTTACGGAAGAGAGAACATCAATTAAAATACAATATAAAACCATCTTAAATAATGAATAAATAAATCCCAAGGGATGATAAAATGATAACATTGGCGAACAGCTCGGGGAGTGTCATCATCATGCCGAGAAAACTCGAAGTTATGACCAACCTATACAACCAGATCTCAGGGAAAGTCTGAATTAAATCCTTCCTGGAAAAGCCGAAACCTTCTTTTCCCCATCCCCCACAAAGAGAGCTCAGTTTTCGACACCTTCCTGGTTCCTTAACCACTGTCAGCGCCTTGGAGACGCAGAAGTGGAAAATTACAAAAGCCGCAAACTTTGCAACGCACGAGTTTGCTGTTTACAGTCAACTGGGAAGCGGGCAGGGAAAAACAGGCACGCACTAGGAAAGACAGGAATGTCACAGGCGCAGCTGCTCAGGCGGATCCCTTCTCCCAAACGGCCTAAATTCAGACATTTCTCTTTTGCAAGCCGTGGCAACGTTTTTTTAAGAGGAAAACACCGATCGCGTAGCTGAGTACTTCTAGATAGGGTTGGTCAAGAGTGATTGAGAAGAGGGCTGGAATGAATGCCGCGTGTATATTAAAGAATGATAGGGAAGATATTTGATTTTGGCTTCTGGTGTGCCCCTCTGTCCAAACCACTGAGAGACTGAAGACCTCCAGAAGCTCCGTGTTAGAATCTGGATGGAAGAGCAGCCGGAAAACCGGAATATGCTCAACTTCCCTTTTGTTCTCTTTCCTGGGCCAGCTTTTAAAAACTCCTCGGGGCCATCCTCCGTAAAGGACCATTTCTGCTGGCCGCCTTTGGAGGCCTTATTCTCCATCCCACCACTCACTGAAATGTATCTGGCGGGTGGAAGCAGCAAGGCTGGGAACTCTTCACGGAGGAGACAAAAAATGGGAGAAAATGTCCCCATTTACATTTTGCCTCACAGCCACACCACCCTTTGCCAAGAAAGCTACTCGATCATTGCATTTTTGTTTAAATTAAGGAAGGGTGGCCCCCACCCCCATCCCCACCCCATGAGCAGACTCCGAAATGAAAGCGAGGATGCTGAAGGCTCTGCCAGATGTTTTTCTTATGACACCAAGTAGAAGATTGTCTGGAAAAACCAGTTCCTTTCCATGACAAATATACCCTTCCTTTCTTCTGTCTCCAGTTTCATGACTGGAAAAAGGAAGGGGAAAAAAAGGGGTTGTGGAGAAATTAAAAGAGGATCGAGCTGAACTGTAGTTAAGGGGCATCTAGGTTGGCTGTGTATCTTTCAACTTCTCCACCCTCCCGCCTCACTTCCTCAAATATTAGAAGACGGGAAGCCAGCGGGTTACTACATGTTTGTGTTTCACATCCTCTCCCTATTCCTTTTTTTTTAACATGGGAAAAAAATGGAGTCAAGTACCCGCCCCCCCCCCCCAACATACCAACCCATGAAGAGGGGAAGAGAGAAAAAAGGAATTCATTCAAGAGAGTCCAAGATTTCAGGGGCTCTCTTGAGGAAAGGGGAAGGGGGGGGAAGTGTGATCTCTTGTCCCCCAACTCTAAACGGGAGAGTGAGACTTCTCCCCCCCAGAAGCTTTCTTTATGCAGAAAGGGGGGTGTTCCCTTTTATGATCCCCCCACCCACAAATTTCCTTGTTTTTGGAATGAGAGGAGGGAGCAGGGGCGGGGGGGGGGAGTTTCTATCCTTGTTTTTTGGGGGGTGGGTCATAAGTTGGGTGTGCAAAATGAGATGCTAGCACGGGGGTGGGGGCTGCCCCCTTTGCAAGTGGAAGAGGCCCCCTCTCTGGCCCTGACTCGTCTGCATCTCAGCTCCCCCCCCCCACTCTCTGATCACCATGGAAACATCACCAGGGGATACCTCTGTACCCCCCCTCCAAAGGCGGTCGCTGATCTGGTGGAAGGGGGGTCCATCAGAGGCTGGGAGGGCAACTGTACTCCTCAGGGCCAAGACTGCCCCCGCCCCCCCCCAGCAAAGAGGAGGAGACCCCGGATTCTGGACTTCGTCCCTCCCAAGGCGAGGACATGCGGGGCTACACTGTAAGGAGACGGTGCATTGGGGGGGGAGAAAGGGGGGCTTCCGGGGCTTCCGAGGAGGACAGGAAGGCAGGCGCCCCCCCAAGCTCCGCAGCCGTTCCCTTCTGGAACCCCGAGCCCTGCCCAGCGCCGGGCATCGCTCGCGCTTCGCGCTTCCGTCCATCACCTTCGTTCAGGGGGCAAGAACCGAGGCATCGGCCGGCACGCAGCGGGGGGGGGGGGAGAAAACGCAGGCCCGGGCGGGCTCGGCCTCTGCATCTCGAGCAAGACGCCGTCCCCGCCCCCCCCCCCCGTTCGGCAAGCAAAACAATCCGACATAAAGCAACGTCATTGCCAACTGCAGCGAGGAACTGCCATGCAGAGAAAGGACCCAGCGGAGCCGGGAGAGGGACCGGGCGGCCCCAGCCTTCCCCTTCCACCCCCCAAGATTTGGGGGCGCCCCCGCCTCTTACCTGCTCCTCCTCGGGAGTGAGCTGCGCAGCCATGCTCCTGGAAGCCCGCGGCGGCGGCGGCCGGAGAGGACGCGCAAGTTCTCCGAAGTCGCCAGCCTCGCCCCCTCCCCACGTTAATCTTCTCCCGGCCTCGCTCTGCCCCCCGCCTTCTTCTCCCGCGGGGGCCGAGGAAGCGGGTCGTCAGCGGCAGAGAGCCGGCCTCCGCGCCAGCCTCGGGCCGGGCATCTCTCCAAGTCGCCCGCTTTTCGGAGGAGCGCGTGAAAAACAGCGATGAAAAAGAAGAAGAAGAAGGGAAGAAGAAGGGAAAAAGAAGGGCGGGGGGGGGGCGAAGGATCGTGCTTGCCAAAAAAAGGGCGGGGGGGAAGGAGCGAGGATCCGAGGATCCGAATTAAGATGGTCGGAGCGCCGCTGTCCGAGGCGAAGCCGAGTCTGGCGGCGGCTGCGAAAGGCGACGAGCGGCGGCGAAGAGACGCGGAGACCTCGCTGGGCCGCTCGCCGGCGCCAGCCCGGACCAGCGGGGCATTGCGGGGCGGGGGGACCCCCCTCTCTCTCTGACCGTTCCGATCTAAAAGCAAAAATCGCTGCGGGGAGGCTCTCCTGCTCCTCAAGCCGCCGAGCACGCCAGGCGAGGGGGAGGGGGCGCGAGAAACGCGGAGGGGAGAAGCCTTCCCGCTTGCGGGGGGAAAAAGTGGGGCGGGGGAGGAAGTTTCTCGGCTTTCCAACAGCGAAAATCTCCCCAGATTCGGATAGTCTCGTTTCCCGGAGCGGGAGGAAGTGGAGGGGGGGGGCTCTCCTTCGAACTGTTGCTTTCTGGGAGGAGGAGGGTGTCTGTGTGTGAGTGTGAGTGTGTGAGTGTGTGTGTGTGTGTTGGGGGGGAAGGCTTAGGAAATGGATGGATCCGCTCCCGTCGGCTTTTCCGCCCCCTCCTCCAGCCCAGGCGGAGCGCGCCCGCGGATCTGCGGCCCGGCCTCGCTCGCCGCCCGGATTCCTCAAAAGCAGAGCGGGGGGGGGGGGGGGGGAGGGGCGCCCGAGCTCAGGCCAGCCCTCCCCGGCGCCGAGGCTGCTCCCCCTCCTGGGCTCCGCTCGGAATCGGAATCCCATTCGCGGGCCCGCGGGGCGGGGATGCTCTGCGAAGGCAGGCGGGAGGAGGAGAGAAGAATGCGGAGGAAGGGCAGCGAGGAGGAAGGAGGAAGAGGAAGGCTGGCGGGGGGAGGACAGGGGAGGGGGAAAAGGGAGGAAGGGGAAGAGGGGGGAGGAGGAGTATGGGCGGATAAGAAGAGGAAGGAGGAAGGAGAAGGAAAAAGGAAGAGGAGGAGGAGGAGGAAGAAAGCCGAGAGGGCGATGGGAGGATGGACAGAAAGGCAGGGGAGCAAACCATCCAGGGGCTAAAAGAAAATAAAAACTCCACCACGGAGAAGCAGACGCCAGGCCCAGCATTCAGCAGCAGCTCTGGATTAACCATTAAACACCATAAACTCGAGCTTAGGGCCCCGAGGGAAAGAGAACCCCACGGAGCTTTCCCCCCAACCATCCTGCCCTCCACTCTTTCCCTGCCACTTGGCTTCAGTTTTCATGCCAAGCCATGCAAGGGCGAGGTGGGGCACCACTGCTGGGCTGCGCTCAGGGCATCCGTGGGCCTTCATCCGGCCCTGCCCTCTGGATGCGCTCGGCGAGACTTTCCCACCCTGGCCAGGGGTTGCCCTCGGCCCCAGGGCTTCTTCCCCCAGCCTGAGGCACGGAAGGGGCATCTCTCTGGGCTTCCAAAACTGGACTTCTCCCAGGTTTGGAATAGGCACGAGGTTCCTCCGCAGTGCCCTTTCTGTTTTAAAGCACAGCCGTTTTCGAGAGGGGAGGCCGAGCTTGCCATCCAAGGCGAGGCAAATGCCAATGAAAGAAAGACCCTCTCCCTTTTTTTTCTTGAAAACGCTGGGTGGAATTTACCACCACTGGATGTGGCAATGGGCAGCCGTACAGAGGGGGTAAATTCAGGAAGGGGGCTAACAGTGGACATTCATTCGGAGGAGTAAAAGTACAAAAATCTATCTGTGAGAGTGTTTCTCCACCGTGGCGACTTGAAGATGGGGGGACTCCAACTCCCAGAATGCCCCAGCCAGCCCTGGCTGGGGCATTCTGGGAGTTGGAGTCCCCCCATCTTCAAGTCGCCACGGTGGAGAAACCCTGATGTATAAGGTTGCTAAGGGTCGACACCAATGTGATGGCATGGAGTCACCCAGTATGGAAGTTCCACAAATTGCCATGTTATGCGCCTCAAGCAAATTTAACAGCCTTCGGGGCGAACGCATCGCCCGTGTGGTTACCAGAATGCGTTAAAGGGCTAGCATCGGGGGTAAAAAAATGCATGGGTGAGTATCAAGATGGTCAGGCAGCTAGCGTAGAGTGAGGAAGATGACCTTGATGGCAACACACAAGAACCGTGAAAGGGGCTGAAATGTTTTTTAGGCCCAGAACCACCAGATAACATTTGGAAGCGGCTGAATCGGACACCTCCCTACCTCACTGGGGCATAAGAAGCGGGGAGGAGGCCCGGCATAACTAGGCTTGCAAGATTTGAGCCCCTCTCGATAAAGTTCATCTTCGCCATCTTGTGTGGTTGAGTCCCTGGTCTGGTCTACCTTGCCGGGCTGACCGCTTGACCCCGCAAACCACATGCTGCCTTTTCCTGGCTCGCTCCCCCCAATTCCCCACCTGCTTCAGTCCCCAAAGCGGGGGGGAGGTGGGGGGAACCAAAAGCTTGGTTCTCAGGACGGTGCAGCTGGGAGTTACCTGCTCGGTAACATTTGGAGGTCTGCAGAACCTCACCTTGAACCCAGGTGGAACCGTGCGTGCGGAGTCCGCGCTTCTAGAATCCAGACCCCTGGTCCAAGAGGGGTGGGGCTGCCTGCTGCAAAGCCCAGGCGGAGGGCCAACTCGAAGAAGCCCTTGCTACGCGAAAGGGGTCCACGGACTGCATTCTCACCCTTCTTTTTAAAAACTTTGCAGCTTTCTCTAGCTCGCAAAGTGGTGCTGAATTCTCTCTCCCTCCCCACCCCCCCGCCAGGTCGCTTTCTCGCTGTATCAGCCATCGAATGGTTTGCAAGCCGCCTACATTCTTGGCAAGCAAAACGTGGCTTTCTGAGAACAGCGGGGCGGGGGGCAGGGTGGATTTAAAAAGGCCCACTGTCTGCTGCTGGAGAGCCACTCCGAGTTTGTAGAGAAACCCATCGCCCCATGGACATGATGTCATTTCTCTTCAAAACCACCCCGGGGCTATTCAGAGAATTGCAGGCAGGATGCAGCAGTATTTATAGCAAAAAAAAAGCTTGCATCTCGGCTCCTTTTTAACTCTCCGTTGGCTTCCTGGCCTCTCTCGCTCAAACCCAGGACTTTGAGAGCCACGGGCTTCTCGAGAGCGCGATGGAACCAGCTTCAAACCTATCGGGGCGCAAATTCGATTTTGCATTTCTTTTGTCGAGCCACTGGGGGTTTAGGCCTGCTGGCGCGCTGGTATTAAAAAAATAAAGAAACTACCAAGAGTTTGTGTACATTTCATTCACCTGAAAAAGGGAAATGTCTAGGGGAAGTTAAAAGGGGTACCTACTGAAACCCAGATGACTGACAGGACACAGAAGCACCAACCTGCAGAATGACCCAACTACAGAACGTGGCCCCTCTTTTTCCAGAATCCGAAGGAACCCAGCGCAAATCTCGATTTCTAACAGCCCTCTCAAAATGTTTCTGCCTGCAAAGAACGCCGCAAAAACAGCAAGCCGTGATCCACTGCTGTGTGTTGTGCAGGAACAAGGCCAGGGCATGAATGATAGAGGGTGGGAGTTTTCCTACTTGGCAACTCCGCCCCCCCAAAGGTGACACTTGGGAGATGATTTGGATTAAAATGGCGAGAATCCAAGTGGGGGTTCCTTTCTCGTCTAGAACGATGTGCTCCAGAATGAAGAGCGTTTCCTGTCTGGATGCCGAGAGCGAAGTCAATTTCCCAGGCTCGAAACACGGTTAGCTTTCTGACTCAGGCACCCGGGATCCTGAATTCCGAGCAACCTGAAGCTGTGAGGAAATCAGCACCTAAATCTTTACCTTCCCAAAGAGCCGCCTTTTTTTAAAAAAAAATCAAGGTTAGCCCACAGTGCGAAGCCCAGCTCTAACATGGCTTACTTGGTTTAGGCTAAGTGTGTTGTCTTGAACCCACCGAAGCTTATAAACCATGGTTTACGGCTTAGCTGGTGTTCACACGGCAACTGCCTGCGGCCTGGCCCATCAAGCAGGGTGAAACTGTGCTAATGCAAGGTGAAAACCTCATTTCTGCAAAAACAAAAAGGAATCAATGGATTTTCCATGGCTTTTCCAACCCGTAGCTAGGGAAAAAAAAACAAGGAGGAACAACCCAGGAAGGTTGTAATTCTGAGATTAGGGGGAACCCCCCAAAAAAGAGGAAGAAAGAATCAGAAAATATTCGAAATAGTCAGTGGCTCTTAGTGACTTGGAATCAGCCATTCTCTCTCATTCCCACGCAGTCATCTGAAGTCAAGGGTGACACGAAGGGTGTGTGTGGGGGGGGAGAAAGACAATTAACAATATTCCAAAGTTGTTTCCGACTTGCAAAAGTTCTTTATTTGGTGAGTCTAAAGCGTGTGACACCAAAATTCCAGACCCCAGAAACGTGGCAGAACTAGATGGAAGCCAGAAAGTTTACACACGTGCACCCTGTTTTTATCTATTCTGTTTTCTTTTATGTGAAGAGCGCACAGTGTGGCTCCTAATGTCAAATCTGTGCAGGGATGACCCCAGGGCATGGTCGAAAAAGTCAGGAGGGTGGCCAGGGGGTGCCACCGAAGCTCCGCCCACTCGGTGGCACCCCCTGGCCGCCCTCCTGACTTTTTCAACCATGCCCCGTAGGTGTTGTTGAATTTGTGCCTTTTTTGAAACTTCACCCCTCTCTCAAAACCTGGAATCCGACACCGGTGAAACGAACCCGCCTCGAAGCACATGGCAAAGCGCCTTTGCAGCGCAGCGAGCCACCCAAGGGGGTCGACTGACCCATGAGAACGGGAACCCCAGGCTGGCCCCGACTCCTCCCCAATCCGTTCAGAAGCTCAACCGTTGGCATGGACAGACTCTACTCTCAAAGGATGAGCCGAAGAAACCGCGGCATCGTTTCAGTGGGACAGAAGCCGAGACCCTCCGAAGGGAAATACTTTGAAAAGGCTTCTCATCCCCGCTAAATGCTTGTTCCCTCCGTCCCCCCAAAATATATATATATATATATGGGGTTCCTATCTGGGTGGAGGGAGGCTCCTATCGACAGATCCTGGTCACCTGCTGGTCTTTAGTCAGTTGTCCATCTGGCACGTGCCATCCTCCAGGACGGGGCGCGACGCCTCCGCTCGAGGGGTGGACAAATGCTCCAGTTCGTAACAGCCGTCTTGCAAGGCGGGATCGTCCGCGGGGCCCTCCTGCTTGCTTTTACTCCTCTTGTGCGCAATTATTTGCTGCAGCTGCTCTCCCGCGTAGCCAGGTTTGGAGGTGAGCGGGCAGGCGGGCACGACAATGCCCAAGATGTCGGACACCATGTACGGGCGCAGCCAGCCCACCAACGGCGTGCTGCCAGGGTTGTAATGAGCTTCTTTGTGATAGAAAAGGAGGCCGTCTACCTGCAACAGACACAGGTGGAAAAAAGGTGGGTCCGGGGTAGGATAGGGCGCGGGCGGGCAGAAAAGTCAAGATGGCGACAGCAACTGTGTGATTTTTTTTTTCTTTTAGAAAAAATCTTTTATATGAAGAAAAAATCACAGATCAAGTTAGCATAATGCAGTATTGTCCAAATTCTGGGAGTGGAAGTCCACCCAAGTTGCCAAGTTTGAGAAACACTGAACTAGAGGCTGTTTGGCTGGTCAGCCCCACCTGCTACTAACCAAGCTGTAGAATGACTGTCCCCCTTTCATTTCCTGAATTCAGGCCACCCCACGGGTGCCAAGAGAGCAGTGTTGTCCAAACCTGGCCACTTTAAGATGAGTGGACTTCAACTCACAGAATTCCCCAGCCAGCCATGCTGGCTGGGGAATTCTGGGAGTTGAAGTCCACTCATCTTAAAGTGGCCAAGTTTGGACAACACTGGCGTAATGAGACTTCAGAAGCAGGAACCAAATTTTTATCAAATTTGGCAGGATGTTATGGTTTACCTTAACAGTAATAGATGATGATTTGGCATACTCTTTATATATGGCAAATTCTCACATGCATCATACCCGTCTCTTGATCCACATTGTCGTAGATCTTTTTTGTATTTTCTCTCTCTATTTTTTCTATACATCTGTCTCGGATGCACGTTAACGGAGTTACCTGATATTGCTTGAAATGAAATAAAATTAAAAATCTAAAAAAACAAACAAACCCACAGAGGAAAAACAAATCCCATCGGTGAAAATGTTTTGTTTTAAGCCACAATTAACAATCCCGTAACAAATGGGTACGATATTGGCCAATTTCATAATGTTGGAAACTTAGCAGTTTCAAGACTGCAATTGTTACAGCCTGGTGCCTATACCTAAGAAATACCTAGACATCCTAAACACGTCATTCGGAACGCGTTCAATTTGCCAGGGGGCCGATTTTCACGGTCCTCAACCAAACCCCCTTGCTGCATGAAAGTTTAGCAATATACAGAAAGCGCTTGTCAGGTATGTTCTATTTTCAAATGCTTACAAGCATTCCAATTTAAAAAAAATAAAATCCAAGTCTAACTAGGTATTGGGCTGAAAGCGACGTTTAAAGCCATCCACACAGGATGCTGGTTTTCTCCCACCCCACCGCTTCTAAATCAAGTACTTTTTCAGCTAATGAAAAACCCCTCCGATCCCAGTCATGTTAGGAAAACGGGACCTTTCCCAGAAATGCTTTTAGCTTTTGCTGACGTGCAAACTGGTGACCAACGCAAGAGCTATGGAGGCCTCCCCCTACATTCCCAAGGGGGAGTGGAAGAGAAAGTGACGTGTTCTGGGCTGTTTTAAGATCTTCCTTGCACGAGCCAGGGGAGGAAAAACACACCACCCTGAAATCTGTCCCAGGGCCCACCTCTTGGTGCAGTGGGTCGCGCTCTCTCCATCCCCCCCGCCAGTTCTTCGCTTCCCCGTTGCCTCTCCCCCTGCCCCCTGCCAGAAAAACAGAGTTTTCTATTTCTTTGGGAAACAGCAAGACGCAGAGGCTGACCGAAAGGCCCGCTGCGAGGTTTCCCAGGGTTCCAGCAGCTTCCAGTTCAACCACTGGGCTGCAAAGAATGAGGACCCCGAGGGGAGGAGTGGAAACTGGGACGCCGATGAGAGAGGGATGGCCGAGGCGCGGAAGGGCTGGTCGGAGCCATCGGGAACCTGGGAATATCACGGTCTCGTAGCTAAGGGGGTGGCCTGCTTCCAGCCACTCCAAATCCCCCCCTTTTGCAAAACTCTCAGCAGGCAAGCAGGAAACCTTTTTGCAAAAACGTTGATCAATACCAATAAGGGATGGATCACTTTAGTGCCAGGCTCCCTGAAAGGTGCCAGCTAGACAGGGCAATTCTGGGAGTTGTAGTCCAACACTCCTAGTGGGGCACCAGGTTGGAGAAAGCGGGAGAGTTATTCCAAGAGCTCAGAACCCAACCACATAAATTGCTGGGTGGAGGCAGCTGAGTCTCAGCCCCTGGTTTTGTCTAAAGTCGGAAGCTACCGGCTGGACGGGAGACCACCAGGAATCCAAAGATCGTGGGTAGACTGCGATGTCAAGAAAGCACCGTGGAAGCCACTTCCTTACTGTTGCCACGAAAACTGCCTGGGTATGTCCAGGAGCTCACCAAAGTCGAAGGAGGGTTTCCCTTAGGGGGCGCATGCCTCGAACGGGGGACCTCCAGCAATCTTGTGGGGGGCCAGACTTTCTGGCCACGGACGCTGTGCTTCCACTGAAAGCCCAGCAGGGGGAGCTCCCTGCTTTGGGAACCCATCAAGGTGGGAGGGTGAGTTTGCTTCAGCACCCAGAGAGCTGAGCTGGGCTGGGTGCTGGCATCTGGAGGGTGCTCCCTCGGGGCCCTTTTCGTTGGAGAACCCCTGCAGACCCAGTCTCACATGCAAGCAACGAAAGGAAGATGTAATGGAGATGCCTGCATGCTAACAAAGTAAGTCTGAAATGGGGGGGAGGGGGGCAAGGATGGCTTGGAGAGACCCCCCCACCTTCTAAGCCTGTGCAAACAGCTTGTGGGGAGGAGGAGGCAGGCTACAAAGAAAGGGATGAAGCAAGGACCCTTTCTTGGGTCGTGGGGAAAGGCCCAAGAGGAGGGCAGAGAATGGAGAGAGAGAAGAAAAAATCTGGGAAAGGGCCGTAAAAAGAAAGACCGGGGCAAGGAGCTTCTGGCATCCGTTCTCAACATTTGGGGATGCTCTGCCAGGCCGGGAGAGAGAAGCAGCGCTGCCAGCTGGAACACTGTTCGATTCCACCCCAGGAAGAGTGGCCGTTTCTACCAGTGAACCCCAAACTTGGAGGCCGGCAGGGGATGGCTTACCTCGAAGGAGAACGTCATCGCCAGGACCTCACACAGGCTGGCCGGGTTGCAGGAATAGCTCTTCAGGCCCACGAACCTAAACTGGTAAAGAGGACAAAGAAGTCGGAGTCACAACAAGCATAAACAGGCCTGGTGCTTTATTTGCTGGGTGAAGGTGAAGCGAAGCCTCCAGGTTTAGAGGCAGTCTACCACCAAACAGCTCAGGGATATGGGGTGGGAGTCACCGTGTGCAAGTTGGGCGGCCATATAAATGTGCTAATCAATCAATCAATCAATCAATCAATCAATCAAGCCACGCCAAATCAATAACGTGGCTCTCCTTCTCTAATGTGAGTAAAAAATAAAGTAAAATGAAATCAAATCAAATCAAATGAAAGTATAGCTTTGTGAAAGCCTCTCCATTATTTAAAAACAGTTAGATTCTCCCAGCTTCCCCTGCCCCCTTAGGAGAAGAGAATATGCATCAGGAATAAACTTTTATCTGGAGAAGAAGCTGGCAAATTTCTATCTGCATTTGTTCAAAGCAACAGGGCCATCTCTTTCCAACACAGCCTGCTGGGAAAGAAAAAGCAAGGCCCAATTTAATTTTCCAGAAGGTGACATCCGGGAGGTGGCATTTTCCTCGAGAGAACACATCCACGACTGAGAACGGCTGGGAGGGGGCGGCGTGAAGCAAATTTACGCTGAAATTAACTCCGCCGCGGATTGGAAATTAACTTCACCGCAGTCCGTGTGGCAGAATCAATACAAGACGAATGCTTCATTGCGTAATGCCCGACTCACATGCCCGCGACCCTAAATTGACCAGCTTCGAGATTCCCGTGAATTAAAATCTAACCCGCTTGCATGATCTGGTCAAAAGGAAGAAGTGACTCACTGGGTTAAGCCGGCTCTTCTCCGCCAAGCCGCTCTCCTCTTGCATTTTGGAATGCAGCCAGTAGAATCTGAAATCTGTCTGGAGAAGGGAAAAGGGGGCAAGACGTGTGAAAGGCTGGCTGCCCCCAACGACTGAGAGCTCCACGCCGCGTCTGCAAGCGCAAGCAGAGCCCAAAACGTTTCCCAGGACCGCCTCAACCGCCGCGTTGCGGAGGTCGCACGGAACAGCCTTCGCGGGACGGTGCCCGTCTCTTTCCGAAGCCCAGCGGGGGGCTGAGGTTCTGGATTTTGGAACGACGGTTGCTCGAGCGTCCAGGAAGCCTCATCGACGGAGCACGAGGTCCTCGGGGCTTTACACACCCAAAGGCAGCAAACTGCAGAGTTTGTTTCCTGCGACTTAGCAGATCAGGAAATGAACTCCGCGAGAAATACTGGAATTTATGGATATAGAGGATAGCCTCAGGATCTCGAAAGCCCGGCTGGGTTTCCCCTCCCTCTTATCTCAAAGAGTTAAGGCAGAGTCAGTTTTCAGGGTCTTGCTAAGGTTCTCTTCCGGTCCCCGGCTTCAATCCTGTTTGGCTAATGACCACATCTCTTCCCCAAGGTCATCTCTGCAGTTCTCTAACCCAGCCCCTCTTGTGGGATTTATTTATTGATTTATATTTCAAATCTGGTCACCGCCCATCTCGCTAGGAAGCGACTCTGGGCGGTTTACAGTAAAAACAAGAATAAATATGAATTAGACTACAATAAAAACCATATTCATACGTAAATAATACTATCTTCCAAGGTACTGCTGGTAGATAATAGAATAGAATGGAATAATAGAATAACAACTTTACTGTCATTCCAGTATACACTATACACCAAGTACATAATAAAATGAAATTCCGTTGCAATTGGCTTAAAATCATACACTTAAATACAATTGAGATACCTGAGTTACTATAAAATATACATTCTATACATTTGATATTAAACATTCAGACATCTAATAGCCTGGGGGACAAAGCTATTTCCCAATCTGGCTAAGGGTATTGACCTACAGGAGCATCTTCAAGGTGCTAGCCACCCCCAGGGCTGGTTGTCCCTCTTCTCGCCCCACACCAGGTCTTCACCCCTTTCTGGAGGTCGAGAGAGTAGGGGCCTGCCTCACCTCTGGGGGGAGGGTATTTACCTTTAAGTAAGCAACTTTGAGGGCAGCGTGAGTGGGTTTGAAGGAAAACAGAGGAGAAAACATCCACAAGGATGGGCAGGCCAGGTTCATGCAGTACAGCTGATTTAACCTAGTTTCTGGGTTCACCCAAGCCCTTGAATCCTAGGCTCACCCAACATCCGAAGCCACAAAATGCCAAATTGAGGTTAACACTAACCAAGCTTAGGAGGCACTTCCTATTTGACCTAGTTGTGTGAGCTCAGCCATCATTACCTGACAATCATAGACAGGGTGTCCCCGCCAACACATCACGTCAAGGATGTAGTACGTCTGCTGAATCTCATTGTAGATGCAATCCAAGATGGTGTACTCTGAAAGCATCACCAACAGAGATTAGTCTTTACGTTAAGTTCCGACTGCAGCATTAACCAGGATGTGCAAAGGTTTCTGTTTCGGAGAACTCCAGAATATTCTTTTCTCCTCTGGAAGGAAGATTCTAGAAAAGTGGCCACCTTCAGGAATGGCTAGATCAGCAAAATCCAGAGATGAAATGAAACATTTTGGAGTTCCCTGGAACGATGCATTCCAGAAATGTGTTGCACTTACACATATTCACGAAGGATTATTATCAGGAGAAGAGCCATCATTCTGTAACATGAGAAAATGAATCTGCAGCATTTCCATTTACGAGGATCAGATAATGGGAGATAGAAAAGAAGTTCTCCTAGATATTAGGATATATCAAGATGGAGGGAAGCACTAGGGGTTCTAGGCTGCAGTGCTCCATGTGCAAATTGCTGATTTATCCCCAGTGGGGACTGTTAGCACTTCTTATTATTCTGCTAAGGTGAGAAGGAAGACAGCCCCTCCAAAAAACCAGGGGAGTTAGAAAGACTTTGATCACGTAGTGCTGCAAAAGGAAGGCCTGGAGAAGCTGACTTGATTTTGTCCTTGCCAATAAGAGTAACAACAACAGTAATGAGGATTATGAGGATAAAAAGTTGGAAATTCACCTTTCCCTGTTGCTGAGTTATGTCGGTTCCCACCGGGCAAAAGAGAAGGGAACCGATTGACGCAGTAACCGCTTTTGGTGTATGCTGCTGTGGTGCCCTAAAGGGGTGCAAAGCAAGAAAAAAGAAATGAGAGTGTGGTTTTCAGGGCAAAGGGTCCACTTGACCTGGGCACCTCGGCTTGGACTTGGGAAGGAAGAAGAAGAAGAGGAGGAGGAGGAGGAGGAGAAGAAGGTGAAGGAGGAGGAGATGGAGAAAGAGAAGAAGGTGGTGGAGAAGGAGGAGGAGATGGAGAAAGAGAAGAAGAAGGTGGAGAAGGAGGTGGTGGAGGAGGAGGAAAGAGGCAGCCCACCCCTTTCTGCTCCTCTTCTGTGACTATCTCACTGTTCAAAGATTCCTGGAGTGTTTACCAACATATGAAACAAAAGCAAAGAACGAAGAGAGCATTTTAACCACCAGAGGAGGGACACGGGAGTATTCAGAAAAACACAACACCCACAGAGAAGGCCTGAAAGGTTTAAAAGAAGGCTGAAGGTAGACGCTTCAGGCCTGCCTGGTTATGAAAACACAGCTTCACCACAGGGAAGCAAAGGGAAAGACTTTGCAGCACGGGCTGTGCCATTTTCGTCAGGCCAGGCAAGGCTGAGGCCTTAAGACTGGGATGCTGGGGCCAAAACGGCGCCTGTTTCTTGAGAAGCAGCACTGCTCTCCTTCAGCGTGCCCCGTTCTGAAAACGTGGCAGGAAGAGGGTCTGTTAGCTGTTTTCTCGCCTGGCTAGCAGGAAAACCAACAGCCACGTATTTATGTACCTCCTGCCTCTTCATCCAGGAGCACGAGGCGATATACACACGGCTCTCACCTTCTTCCCCACAACAGTCTGGAGAAGTAGGTTAGGCTGAGTGAGAGGGACTGGCCCAAAGTCACCCACGAAGTTTCCATGGCCAAGAGTGAACTTGAACCCGAGTTTCCTGTTGCCACTCCAACCCTCAACACGTTGGCTCTCCGCCTGGTTTCGTACCTTGGACGCCACCACTAGAGCTCTCTTCCCTGTAGGGCACACCACGAAGAGCCATTCCTGATCTAAATCCGGGGGGACATCGATCAGCCACTCCGAGAGCATCAGCTGCAGAGAAGGGGAAAGAAAATGGACCCATTGATTGTCCTGAAAGTTCCAGAACGAGAAGGAAAACTATCTGACCTCACTGAAGAAACGGAAAGTTTGTAGGTCAGCTTCTGAGCGCCTGCTGAGAATGTCCAAGATCTGAGGTTCGATCCCTGATGTCTCCAAGAGGAAACTCTGAAATCCCCTGTCCAGATGAACCAACAGGGCACCTGAGCATGGCTCCTTAGGTTCTCATTTCCCAGGTCACCAAATCACAGGATCCAGCCAATCCAGAGAACCTAGGATGACTCAGAAGCTGGATATCGGAGGGGGTCTCAGCAGGGCAGACTTGCTCCAGGTGCCTTCTTGGACTGCTATCCAACAGGGCCCAAGGAGGTGAACCTGCCCACCTACCCCTCTCTTCTTCCCAAGATCAAACTAGCTCCTACTCCCTGAGTTTTCCAAAAGCCGCCAAAGCTTAGCTTTTCAACGGATCCTAAGGTAAGTTAGAACCCCGTGGGATGTTCACCATTTCTTGGCGACCATCCTTTTCTTGGTAATTCTATTAGTGATTGCTAGATGCCTTTTTCTGACCTGGCTTTGTGTTTTTCACTTGGCTGAAAGAGTGGAAGGGACACCACGCAGTGTCCCCCCCGGAGCAGTTTATAAAGCCTAGTGAGTGAGTGAGTGAGAAGAAAGGAACAAGCAGCAGAAAAACTCAGCCCTGCGCAGTCTCGGTAAGAACAGTGAAGCTGCAGGTGCAACCCGAGAGGCCTTGGCCCTAATGAAGGGAGCTGGTGGCCTCGGATGATAATTTTTCAGGGAAACGATAAGGCCGGCCTTGCCGAGTGACTCAGCCGTAAAAATAATTCTCAACAGTGAAGATGACAGGATTTGCTGAAATGCCTAAATTGACTTGTTTGACTAGCGAAAAGACAATATCTACATTTATCGGTGAATGGAAACCCCCAACAGACTTTGTGCTTAAAAAAGAAAAAAAAATGAACTAGTGATTTACGGTTTTGGTGATTAGACAGGATAGATTATAGGAAGAAGAGAGTTGGAGGATACTGAAGGACTTTTTTTAAAAAATAACAATTTTATTGTAGCCAACAAATGTAAGAAATGGGATGCGAAAATATGGTTATATAAAAAAACCGAGACCTTCAACCTTTGCTCTAGTGTAAAGTTTATTTTATGTATGTAGATGTAATCCTTTCCCTTTTCTTTGATTTTGCTTTTTAGTTGTTTTTTTAAAAAAAGATTGGATGCACGAGTGAAAGGAGAAGAAAAACAGCCTGGAAAAGTATAACAACTAAAAACAATAACAGTTAAGTTTTAGCTGTTTTAATTGGTTTTTAACGGCTTTCACTTCAGTTGTTTATTTGTAACTAATTAGTGTTTTCTGTTTTTAAGTGTGTGAACTGCCCAGAGTTATGTACGCGAAATGGGCGGCTATATAAATTGAATAAATAGAAAAAAACCAAATGAACTTAAGACAATTTCCTTATACCTTTGTCAAAAACAAGATTAATGATTTTTTTCATGAACTGGCTAAAGTTGCATTCGTGCCATTTAATTGCTAAATGATGCTATTTAGCCTCTAAATTAAAAAAAAAAGCTCCTTTTGAACTTTTCGGAAACTTTTGTATGGGACATCCTGCCCACGGTTTCATACTTCGCCTTTTGAGACTCGAGTCCTTTTGATGGGTTCGGGCTTTAGCGACTGGGGTGATGCTGTGAAACGCAGCTTGCATTTCCTAAGTTTTCCAGGGAAGCTGAGCTTTTGGATACATCACGCACACAAACTCATCCGTGGGTTTGACGAGCATCCATCCACAAGAGAAATATTTAACATACCTATCTATTGCATCAGCCTGTTAATTAAAACCTGTAATTTGAGGCCTCATTTGGAGGCCCAAACCATTAATGAATAAAATGATAGAAAAGTAGGAGAACCAACCCCTATTTTTTGCTCTGGATTATGTCTGTTGCTCACCTGGTTGGCATATTGTCTGGGCAGCTTCTTCACCATCTCCACCTCCATGTCTTCCTGATTTCCATCAGCATCGGCTTTCTCTCCCACCTCCTCCTCCTCCGTGTACTTCCAGTCATCCTCTGCCAGCCTTCTAGCATGGTTTATATAATCCAGTCGCTTCCTTGACACACACACACACACACACACACACAAAATAATAAAATTTAACCCTACGTAGGAAGACACACCTCAAAGGGACAATAGGAAGACGAGCTTGCGATTTAGAAGTTACCTGCAAAGGCAACTTTAATTGCCTTAATTCTCTACCTTGCTTGAATAATTACTGCTCTCGGATGAGCAATAGATGGGCGTTTTGGAAACCGTTCTGTCTCAAGGCTTTAAAAATGGAGGGTCCTACTAGATCAAGCCAAGCTCCCACCCGCCCTCCCTCCTGTCTTGAAGCACGGCTGTAAATAGGGGAAAAAAAGAAAACGGAATAAAAAGTAGATTAGCGATTTTGAACCCCGACCTTGGAAAGCCTGAATGAATGAACAAACTATCATGTTCTGTATTTAGTATCCAAGGCCGCCTTATTAGCTGGGGAAGGAGCCCTTTTCAAACGGGCAGCTGACGAATTCTCGGTCTTTGAAGAATGCAGTGAGGCTTTGCATTTTATCAGCTGCAGAGAATGGTAGGAAATAATCTCTGAACGCAGCAATGGGTTTTCTCAGAGGTGGAGAAGGGGCCGAGTAGGATGAATCAGGCCATCAGGCCGTTTCTCACACTCAGCAACCTCAGCTCCTCAACGTTTGGCAACAGATAGCTCGGCAACACCTTATTGGTCGGGAACGGCAATTCACCCTGGTTTCTCTGCAGAAGGAACCCTGGTCCCTACTTTCCAATCATGTTGTTGCCAGGAGATTATCGTTTTTTAAACCCAGGAGTTTTCATCGGTGTCAACCCTCGAAAAACAGATCGACTGAAAATATGCCCCCCCCGCAGCAAGCGTCGGCCATGGGCGAGCACATCTGTTTAAGTTTGTGCTTAAAAAGCTGTTTATGATTTCATATCTGGACACTGTTAGCTGTCCCGAGTCTCATTATGGGCAGCTGTAATAAATGCGATAAAAATAAGGATGCTTTAGAAAAGGAAGTCAACAGTAAAAGGAAAGAAAGGAAGAGGAATACAGGCTGCTCGGAGGAGGAAAAAGCAAGCCGGGACGGCCCGTTCTCTGTTCCAGACCGCGCAGGACGGATCTCGAGACGCCCCGGGGGAGGCGCCCGCCGCGCACTTACGTCCTCTGCAGCTCCAGCAGCCGCCGCCTCCGCTCGCCCTGCTCCAGGGAGCTGTACTTGGACTTGTACTGGGCCAGGCGCGGGTGGGGCGCCGCGGGGCTGTTCAGGTCCTGCGAGACGGCAAAGTTGCAGGCCAGAGCCCGGCTCAGCTCCTCCATCCTTCCCCCGGGGCGGCCTGCGGGGCAAGAGGGAAGGAGAGTGGCACATTTCCTCCGGGCCACTGCTTCGCAACCTCGGCCACTCGGAGGTGGGTGGACTTCAACCCCCAGAATGCCCCAGCCAGCCTTGCTGGGAGTTGAAGCCCACCCATCTTCAAGCGGCTAAGGTTGAGGAGCCCTGCTCTGGGCAGGCGGGCCGGTGAGCATGCCAAGGGAAGTAGCCAATTTTCTAGGGTGGCACACTGACGCCTGCACCCGCTCCCCCAACAGCTGCAGGCACGCCATGCACTTAACCCCCCCCCACGTTAACCGAGGTGTGTTGTGTTGCCTGAGCAGCCCCCCCAAATGCAAGGAGGGGGGCTGAATCGGCCCGTTTTCTGGGCTGGCACACTGAGGCAGCCACCCGCTCCCCCACCAGCTGCATGCGCTAAATGCAGCCCCCCCAGCATAAACTGAGGTCCGCTGGGTTGCCCGAGCAGCCCCCGTGCAAGGAGAGCCCCTTCCAAGCGGGCACCGAGGCCGCCCCCGCCCGCGTTAACCGGGGTTCCCCGCGCGGCCCGCCCCGCCCCACCCCGGCCAGGCTTCGGGGCCTGCGGCTGTGGGCCACGCCAGGCTATCCCGGCTAAGGCGCTCCGGGCCCTGCAGCGGCCGGACGCCCCCCCGCCCCCCGCGAGAGGGCTGGTGCTGCAGCCCCCATCATCCCCAGCCGGGGTAGGCCCCGTAGCGCGGCCTCTCCTTGCAGGGGCAGGGAGAACAGGCAGGATCCTAACTGCGGGGGGGGGGGAAGAGGGGAAGGGAGACCGCCACCCACTCCCATTCCAGAGACCGGCTTGAATGCACTTTGCACATGCCCAGAGAGCTGGGTGTTTTTGTTTTGTTTGGCTCATCGGCTGCATTCCCACAGCCCGAGAACGAGGGAGGAAAGAGGGTGCCGGCTGGGGAAAGGCCCCGCTCCCAGGTCGCCCCGCGCCGCTTACCCGGCCCGGCCCGGCCTGCTCGCCGCCACGCGGGATTCGAACCCGCGCACTCGCCTTCCGGCGCCCGCGGCCAACGGAAGCGCGCCCCGCCCCTTCCTCTTCTCCGCGCGTCACTCGGAGCGTGAGAGGCGGGGCCTCCGGAAGCCCCTCCCCCTCCGCTTCGCCTTCTCCCTCCCCCGCCACCCGCCCACTGGGCCGACCTGGAAGCGGCGCATGCGCGCTGCTTCAAGGTGGAAGGTCCAGCTGCCTTCGCTAGAAGCAACGTGGGGAGGCGTGCGTGGACGCGGAGGCGGGCTTATTTGGAGGCGGAGCTTAAAAAGAGGAGCTGGCCCTCCGCTCCGAAAGCACTGTACTCGCCCTCTTCGGTGGGTGGGGGGCGCCTGGCGACCTCGAAGCGTGGCTTGCAATCCATGTTTTCAGTGTTTCTCAACCTTGGGCCCTTGCAGGGGGTGGACTTCAACTCCCAGAATTCCCCAGCCAGCCAGGCTGGCTGGGGAATTCTGGGAGTTGAAGTCCACCCCCTGCAAGGGCCCAAGGTTGAGAAACACTGATATAGGTGCTTCGACGGCTTGTGATATATAATGGAGCACCAAAACCCGGCACCGTTTTTCAGAGATGGACCTTTTGCTCGCCACTCAGATTTCGTGGGGAACCGGGCGGGTTGTGATGGGAAGCGTGGACCCCAAGGAAGGGTTGTGATGGCAGGCTAAGCTTGGCGGAGGGAAGATGCCAGGGGACCCCCAATGGAAAGGAGGCGTCGAGAAGCGGCCTTCCGCACCTGGCCCCTGCTAGGCTGGACATCCTGGGTCAGCCCAGGGTGAGGGCGGGTGTCCTCTCGCAGCCCTGGAGGCCGTTGGAACCCGCCACCTCGATGGGGCCATGTTGGTGCCGCTGGCTTGCTAACAGAAGAGAAGGTCTCCATGGAGTCCTTGATGCTCTTGAGCTGGGGTTTGGCTGCTAGACGTCTCATGCCCCCACCAGGTAGCCTCCCTGGTGATGTCCTCACCAGCCCTGATGCTGCTACCTCGTGGGGTCAGGAGACGTCTCCAGCCACCCCTCCCGACCGGCTCAGAGAGAGCCGCAGGACTCCTCGCTGACCGAGTCCTCGTCCCCCATCCACGCCGTTCCGAAATGCGGAGCCATCCTCGGCTTGCAGCAGAGCGCGGGGAGGGGGCGTCCTGCTGAACCCCCGTCGAAAGGATCGGTGAAGTCTGATCTGGGGGAAAGAAGGAGCTTCCGCTGGCGGGGCGCGGGAGCCAGCGGAGGGTCCCTTCCCCGTCCTGGCCGCGCGGCTCCAGGGTCCCGCCCCGGGTCCCGCGGAGGGCAGAGGCGGGGGCTGGCTCCCGTGCCAGGGGCGAGCCGCGGAGGCAAGGCGGCGCCCGCCCTCCGCGGCTGCCAATAGAGGGCGGCCGGCGCTCTGGCCGGCCCGCCCGCCCGCCGCGTCCGCGGGTCGCTTTGCGCCCGGAGCTTTTGGCAAAACTTCGCCGCTGCAGCAGCTGCGCCCGCGCGTCGCGGAGCGGCCCGGCGGGTGAGCCACTCCGAGGAGCGCGCGGAGCCCGCCGAGCCTGGTGGCCCTGCGACCCCGCGGTCGCCCGCCCGTCGAGGCCAGCTGCGCCCCGCCGCCGCCGGCAGGGCTAGAGAGCCGGCGGCCGCCCGCGGGCGCGCGGAGGAGGAACCGGGCCAGCCGCGCGGAAACGCGGACGGGGATCAGCCGGAGCGAGTTCGCGACGCCTGCCCGCCCGCCGCGCCGGCGCTCGTCCCGGAACAGCGCAGCCCGTCCTCCCGCGGCGAGGCGCGGCCAGGAGGCGCCTTCGGCTGCGCGCAAGGTGGCCCGGGTCGCGAGCGGCCGAGGCGGCGTTGGCTCGTCCCCCAGCGCCTCGAGTGGCGGGGACTGCTGCCCGCGCCCCGTCCTTCGTCCCTGGCGCTGTCCCTCGCCCTCCCGGAAGCGCCTCCGGTGGAACCGGTTGGATTCCTCGCCCGGCCACGGCTCGGCCCTGCGCGGCTGCCCAAACGGGGGCTCCGCCGCCCCTTTTGGCTCCCTGCAACTCCGGGGAAACTTCGTTCTTACCGACTTCTCCAAGCTCTGGAGTGAATAGCCATTCTGCCAATCCTGATCTTGCATCATCTTCATCCTCCTCCTCCTCCTCCTCCTCATCGCGCAATCGGATTGCCAGTGGCTTTGCCGTAAACCGAAGCGGGCGCACGGAAAGCCAGTTTCCCGGGGAGCGATATTCTTCTTTTTTTAATCTACCCTGCTGGTGATCTGCTTTACGTTGTCCTGGTTTCTGAGCAGCTGGAAGTCGACTAGGGAGAGACTGAACAACAGAAGAGAGTTCTGGGCTCCCGGAGGGATTTTACACTCTGCTGGTGGATCTGAATTTGAGTTTGCAGAGAGCTGTTTTGGGGGTTGGGAGAGGGAACTCTCTTGTTGCTTTTGGGGTCTTCTTCCTGCCCCAAAGGTTTCAGATCCTGGAAAGAGGTAAAACTTTTTTGGGGGGCGAGGGCTGTTTCTCTCCCCCCCCCTTTTTTTCTGGTGTGGACAAAAAAAAAAGGGGGGTGGAGAGAAAGAAACAGAATTCACGTGGACTTTGTTGTGTGGACTAAGGCGTGACCCATTCAATTGAGGATTGATTTGCAGCTTTTTAAATTTTTCCTCCACCCCTTGGGAGCTTGGTGGATTTAGAATCCAATCCAAAAGGGAGTATTATTCAGACTTGCAAAACATTTCTGGTTCGTAACGACAGAGACTTTTCTTCCTGGTTAAAACCTTTCTTTCCTTCCAGAGAGACCTCGGTGGGAAGCATTAGAAATTCTGAATTGCCCTGGATTTCTCTTCACAGTGCAGGAAGAGCCCCGAGTTTCCTTATCTAGGCCCAACAAGCTTAGAGCCTATAGACCAAATGCCTTAGCTGCCTCTCATCAGATCAAGATGGCGCATTCTGACCTATAATTTCGGTATTAAAAAACGAGACCCGGGATTTAGGGATAACCCATGTGCCGCGTGATATGGATACAGGGGTGGTGACGGTTTTCCGGTCTTCCTCATCCCTGGCTGAGGTCTGCGACCCGGAGGACGATGTTCTTTGCTTCGCCCCGAGCCAATCATTCGTAACCTCCCTCTGCTGACTGTGAAAGCAGCGGCCAGCCTGAAACCTCCATCTACAAAACCACTAGGTGGTTTTGCCCTTTTCAGGGAAGGCTGGAGAAAGCCCTCCTGTTCCCTTTGCATCGAGCAGTCGCAGATTCTGCCACAAGCTTTTGCAGCTTTCCCGGGAAGGTCCCTTTTGAACAGAACCCAGGGGTTGGTGGCAGAGACCGGGCTGCCTGACCAGACACCCCCATGGCAATCCCCGCTAGAGCACTTTACGATTTCCAGAGCGAAAACAAGGAAGAGATCAGTATTCGAGAGAACGAGGAGCTGGTCCTGTTCAGCGAAAAGTCGTTGGACGGCTGGCTGCAGGGAACCAACTCCCGAGGGGAGACGGGACTGTTCCCTGCCTCCTACGTGCAGATCCTTCGCTCCAGATCCTCCTCAACATTTACAAACTATTCTAACAGCCCCGCTGGGTCTCCTGGAAATGGCTCCTCCTTCTATGTGCCCTCTTCCAGCACAAGCATCTCCCACCAGGGCAGCTTTGAAGATGAAGAGGATGACTGGGATGACTGGGACGATGAGTGTACGGTGGTGGAGGAACCCCGGAGTGGGGCAGGGACTAATGGGCATCCGTCACCGAGCCTGTCGTGCCCCAGGCCCTGTGCTCATCCCAACAACGTTGGCTATCGAGCAAAGCCGTCTTTGGAGAGGCAGGACAGCATTGGGTCCTCCAAGAGAGGAAGCGTGGTGGGACGGAATCTCAACCGCTTCTCCAGCTTTGTCCGGTCTGGGGTTGAGGCCTTCATTTTGGGAGATGTCCCCATGATGGCCAAGATTGCAGAGGCCTATTACATAGACATGGGCTCTAAAGGTCCCCAGTGGAGGTCCAACCCACACCCTTTGGTCTGTTCTGTGGAAGAGCCCACCAAACAAACCAAGTTCAAAGGCATCAAGAGCTACATCTCCTACCGGTTGACACCCAGCAATGGAAATTCACCTGTTTACCGGCGGTACAAACACTTTGACTGGCTGTACAACCGCCTGTTGCACAAGTTCACCATCATCTCGGTACCCCACCTGCCAGAGAAGCAAGCCACGGGGCGCTTTGGGGAGGATTTCATAGAGAAGCGCAAGCGGAGGCTGATCTTGTGGATGGACCACATGACCAGCCACCCGGCGCTTTCCCAGTATGAGGGCTTCCAACACTTCCTCACTTGTGGCGACAACAAGCAATGGAAGATGGGGAAACGTCGGGCAGAGAAGGATGAGATGGTGGGTGCTAGTTTTCTACTGACCCTCCAGATCCCAACAGAACACCAAGACCTGCAGGACGTGGAAGACCGAGTGGACACCTTCAAGGCCTTCAGCAAGAAGATGGACGACAGCGTACTGCAGTTGACCAGTGTAGCTTCTGAGCTGGCCAGGAAGCACGTGGGAGGTTTTCGCAAAGAGTTCCAAAAGCTGGGCAATGCCTTCCAAGCCATCAGCCAAGCCTTCCAGATGGACCCACCCTATAGTTTTGATGCCCTCAACAATGCCATCTCCCACACGGGCAAGACCTATGAGACAGTGGGGGAAATGTTTGCTGAGCAACCCAAGAATGACCTGTTTCTCATGTTGGATACTCTTTCCTTGTACCAAGGACTCCTTTCCAACTTCCCAGACATAATTCATCTTCAGAAAGGTACGTCCTCTTTTCAGCCCCAAGGACTGAAGTATCAATGCAGCAGAACCTGTCTTACCTTGAGCGCCTCTGGGGAGCAGAGAAGATGTAAGGCTTCTTACCTTTTTTGTAAGGCAGGGTCGAGCAAAGATTGTCTGCTCACGTTGTAGCCTCTTAGCATTTCATCCCATGTGAAGTGTTAGGATGTATTACACAGGATGATGGTTCCCAAAATACCAGAGGATAGAGAAGCAGGAGAAGGCAAGGAGGGAGGTGGAAGCAAGTTGCATTTTGCCATTTCAAATTCACATGCTTGCAGCTAGGACAACAGCCTTCTTGAAGTCTTGGGTTGCGGTGCCCAAAGACCAGTGTTTCTCAACCTTGGCCACTTTAAGATGAGTGGACTTCAACTCCCAGAATTCCCCAGCCAGCATGGCTGGGTTAGGGTTAGGGTGGCTGGGGAATGGCATGGCTGGCTGGGGAATTCTGGGAGTTGAAGTCCACTCATCTTAAAGTGGCCAAGGTTGAGAAACACTGCCATAGACTGTTGGCCATGCTGGATGGAGAGTTTCAATGTCATGCATTTGGAGGTCTTGAGGTTCAGGAAGTCTATTAGAGACCAGGAACCCAGGAGTGATGTGAATAATTTGCACTGATTTATTTTCTTTAACACAGGCCTCCCTACCCCCACTGATTTATCCCCAGGAAATTTAGCAGACCACTGAGTTGATATGAATAATTCTGCAGCACCCAAAGACTGTTGGCCATGCAGGCTGGAGATGACGAGAGTATCAGTGCAAGGCATTTGATGGGCTTTAGATTTAGAACAATGGTGGTTTACAGAGCCTAGAGATTCAAGAATTGTATGGATAACTAGCCCTGATTTATTTTATTTAACACAGCCCAGCCCCCAAATAGAGTTGGCAGACCACTGGGTTTATCTAATTGACTTTTGCGGGAGGCCAGCTTCCTAAATCCATCGGTGATTAAGGAAGGAGATAAGACCACCTGTTTACACAGCCAGGACTAGTCTATTTGAAGCATTCCTTCTTTAAAATATCTGTCGAAAACAAATGCTGGCTTTTCCTGGTTTGAACAGAGGAGAAGGAGTGATAGTCCAAACAGGAAAAGAACAGGCTGCTTGCACAAACCAGTTGCCCAAGATCAAATAACTTCTCTGCGTACCTCCCAGCCCTGATCTACCTGACTGGTTTCTTCATTTTTGTTTTTTTTAAGTTAATAGGAAGTTGGCCTGCTGCAAAGGTAAGCAGATCCAGGTAAACCAGGAGAACGCACTGCGTCGGGGGCTGTAAAGGATGCGATGGCAAGGAGTGATCTTGCCTTTGGACAATCGGGTGCTTTGTCTGCCTTGTCTCACCTGTTGGGAGGGCGCGGAATGTTTGCAGGCATTCCAAGTGATCGGGCTGGTGTTGGTTTCCATGCATGTATGTGGGGGTGTGTGGGGGGGAGAAGCAATTGGTTCCCAAAGGAGGAGGAGAACTGGAAAGAGATCCCAGGTGTTCAGGAAGCTAAGGTGGAAGACAAGTAGGGACAAGCGGTGGACGGGCTGTGAGTAAGCGGGGAACAGCTGAACAGGATGAGAGAGGAGGACAAGGAGAGGAAAGAGGTGCAAAGAGAAAGCAAAAACACGGGGAGGAGAGGAAGAACAAGCGATCCATCGTGCAGGTGGATTTGAACTCGTCTGCCCATGGTTTGGTAGCCACTGAAACTAGACAGACTGAGCGAGAAGGGCATTCCGGGTCAAAATACGGGTTTGGTGCTGCTTCTAGAAATGCTGGTTGCCAGGTTCTTGGGGAGCCAGGCATGCTGGAGCTAAGTCGTCTTCTCCTTGGGATCCAGCATTCCCTCTCCGGAATTCTGATGACCCGGAAGCGGGCTGGGAGGGTTGCGATGGTGCCCTCCAAAGACAAAGGAGGCTGGTTGCAAGGGAGACCGAGTGCCGGCTTTTTCTTACACCCGTTTCCAGCCTCTGTGAGAGAGAGAAAGGCTCTTGCGACATCGGACGGGCGCTAAAAGCGCATCGTAGCCCCATAACATCTCCTTGGCTCTGTTTTCGAGACGCACAGAACATTCTTTTAGATTGCACGCCCACGCACCCACCAAACACTATAAGCTGCAGGGACAAGGTCAAGAAGCACCGTCCCTCCACTCAGAGCTCAGGTGAACACAAGATAAGGTTAGTGGCCTTCCCTGAGATCAGGAAGCCATCATTAGCAATCCTTAGTCCGGTGGCTTTGCTGGGGAGAGTCCTCCTGGCTTCTTCCTAAAGCTCAAGTGCCAAACTTGCTGATGTCCAAACAAACCTTTATTACAGTCTTCAGGCCAGCAGTCAAATGCAGATAACACCCACCCACATACACAGGGGTATCTGTAGGATATGATGAAAAAAATAACAGTGGTGGCCATGAAAGTGCAGTGGAAGCTTTGCCCCTTTTTTATGGGCGTGCAGGTTGGGCTTTGATGGCATCATAGTGGCTTTTTTGACCATACCCTGATACTCTCCTGAGCTGTCCCCACAGGATATATGTGCTGAGGGGTGTGTGTGTGTGTGGGGTACTTCTCTAGTGCCCCTGCAGAATGGCAGAGGGCAGGGCCCCAGCCTGGCCAAACTGAAGGCCAGCTGAAATTTCAGAAGGACGATGCAGAAGTAAGAAGTTGGCACGTCCCCTTGTGGAAAAACCCATGAGCTTTGAGGCTGGAAACCAGACTTAGATGAGTTTCAAGGTTAGCATTCTCAATATACTGCTTAAGAATACTTCTGGCATTTTGAAAGCCTCACGGACAGATGTTCTCCAACGTGTATCCTAGGAAGTGGGATAACCTGTCTTCGCCAGGTTGAACCGGCTGGGGAAAAAAATTAACTTTAGCCAGAGGTTAAAAAGAGTTGTGCACTCCAGCACCCATGGGGATTAAGCATGTCTCTAAAGACTGGGCTGTGTTCTTAATACATCTTGGAACTGCGAGGATAGCGCTAATCAACTTTGATTGGGGGGCTTCAAGGATGTCCAATTTCCTAAACGTTCAGACTTGGACCCTGTAGGGAAGCGGAGAGATTATCTTGGCTACAAAAACCTTGCAAGTTGCAGGGATGAAGGGAGCTCCTTTCCAGTGGAAAAATGCTGGGTAGCTGGACAGCCATGCTGAGCGTCCCTTGCCAGATTTTTGCAGAGTTTTTCTCTCCGGGAGAGAGAAGGGTTGGAACAGGCCTTCAAGGAAGGCATAAATCTCCACCTGTTCAGTAGCATTCTCAACAATTGGCCAGTTTTGGGTTTATCATCGTTTCTTGCCAAGGCTAAGGCTTAAGCTTTCTGGTGGTTTATTACTAGGTTTTCTTTTCTGAGCCCTTCTCGTTCCCATCCAAGAAACAGAACTGATTACAACGTCGTTTGCGTATAAGAGTGCAGGAACCACTCAACCAGCTAATACAGGAAAGGAATGTCAGCCTTATGAGGTAACCCAGACCAGAAGCACACTCAGAGCTACCTTCTACCTTCATTGTAAGGTTACATTAACACAGTGTTGTCCAAACTTGGCCACTTTAAGATGAGTGGACTTCCCCATGCTGGCTGGGGAATTCTGGGAGTTGAAGTCCACTCATCTTAAAGTGGCCAGGTTTGGACAACACTGCATTAACAGAATCTTGCAAGTCTGAAAGCACCTCTCTCCCTGCTCGCTGTCACAGTCCAAGAAACTAGGGAGCTTCTGAGATGTTTTCCACACCTCCATTCCTTCTGTGGGCTCAGCTGCCTCTTATCTGACCGTTGCCTAGTCTGCAGCTGTTCCTCCTGTCTCCCAAGGTCGTTCCCACACACCATTACGTCATTACAGGGCATGAGTGGAAACCAAGAGGGTTTTTGAATGACTGAATTCATATACATATATCCCCTGCCAAGAACTCTTTAACATTGCTGCCAGAAGGAGTATGCAATATTGAGACAATTCGTAGGATCTTTTCTTAGGGAACTCACAGAATTATTCGGCTGGAAGGTACCCTTAAACTAGCTAGTCAACCCAGACAGGCAGAGCTGCTCAGTGCAGAAATCCAAAGGAAAGCATTAAGCAAAATTGGTAGCTTGGCGATGCTCTCTCCGCCTGTTCAGTTTGTAGTTTTAACTTTTTAGTTTTATTTTGAACCCTTTGTAGTTTTTGACGTGTATATTTTTTCCTAAGATTTCATAGTTTTTTACTTGTAACAGTGCCTAGAGTCACTTGGACAGTGAGCTGGGCGGCATATATAAATTTGAAAACAAACAAATAAAAAATAAAAAGTGGATATGTCATGCAAACGATGTAAAGCGATGCCAAAATCCTAAATTAGGGCCGTTGCGTGGATGGGTTTTGAAAATGATGGACTTATCCATTCTTTTGGGGGGCGAAATCTGACCCTAGATCTGTTCCCCCATTTCTGATGTCCATTCAACGGGTCCATCAAGCAAAATTTAATTTCAGTTATGTGTATTGATAACACAGGTGTATGAGAAACAAGACGGGTCATCTCTTCTCTATCCCAGCATAATCTCTGCAGAACTACTCAGGAGTAAGAAAGGCGGAGGAAGTTTATCCTTCCTTTTTAGAGGACGGTAGCAAAGCTGAATTCTAGTTCCGTTGCAATGAGAGAAATTAAGATGAAGATTCAGTCTGTTTCCGTACCTAGACATCTGTAAGGTTTATGCAGATTGCTGTCCTTTTTAGACGGAAATGGCTTTCCTATTTTTCTGCAAGGCATAAGCAACTCCTTTCCTCTCCTCTTAGATTCATTAGGACTTAATTCCCAAGGAAATTTGGGAATTAGTTTTGGACCTACAACTTCATAGCTCGGGCCCAGAGCTTTCAAAACTGAAGCGAGCAATTCGCGACTCCCAGAATCGATGATTCAAACCCGTCGGCCTTTTCTTAACTTGCCTTGACTCCGGAGTCTTTTCCAAATGGATTCCTGAAAGGCGGAAAGAGGGATGAAGGGAAGGCTTATCAGGAATTGGGACCAGAAAACAAGGAAGTTCAGGGTTCTCCCTAAATGTCTTTTTAGCTGAAAAATTGCAAACAACTGCGGTTCGTTGCACATGTGTTTTAAATGAGCATCGAGCAAGCTGGGTTAAATGAATAAGCAGGCAGAAGAGGACGGCTCTGTTCACGTGTCCGACTTGACCAACTGAATTCGCTGCCTGGGCTTTTGCAAGACGGACTAAGCTGCACACGCCAAAGCCCTAACCCCTAACCGAGGCGAGCGCTTTCTTCTTTTCGCAGCAAAGCTACCCCCCAAATGCCTCCCCTCTAGCTTGTGATATTCCAGGACGATTTGCCTACCGTTGCACCCATAAGGACTAGAGACTTGACTTTTTTCCTGGCTTCTTTGTTTGACGAACACAGCTCGGTCTCCTGGAGGCAAGGATTCTGGGTCCGGGTCTGCATCTCAAATCCCTCCCCCAGTTCATTTCGTGACTTGCCTTCTGCAGGCCTGTGAACTGAGCGGAGGATCCCCCAGGCACTGAGAAGCTAAGCTTCAAACCTTCCAAGCTGTAATACGTCCTGAACGAACGGACTTCGTCTGGAGGGGCTGCGTTTAATCCGTTTCGGTTACCTTGAATGGAAATGAAATGGGAAATAGTTTTGATCCTTGCCCTGCACATTTGGGGAACGCACTTTCCCGGGTGCATCATTCAATGTCTGGGGGCCGCCGTCCGCTCTTCCCATTGGCAGCGTGGCCGAGAAAAGCACACCCAGGTTTAATATTTAAAAGGCAGCCTAGTTCAAAACACGCAAAGGATCACGGCACAGAGCTGTGCGGTTCCTTTCTGTGCCATGCTGTGCAAGTGTCTTATCTCGCTGGCTCACGGCCCAGACACCAGGGAAAGGCTAATATTAACCCAGAGGCACAGTTCACGGGGATATCACAGTTCCCCAACGGCGCCCACACAGCCGATGCTGAGATCTCTTCTGGCCGCATCCTGCTAGAGAGAATGATCATCACCTTCTCAGAGCATGCCAAGCATCTTTTTTCTTTTTCTTGTTTGCAAATTTGGCTACTGGGTTTTTTTTGGGGGGGGGGTTGTGCTTTCAGTTTGGGGAGAAATTTTCCCAGGCGGTTGCTGTGCTGACAGTTACCCTCAGTTAGCACCGTTAACGTTGCAACGAGTCCATGGTTCAGTTTTCGTTTTGTTTTTCCAGTTGGTTCAATGGCTGCATGGCTGCCAAGCGTGCGGTTGGCATAGGGGGCACTCCTCGGCAGACTTTTGTAGAGCCGCGCGAGTCAATCTTGGTAAAGTTGCACAGTGTAATTGCTCAAGGCCAGCTCTGGGGAATTCTGGGAGTTGAAGTCCACAAATCTTAAAGTTGCCAAAGTTGAGAAACGGGCTTGGAGCCCCCTCCTTTTTTCTCCACATGCAGAAAGCCTTGAAGATTTTATTGCAGCTTAGTGGCCCCCAAGGATGTTGCTATTTTTCTGCAAATCGAATGGTGCACGTGGGCATATCGGCCTTTGTCGGTGGTGCATCGTTGCAAATTTCCAAAGCAAAGGTACAAGTTACAGTTTCATCCTGAAATCTCTCAAGACCAAGGATGAATTAAGGATGCTCGAATAGCTTATTTTAATGCCATCTGCAGGGAAGGGAAAAAAAATGCAGAAAAACGATTGTTCGTGCAGTAGATCCCCCGAGGCGTGAATCTAGGAAGGGCGTCAGAAGTCCTTGAAATTTGGGGAGGTGGGAGGGCATTTGCTACCCGTCTCTCGGCAGCAAATTCCATAAGGGGATCTGGGGACACAGCTGTTTGGCTACTGTGGTTTCTGTCTATGGTGATTCATATGCAACACTGAAGCCGCACCTGTGGATTCAAGGTGAGGTTGTTATTGTCTGGTGTATTCCTTTCTCAGAAAGGTCTGAATCACTGGGGAGGGAAAATGTTTCTGGGCCCTGAGGCCAGCTCTGCGTTGTTTCTGCGTAAAAGGGGAGCCAGCAACAAGGTCCTCTTGCTCAACTCTTTAACTGCGGGAGTGTCACCAAGACAGGCTTTGCTGATCATGCTAAGCCATGGTTGAGGGAACAAACCAGGGTTTGCTGGGGCCACCCAAGATGTTAGCAGGCATGTTTGACATACCACCAGGCAGGAAATTAAATGGCAAAGTAGGGTTTATGGACCCCCATGGTTGGCTTTTACAGAAAGTAAGGCAATAATGAATGCTAGATGGGAAGAGATTGAGGGGATGGAACGGGGGACCAGGAGAACTTTCCTGCCTCCCTGAGTTCCTCGGCATGAGTAGAATAAAATAAGGTGGATGTTGGTGATGATAATGATGATAAATTATAAGTAGATATTCTTCTAACCCTTGAATAAACCTCAGGTCTTCCCTGGAGACCACAAAGCAGGAGGAGTCTGGTAGCACCTTTCCTAACAAGCAAATTTGTGAGCTACAACTCACTTCATCGCAAGAACTCACTCCATGCTTCTGAAGTGAGCTCACGGAAGCTGATGCCTTTGAATCAAATATGCAAGTCAGAAGAGCTGCTACCAGACTTCTCCTAGCTTTTGGCTACTGTAGACTAACACAGCTGTCCTCCTACAGTAGTCCACACACATCTCTGATTGGCCAAGTCTTCCTCTGGTCCATCTGTCCATCCACTTCTGGAGCCCAAGAAGCTTCTCCTTTCCTTTCTGTTTTAGCATGTCTTTCACCAGCCTGTCCCTTTCTCTCTGTGAAGGTAGCCAAGTCAATAAGCATTGTAACACCCACTTGGCTTCCATGATGGCTTATATCTTCAGGTTGACAGCAAGAGAGGATCATCTCTTGGAGAAGCGGAGATCCCATTGAGAGGCACCCAGTGCTAAGTGGAGGACGAAACCCAGTGGGAAAATGGTTCTTTATGGGTTGTTTAAAGTGGGATACTTTGGCAGGCCCAGAAAGAAAGCGAATACTTTTCTGCTACTCTCTTTTCCATCCTCTGGTGGTCTATCCTCCTTGGCCAACTAAGGCTTGAAACTTATTGGTCTTTCTCTGCCTTCTCCAAGCTGCTGCTCTTCCGATGCATTAGGTTATAACTCCTGTGCTGGTGGGTCTCTGGAGGAGAACAGGCGGGGAAGTCTGGATTAAAACAAGGTAAATAAAGAAAGAGGATTCATTTGGTTCTTGAGTACAAATCACCCTTGTTGCTGTTGGGTTGTTGGGTTGCTCCTAGTTCTTTGAAACGAACGGGGCTCCTTTCAACAGGACCATCCATTAGTAACTGCTGCTGTGAGTTCTTGAAAACTCATGCTTGTGTTGGGTCATCAGAGATCATGTCTAGCTGCCTTGTTTTCTGTTGGCTTCGTTTACGGTTGCTTCCCATTTTTCCAGGTCCCGATGTGCTCTGTTTGATGGTGGCTTGTCATGTTGCATGAACACAGCCCCCGTGGTTTGTAAATGGAGGCTGATAGCTTAGTGTATTGTGCAAATGGAGTCATTTGTAGCTTAATCAACAATCCACAATTTACGCAACCCATTGCTTAGTGTGATATTTGAACTTGGCCCATACTTACACAGGCCAGGGTGTGCCAGGAGAGAAATGTTTCTGCAAAGCCTCTGTTGCATGGCAATATTATAATGCTGTGTTCAAGGACCTATTCTAGCTTGAACGTCATGATGGCTGGTTCTTGTAAGTTCTTCTGCAAGTTCCTAAAGCGGGAAGCATATATTTCCATTGTGTTTTTAGTAACTCAACCCCAGTGCCTTAAGGTAATAATGCAGACATTTTGAGAAGCAACAGATTTGCCAGAAGGAAATAGAAACCAGTTGGATTCCCAAGTAAGAGAAAGTTGGTCAGCGTGCATACAGTTTTAGAAATAATTACTATAATTTTAAAAGACCTGGGAATGGCGATGCAGCAACTGAATATCCTGTTGGATGCTGGCTGCCCTTGATATATTTATGGCGCCTGCTCGGTTTTCTTAATATACTTAATTTTAAGCCAGCTTTGGACTGGCTGGGGAACCTGAATGACAGGTGCTGTTGAACTACAACTCCCAGCAACCTTCACTCTTGGCTGGGATTGCTGGGAGTTGTAGTTCAGCAATAATGGCAGTTTCCCACCCTGAAGCAGGCAATACTTTCAACTAGAGGACCACGCTTACTAAGGTGGGTTGCACGGCCTGTTTTCAGTCCAAAGAGGGGACTCTAGGAAGGGGCAGAATCTTGCCCAATCTTGTCTGTTTAAGCCAGTGTTTCTCAACCTTGGCAACTTGAAGATGGGTGGACTTCAACTCCCAGAATTCCCCAGCCAGCCATGCTGGCTGGGGAATTCTGGGAGTTGAAATCCACCCATCTTCAAATTGCTAAAGTTGAGAAACACTGGTCTGGACAGTTGTTTTTGACACTTACTCCTTGTTTTGGAAAGCATTGCTTTTCTTCCCACCCTGGCTGACAGGGAAGGCCTCAGGAATCAAATCCATTCTATCTGTACACCGGGGTTAGGATCTGGGCTCATTTGGCGTGAGCAGTCATCAGCCTTGGGACTCATGGAAAATAGAGCTGAAGTTCAGGTTCCTCTGTTGGGGGGTGGTCGGTTGGAGATCATGGAGATGGTAGCCCCATCCTTCTGAAAGACATCAAGCTGGGGACAGCTGGGGTGTTCGCAGCCTTAGATCTAACCATCTAATGCTACTTCCTTTCCAAACTCAAGCAGTGCCCTCTGTTCGCAGAGGTGCTGATCGCAAACCAAGAAAGCTGGTTTGCTTCCAAAGCTGAACAGATATGGCGTGGGTTTCTTGATGCAGGGCAAGCAACTCACCTTCTAGAGAAGTGCATAAGGTTAACCGGACCCTGAGTTCTCATTCTTGAGTATTCTTTCCTCTTGCTTGCCCAACTTAACGTTGGCCGGATTGATCTTTGGAGGGCTTAATAACCTTGGCGGGCTGTCCCTTTGCTTCCCTCCGACAGGTGCCTTTGCTAAAGTGAAGGAGAGCCAGCGAATGAGTGACGAAGGGAAGATGGATCAGGAGGAGGCGGACGGGATCCGGAAGCGTTGCCGCGTGGTGGGCTTTGCCCTGCAGGCAGAAATGAACCACTTTCACCAGAGGCGCATATTGGACTTCAAGAAGATGATGCAGTCCTACATCAGGGAGCAGATAGCGTTCTACCAGAGAGTCAGCCAGCAGCTGGAAGACACCCTGAGGAAGTATGACAACCTCTAGTACACTCCTGGGGCCCGCCAGATGTTGGAACTCAGGATGGTCCCCAATGCTTTCATGCCCTCCGCTGGGATTAGCAGCAGTGACTGTGTTTTGTTCTCTGCCCCTGGAAAAGGGAGGTCTTGCGCTCATGGTGGGTCCCCTTGCAAGGCTCTGGGGATCGGAGGTCTCTGCGTTGGCTTGTGCTCTTCACGTTCATAACGCTAAACTCTGAGCATAAAAAAGGGAAGCACGCAGCCCCATTCGTGACCAACGCTTGTGACGGTGTTCCCCTTCCATCCCAGTCAATTTGCAGGGACCCAGCCAAGAATCGTCGCACAAAAGACGTTTTGGTGAACGGGTCTCTTTTCCTCCTGAAGAGAAGAGCTCCTGGCCTTCCTAGCATCGCTGTTTACAGAGGAAGTCAAAGGAATTTGCTTTCCAAGCACAAATGGAAGTAGAACTTTCGGCCCGACCCCGCTTCCCTTTTCCTCTCAGGCTTGATTTTCTGGAAAAAATACTTTTATTTATCCCGCGAGAGGATACTTTCCAGCCACCCGCCCTTCCCGTTCCCCTCAAGAAAAGGAATGAAATCAGAATCAAAGATCGGGTTGAATCCAGTCCAGGGCTGGTTGGTAGACATTGTGGTTAGGCGAAGCGAGAGAACCGAAAGCAAAAATTGGGGGAGGTGGAAGGAAAGCAAAGGTTGGTCCACCCAAGGGACTCTTTTTTGGGGAAGGCGCACAAACGACACGATCTCACCCCTTGGCTCTGTCACGTAGAGATGCAAATGCATGCATTTACCGTCACCCTCCCGAGTAAATTGCAGAGTTATTTTTTTCTGTTTGAAATCAAAACAATCCTTGGAAACTGCAATTGTGTGTTGATTTGTTTCTGCAAGATGGAGGTTCAGGGGCTCCGGGCTGGCCAATATCTGCTTTTTTAAAAAAGGTTTTTGTCAATGGTGAAATGGGACTAACCACAGGAAGGGACAGTTTCTAAGATGCAGATGTCTTACATGGTCTGAATCCACAGAAACTGGGTAGAAATGGTTCTTTTTGACTAAATCAGTGTTTCTCAACCTTGGCAACCTGAAGATGCGTGGAGTTCAATTCTCAGAATTCCCCAGCCAGCTTGCTGGCTGGGGGATTCTGGGAATTGAAGTCCACGCATCTTCAGGTTGCCAAGGTTGAGAAACACTAGACTAAATGTTGCCCCCCTCCAACCTGCTATCCATTTCTTCCTCCCTTCTCTTTGTCTTCAAAGAATTTGCGATTTGAAATCTTTGGCTAATAAAATTTGGGATCTGGGAGATAAAGCGAGCGTTCCCATCTTTGCGGCGCCCAGTTCTTTGGCTCTGCCTTCCTAAAAGCCACAATGACGTCCCACATGTCATGCCATCATTGCACGGGTGTGAATGATGTGTTTTGCAACCTTTGTGTGATGACACCATGACGGGGTGACTTGGCGTTTCCCCTGAATCTATCTGCCTGAATTGGCCCAACGTCCCCCCTTGTAAGATCAACTGATGTTCCTCCTGGATCCGGAATTCCCAGTAACACCAGTGGAAGAAGATGGGAGAGTAGGACATGCACGCAAGGCTGTTCATGATCAAGTTGACACCTGGAGAGGACGTTGTACCTGAACAGCATCCTTGGAGGCCCCATCCACCACAAGGTCCATAGATCCAGGAGTATAAAATGTGGCTCTTCCGAACTACAGCTGAACTACAACTTCCAACGTTTCTGGCCCATGCCCAGGCTTTCAAGGCCTGTTGGGAGATGGAGTCCAACATACCAATCGGGGAGGCCACTCAAAGTCCAAAGAGGCAAGTTAACTAGCCAATGTCCAGTTCCTATGCTTCTATATTGATATAACCCCTGGTGAAAAATCTTGCACGGCTAAAAGGTTATAAATCTATATAACTTCATTGTTTGGCATTTCCTGAAACTAGAAACGGGGGTTCGGTACATTTTCCCCATCAGGTTAAATGCCTAGCTCAGAACAAAACAAAATTACGGTCCAAAAATGACATTTCCTTAGTAAGTACCTGCCGTTCAGTAACGTCTCACTTAAATTGCATTGTTTTATTACCAGTTGGATAAAACCTTATCCAAGCCCAAGATCTGAGCTCTGAGAAATACTGGTGTAGCAAGATTTCCCAGTCATTCTTTGTGCCTAAAATATGGTTCAAACGGACTTGAGCCTTTTCTTTTACTATCCATTGTATGGGGGACAAAGCTTGAACAGCCGGAGTCATTACTGAATTATTATTTCTCAGAAGTCCGTGAACAACATTTTCAGGATGAATACACACAACCTGATTTGAACCTGCATTTCTTGGAGATGAACCTTAACGGATGTGTTTCTTCCTGTGAATTTTGCCGTTATTTCGTTAACTAAAAAGGGAAGAAAGGAAACGATATGGAAAGAAAAAAAGCAAAGCAGATTAAATATACGAGAGCTTGTCGTATCTGAATATAAGTCATGAGTTACATCAGATTTTCAACCCTTGAATAACTGGAACTCTTATCTTTCCAATATTGAAATACAGGTTTCTTAGCAAGAAGAAAGGTGCAGGATCCATTTCTGTGGTCCGGCCTTCAATTCCCCTGGAATAAATGTCGTTGAAACAAATGTGGATGACCAAAACTATGAAGCCCTGTCTCCAAGTCTCAAGCGAATTTGCTTTTAGCAGATCTTGTCTCCTTGCAACCAAAGGGGATGTCCTCGATTGCCACAAGGCTCGGGTGGCGAGACTGGCACGAAACACGTTTACAATACGTCAGCAAAGCCGTTTACGCTTCTGTATTTTTATAATTGGATTTGGGTCTTGGGGAGACTCCACCCGCAGTCTGAAGGCGTTGGAAAAATGAGCTTGGCACGGGTCAGGAGTTGCAGATGTAAGTGTGGAAGTCTTCCCTGTTTGTTTTAAAGCCATCTTTATTTGGAGCGTTCCTTGCAGGGACCGGGAAGTCTAGGAAGGGAACCGGACAGCCAGCCCTTGAGGGCAGATCCCGCTCAGGAGGTAGAGGTTGGCGGCAGGGGAAGCTGCAAACGTCACTGGAGCTGGACGATCAGTTGGCTGGATGTGCGGGCTTTGTTTCTGCTGGGAAGTGTTGCAGATAAATCAAAGCAGGGAAAGGAAACCAGCCTTGACTTGGATGGCCCCCCAAGGGTCACTCAGAGCCAGGGGAGAGCGATCGGCCCTGTCGGGAAACACGCAGTGACCCCGCGGACGAGCCACAGGTTGGCTTCTTGATGCGTCAGCAGCCTGTTTCATAAGCTGGCACCGCCGTCGCAGACGGAGGCCGTAGCCTGGCTTCCTGGCACACGGAAAATAGGATGCAGGCTTTGAAAAGACGGGGCTCTGCAACCAAGACAGTCATCTATTTACTCCTGGCCCGGATGGTGTCTTGCCTGGCGTTGAATCCCTGGATTCGTGCAAGTAGAGGGACCGCTTCGGAGACCGTGCAATCTGGTTGCAACCATTGCCTTAAAAGGGGCTCTTCATTGTGCCATCCCACCCCCCGTATTTGTGTGAATCACCTTCAGGCTGTCACAATCTCGTTTCGAGTAAGCCACGAACCTAAGATCAGGTCGCATTTTCCTTGACTTGAACTCAATCTGGCGATGTGTGGGTTGTTTCCTGGGCAACCCAATGGGAACGGATTGCCGCTGCTGTTTTCTGGGCTGTGTTTTGAATTTCCCAATCCAGCCTGTGACCTTGGGATCTCCTGGTGGTCTCCCATCCAAGTCCTAATCAGCTCTGACCCTGCTTAGCTATCGGAAAGCAGTGAGTTTAGCATATAGAGCACCCGCTTAGGTGCTGGTTCCGTTTCCTGCAGGGGTGTGCCGCTGTTTGGAGGAGGGGCAAGGCCGAGCCTGGCTCCCCAGTGACGTGCTGGGGGGCTGGGGTGCATTTTGAGAAGTGGGCAGGCCCAGACCCAAAACTAAATTTCGTGCAGTATGAAATTTAAGAGGGCTGCAGGCAAGCCGCCGCCAGTAACCTTGGGCCTTTTCATACTTGAAGTTTGCACTTTGCTACTTGTTTTTCTAGACGCTGTACAAGACTTGCCGCTGCGGAAAAGCCTGTGCTTAACCCCTGGCAGTGCTCTGCTTCGGATCTCAGTATCTTCAGGTCAAATGGGGGAAAACTGCCTGAAATGGGGGGCGCTGCTGCTGCTGCTGGTCGGCATTAAAAATATCTGGCTGGTTGGACCAAAGAACTTGACTTCTAAGGGCCTCTTGGACGTTCCTGTTTAAATCAGATCTTTAGTCAGACTCACGAAGGCTAGAATCTTATGTTGGCTTTAGGAGAAAGGCTGCAACTCAACTGCAGAGCAGCTGGCTTGCAGGCAGAAAGGTTCCCTCTCAGCATCTCCAAATAAGGATGGAAAATTTTGGCCTACAAGCCAGAGTGGGGGGGTTACTTATTTGGGGTTTGTCTGCCGTAGAAAAGACAGCCTCTTCTTTTCTAGCCTTGCAGCGCAGAGTATCTCCAACCGACGCATGGACCATCACAGCCTTCTCCGCTAATGGCTAATCTGGTTGTCTTCTAAAACTGGACCGGTCGGTTTGCTACAGCAGAACAACTCTTGCCGAAAAATATTGTCTTTTGTCTGCTGCTGGAAGCGAGGGACTTAGACACAGGGCAATGCCAGCAGCTGGATGTCTGCAAAATTTGGTTAAGTTTTACTTTTGGCTAGGGTGTTTGGTTTCATTGGGGCTTCACATCTGGGCCAGATCCAGCCCATTCGTGGTTCAAAGTATTACCCAAACCCTCAAAGTGAGTTAATAAAGGAACCCGCTCAAATATTTTGTGTTGAAGCTGCCAGATAACATTGCCCTTAATTCCAACTGGGGGTCTTCCAGGAGTTATCTGGCTAAGAGTGGGGAGTGTTGGCACTTTGCTTTTTTACCTGGCACGATGCTCAGGAAGGCCTGTGACCTTGGCCCCAAACTCTCCTCTGGAGGGCAAGGCTCGTGACATTCTCCACCAAGACTCAGCAGGCTGGGTCACTTGCATCTGTTGAAGGCAACCATCCCGTCCCATTTTCCTCCCCCCCCGCCCCCCGTGCACAATTTCTCACCATGAAGAGGCAGGTAGGAGAAAAACTCTGCCTGGCTTGTCCAAAAAAAAAAAAAAAAAGGTCAAGCAAGAAAAGATGGTCACTTCCAGGTGGGGGAAAACGGAGCAGATGTTCTGCAGCTTGGCTGCCCAAGTGAGATGCTGATGAACCAACGACTACAGTTTTGCAGCTTCTTGTGATTCTTGCTCTTTTGACTGGATTGGGAGGGACAACCCTTCCAAAGAGAGAGTGATGCCTCCGAACGGAAGCGCCTTTTGAGAAAACTTCCAATTAGAAGGCCATCTTCTGGAAAGAGGAAGTCCATCAGACTTTTGGAGGAAACTCAGCTTTCTACAGAGGCCTAAAATGTTCTGGGGGTGGGGGGGATAGGAAATGAGTCTCCCAACTTAGCAAGGTCTTCAGAATGGACCACACGTTATCAGCCGCTCTTCAGAAATAAGTTATGGCTTCCCTGACAGTTCTCCCTGCATTGACCTTCCTCTCCATTTATGACTGGGACTGTTTCCCCTTTTGCTCTTTATCAGCAAAATTCAGGTGCCAAGGTCTCTGCGTTGGCCATTGCTTTGCTTCAGCCAGAGTTCAAAGGAACTTACATGTTTGCTGGGGTTTTCTCGTGGTGCTGCTCAATTTGATCATGGGGTTGGTTGAGCTTCCCAATTCCTTGGACCTAACAAGAGTGGAGGAAAACTGTTACTCTCAGACATGGTGGGGGAGGATGCTGCCCTGTTGCCAAAGTTGAAAGGGGAAGATGCCATCTTTCTTGTCATTTCAAGCATAGAAGAGATAAGCCTGTAATGTGTAATTAAAATCATAATATTGAGTTCTTGTTGTCCACAGTTTTTCACGGACAAGGATCAACCAATAGCTTTTGTTCTCAAGTTCTCAACAGCAAGAGGAGATGCTAAGGAACCCCAGCTGAATCAACCTTTTTGCTTGTCTTCACACTATGAATGAATGAAAACACGGTTGGCTTGGTTTACACAGTACCCTTAGCCCAGACTTGGTTAACTTGAACTTGATTATTTTGGGAGGGGGCTTCCTGAGCTGTGTGAACCCAGCCCATGTGGTTAGTGTATGTTTTAATATATTGGAGTTTAAATCCAGTAACCATGTGTTAGGTGTGCTGTGCAGATGCAAAGCGGTGCAGTGTTTCTCAACCTCAACTTTTAAGATGTGTGGACTTCAACTCCCAGGATCCTCCAGCCAGCCTGATGCGTTGGGTTAACTGAGTCAACCACAAAACAATTGGTGAAGTCATTCCAATGTGGATTGTCTCCAAATACATGGATATCAGCTCCCAGAATTCTTAATAACAACCGTGCTGGCTGGCTGGAGAATTCCGGGATTGAAATCCGGACACCTAGAAGTTCCTTAGGGTGCAAAGACTGAGCTAGTGTGTTGAGTAAGCTCATCCTTTGACCAGTGGTAGTTCTCATCACTGCAGGCAAGAGTTTTCTCACTCCTACCTGAGATGCCAAGCATTAAGCTGGGACTTGCCTGCCAACAAGGGCTCTGCCTCTAAGCCACAGCTCTTCTCCACTTGCCAGCAAAGAGAGCCATGTCCAGGCACACCCTGGAGGAGATACCAGGTGGCTCCATTACAGACCCTGAAGATCCGTTCCCACCAAGCATCCCATAATGAAAGAATATGTGATTTCGGCTTGTGTTGTTCCCTCCAGCAACCACAGCTGTTCAGAGAGTTGTCCTTGGGAAGGGACACAGGAGGAGAATATGTAGGAGGAACCTCAGAATTAACAGCTGCACCTCCATCTTGCACTCCCATTCAGTTTAAAAATAGGATTTCCCAGATCTCAAGGCCAGGATCTGGAAAAAGAGTTGTTCCTCCTCCTCCTCCTCCTCCTCCTCCTCCTCCTCCTCCTCCTCCTCCTCCTCCTCCTCCTCCTCCTCCTCCTCATTTCTCTGCCTGGTGATGTTTCTCTAAAGTGGGTCTAAAGCAGCTTTGGGAAAGAGGCCAAACAATTTCCCCCCCTTTCTTTGACCCAGTCTCTTGTCTGCCTGCCTGTGACCGCTCTTCTCATGATTTTTGCAGACTGAACAGCATTTTTTAAAGAAAATCCGCCAATCTAAAGTTTCTTGAGGTCCATGGAAGGTATTTCTTTGGCTGTGCCATCTGAGCTTATAAACCCACATCTGTGCTTTGGGGGTTGGAGAGAGAGGACCAAGAATCTCCCCCCCCCAAACCTCAAACGTTTTCTTCTGAGCAGTCCAGCGTCTGCTCTAGTGAGCCAAAATCAAATGCCATTGCAGCGTTCGCCTTCACTAGCAACCTCCCCATGATCTGGTTGGTCTCCTGTTCCAGAGCCTGGCTGGACCTTTGCAAAATGGGCACGGGGGCAACCACAGTGAGGAGTTCCACTCAACTCTTTTGGTGGTTCTGCAAGGCGATGATCGGATCGTCTCTGCCTTGTTAGCTGTCTCTCTACCAAAGTAAGAGCAGCTGGGAGAGTGGACAGCTGTGTGCCCACGACATGCAGACAGCCATGCAACAGCCAAACCAGGAAACTGGCTTCTGGCTTCCTGCGATGGCGAGAGAGGGAGGGAGGGGGAGAGAGAGAGAGAGAGAGAAGTTTCCAGAAGGAAAAGTTACAGGCTTTTTTTAAAAAGTGATTTTTATACAAGGGGGAAGGAGCATTCTCACCAAGAAAGGCAAAAAGTAAAGCAAGACATTAAGCAGTTCTGCTGTGGTGGGCATATTCCAGCAGCTGGATCGGATTCTCCTGGGGTTCAGGTTAAGAAGAGCGTGCATGAACGCGCCGAGCCTGGGCTGATGTGGAATCAGAGCCAACCCAAACCCTGGAGATACTTCTCTGCCACCTGCATTTCAATGACTCCCAGCAACTCCGTGCAAAGCCCACAGGAAAAGCCTTGCTTCACCAGGCATTTTGCCCCAGATGCACACCCGTCTGAGACGAACTGGGGGAAGGGTGTCATCACTCATCAGAGGCCCCTGTTTCTTGTCAACCCGCACCCTCCCCAGGGTCTCCTCGCGCATGATTCCAGAGCATGTTGTTCTGCCGGAGAATTCCTTGGTGAGGATTTTTGCGCAAGTTCAATGAACTTTGGACCGGAAGAGTGTGCCGAAGCAGACTTCTGGCTCCAGTTATTGAAAACATGTTGCGTGTACCCTCCCAACAAGGGCCTGCAAGTCTGGTGGTGCTTCAGGGCAGGACTTTGACTTGACACACCAGAAGGGAAATGCTAAAATTAGGACGGTGGGATCTAGCTCTAAGTTATAAAGCTTGCTGTAGCTGTCTGGGCCACTTCATCCAGCTCTAGGAGCCTTACGAAAGCAGTTCAGCACATTTTGAGTTAATCAGGAGTTACAAGATGAAGGAAAGAGACCTCCAACTGGGCAAATCTGTTATTCTGACAGGTACAAAAGAGGTAGCTTTTCACCTTCCTTGCAAATCAGTATTGGCAAGAAAACAATATGGGAATTCCCCCGTGCTGCATGATGCTAAAAAGCCTGGTTTGTTGTAACTGTGGCTTGGCTCACACATAATGCTAAAGCAATCCAGGTTGATCAAGGGGGAAGTCACAGGTCATTACAGAAGCTTATATGGGGCAGGTTATTTCTGGGTTGAATTTATTGAATTTAGTGATTGAATGTATAGGCTGCCCCACTCCATCCGGATCCTGGGCAGTGTACAACATGAAATAATGAAAAATAGAATAATAGAAAGATTATAATTGCAAACATCCAGAAAAAATACACCAACACTCTACCAACAACATTTGTTAAGAATCATATGGAGTATTCAGCATTAGGGCAGCGTGCTTTTGAAAAGGATTGGGAAGAGGTGATTTGGAGGTTATAGAGTACAGCATCTCTCTGCTGTCCATAAAAGTAGCCCCACTTTTTTTCTGGGTTCTGCATGAGTCTGGAAAATGATGTAGCTGCTTTAAGGAGCTGACTCATTAAAGTGAACGTGGCTCTTCAAGCAGCTGTGTCTTTTTCTCAGGTTGGTGCAGAAGCCAGAAGAAAGAGAGGCTGTACTTGTACAAAGGCCAAAGCACTTCTTCTGAA